>NC_053037.3:147288430-147592550 GCF_002575655.3 Aegilops tauschii subsp. strangulata
ATGCTTATAAGAAAAAGTTTCATCCTGATAAGCTCAAACCCAAATCGGAGAAATGTTTCTTCATAGGATACCCAATGGAGACAGTTGGGTACACCTTCTATCACAGATCCGAAGGCAAGATATTCGTTGCTAAGAATGGATCCTTTCTAGAGAAGGAGTTTCTCTTGAAAGAAGTGAGTGGGAGGAAAGTAGAACTTGATGAGGTAACTGTACCTGCTCCCTTATTGGAAAGTAGTTCATCACAGAAACCGGTTCCTGTGACACCTATACCAATTAGTGAGGAAGTTAATGATGATGATCATGAAACTTCAGATCAAGTTATTACTGAACCTCGTAGGTCAACCAGAGTAAGATCCGCACCAGAGTGGTACGGTAATCCTGTTCTGGAGGTTATGTTACTAGACCACGACGAACCTACGAACTACGAAGAAGCGATGGTGAGCCCAGATTCCGCGAAATGGCTTGAGGCCATGAAATCTGAGATGAGATCCATGTATGAGAACAAATTATGGACTTTGATTGACTTGCCCAATGATCGGCGAGCCATTGAGATTAAATGGATCTTCAAGAGGAAGATGGACCCTGATAGTAGTGTTACTATCTACAAAGCTAGAATTGTCGCAAAAAGGTTTTCGACAAGTTCAAGGTGTTGACTACAATGAGAGTTTCTCACTCGTATCTATGCTTAAGTCTGTCCGGATCATGTTAGCAATTGCCGCATTTTATGAAATCTGGCAAATGGATAAACAAAACTGCATTCCTTAATGGATTTATTAAAGAAGAGTTGTATATGATGCAACCAGAAGGTTTTGTCAATCCTAAAGGTGCTAACAAAATATGCAAGCTCCAGCGATCCATTTATGGACTGGTGCAAGCATCTCGGAGTTGGAATATACGCTTTGATAAGTTGATCAAAGCATATAGTTTTATACAGACTTGCGGTGAAGCCTGTATTTACAACAAAGTGAGTGGGAGCACTACAGCATTTCTGATAAGTATATGTGAGTGACATATTGTTGATCAGAAATAATGTAGAATTTTCTGGAAAGCATAAAGGAGTATTTGAAAGGAGTTTTTCAAAGAAAGACCTCTGTGAAGCTGCTTACATGTTGAGCATCAAGATCTATAGAGATAGATCAAGACGCTTGATAAGGTTTTTTCAATGAGTACATACCTTGACAGGATTTTGAAATAGTTCAAAATGGCACAGTCGAAGAAAGAGTTCTTGCCTGTGTTACAAGGTGTGAAGTTGAGTAAAGACTCAAAACCCGACCACGGCAGACAAATAGAAAGAGAATGAAGAGTCATTCCCTATGCCTCAGTCATAGGTTCTATCAAGTATGCTATGCTGAGTACTAGACCTATTGTGTACCTCACCATAAGTTTGGCAAGGGAGTACAATAGTGATCTAGGAGTAGATCACTGGACAGCGGTCAAAATTATCCTTAGCGGAATAAGGATATATTTCTCGGTTATGGAGGTGATAAGGAGTTCGTCGTAAAGAGTTACGTCGATGCAAGCTTTGACACCGATCTGGATGACTCTAAGTCACAATCCAGATACATATTGAAAAGTGGGAGCAATTAGCTAAAGTAGCTCCGTGCTGAGCATTGTAAACATAGAAATTTGCAAAATACTTACGGATCTGAATGTGACAGACCCGTTGACTAAAATTATCTCACAAGCAAAACATGATCACACCTTAGTACTCTTTGGGTGTTAATCACATAGCGATGTGAACTAGATTACTGACTCTAGTAAACCCTTTGGGTGTTGGTCACATGTCGATGTGAACTATGGGTGCTAACCACATAAAGATGTGAACCATTGATGTTAAATCACATAGCGATGTGAACTAGATTATTGACTCTAGTGCAAGTGGGAGACTGAAGGAAATATGCCCTAGAGGCAATAATAAAGTTATTATTTATTTCCTTATTTCATGATAAATGTTTATTATTCATGCTAGAATTGTATTAACCGGAAACATAATACATGTGTGAATACATAGACAAACAGAGTGTCACTAGTATGCCTCTACTTGACTAGCTCGTTAATCAAAGATGGTTATGTTTCCTAGCCATAGACATGAGTTGTCATTTGATTAACGGGATCACATCATTAGGAGAATGATGTGATTGACTTGACCCATTCCGTTAGCTTAGCACTTGATCGTTTAGTTTGTTGCTATTGCTTTCTTCATGACTTATACATGTTCCTATGACTATGAGATTATGCAACTCCCGTTTACCGGAGGAACACTTTGTGTGCTACCAAACGTCACAACGTAACTGGGTGATTATAAAGGTGCTCTACAGGTGTCTCCGAAGGTACTTGTTGGGTTGGCGTATTTCGAGATTAGGATTTGTCACTCCGATTGTCGGAGAGGTATCTCTGGGCCCACTCGGTAATGCACATCACTATAAGCCTTGCAAGCATTGTAACTAATGAGTTAGTTGCGGGATGATGTATTATGGAACGACTGCTTGCGTTTTAATAAACCCTAATTTAGTAGTATGCATTGGAAGTGTAACACAGGATAATTGGTAGTTCAACACAAGTGCAGAAAGAAAATTGCGCCAACAAGCAATGCACACGGGGACACGGGGGTCCGGCCATGGCGGCCACGGGCAAAGATCGGGGCGTGCTTGGAGTGAGGGGAGAGAGGGGATACGAACGGCGGCTCATGGTGAGGTCGAGGTGTGCTTGGAGAGGTCGGGGGCGCCGGTGTTGCAGGTCAAGGCGGCGGCAGCGGCGATGCCGACGGTGGTGGAGCGAGGCGATCCGGTGGAGGAGAGCTTCCCGGCTCCAGCTGGTGGTCCAGGAGGAAGAAGCAGTGGGCAATGCACCTCGTCGGAGCGAGCGCGGGGGTCGTCGGAGCGGGTGCGGGGGGTCGTCGGCGGCGGTGGAGCGGGCGCGGGGATCTGGCGAGGGAGGGAAGGGGGATCTGGCGAGCGATGGACAGAACGCACATACATAGCTAGAGGGGGAAGGTTAGTAATGGCGCACCATCTAGGGGTGCGCCATAAAAACAGTGATAGCAATGGCGCACCCACTTCTGGTGCGCCATTAGTAACTTTTTTATTTTTTGTTGCATCTAATAATTTTTTAGAAAATGAATATGAATATGAAACGGTAATATTTTTTTATAAAAACAGTGATAGCAATGGCGCACCCACCTCTGGTGCGCCATTAGTAACTTTATTATTATTATTATTTTTTGTTGCATCTAATAATTTTTTAGAAAATGAATATGAATATGAAACAGTAATAATTTTTTTTTAAATATCATCAAATTTGTTATTTGAAAATATTTATGAATATGAAAAAATATCATCAAATTTGTTATTTGAAAATACCATCAAATTTGTTATTTGAAAATATCATCAAATTTGTTTTTATTTTTATTTTTAATTGCATTCATTTGTGAATTGGTAAAACATTTATGAATATGAAAAAATATTCATGAATTCAAAACGTGCCCATGAAATTTAAAAATATTCATGAGTTCAAAAAATATTAACAAATTCAATACTTTTTGTGAGTTAGAAATTCAATACCATAATAAACATAAATAAATATTCATGAGGACTAGAACAGAAGAAATATCATTTCAATATGTCGAATTACAATCGAGAAATGAAGACTACGATTTAAATACAATCGATCTTAGCTAGCTATCTTTTCACAATCTTCTTGCCCTTCTTTTTCGCAAATGGAGTTTTTCTCTTGAACGGACGTCCTTTAGGTAGGGTGGTCCTGCTTCTTCTTGTGGTGTATGGCACTTCATCGTCGTCGTCATGTTCCATCTTCGGGTCGCCGTACTTGTCGAAGTCTTGCTCATTGGCGACACCATCCATTCCGATGATCTTCCTTTCGCCTCTCCTCACGACAACACGACTGGGCTTTGACGGGTCGGTAATGAAGAAGCATTGGTCCACTTGGGAAGCCAGTACCCATGGCTCATTTTTCGCGGTGACGTTTGCGCCCGCGGTCTTGGATTTGGCTTCGGGTATAACCATGGTGGTGAAATACCGGTCTTCTCTTAGGACGCTCTTGGCCCATCTGACACGGAACATCGGGACCTTCTCTCCAGCGTAGCTGAGCTCCCAGATCTCCTCGATCCTTCTGTAGTATCTGTCCTTGTCGTTACCGGTGTAGGATCCCATCGTTACTCCAGAGTTCTGATAACCATCGCTCTTCATGTCCTTGTCCTCGGTGTAGAATGTGTAGTCGTTGATATCGTACGCCTCGTAGGTCATCAGGTTGTGCTCGGTGCCCTGTGACAAGGCGAATATGAGTTTTTCTTCCGCGGAAGAATCCTCATGTAAAGGGTACGACAGAAACTTCTCCTTGAACCAACACGTGAAACATGAGTTGTGCTCTTTGATTATATCTCCGTCCGTCCTCTGTTGGCCTCGGTCATTGTACGTCTTCTCAATAAAGGTTTTGTGCTCTACCACCCAAGGATCGACCGCGTATGTGTTGTAGCGCCACTAGGTTTGCTCTTTCAAAGTCGGCGAGTCGACCCTCGAAGTCGACATGCATTTCGCGGCGACCATCGCGGTGACCCGATCCAGCGAGCCTGCCGAGGTGCCTGTTGACGGGCAGACCAACAGGGTTCTCGATGCCTAGATAATTTGTGCAGTAGGAGATGCACTCTTCGGTCAGAAAGGCCCTGGCTATGCTTCCCTCTGGACGTGACATGTTGCGAACGTATCCTTTGATGACACCATTCATCCTTTCGAACGGCATCATGTTGTGCAGGAACGTCGGCCCGAGTTGGATGATATCCTCCACGATATGGACCAGCAGATGCACCATAACATCGAAGAATGCGGGCGGGAAGTACATCTCAAGCTCGCATAGTATCACCACGATCTCTTCCTGTAGCCTTCTGAGTTGCCTCACGCCAACCGACTTCCGAGAGATGACGTCGAAAAAGTTGCATAGGCCAAATAGCATTTCACGGACGTGCGCGTCCATGATCCCACAGATTGCAACTGGAAGTATCTGCGTCATCAGCACGTGACAGTCCTGAGACTTCATCCCGCTGAACTTCTGCTTCGCTGAGTCTAGGTATCTGCTTATCTTTTCCGCGTAACCGTAAGGAAGTTTTACTCCTACGAGGCAGGTGAAAGCTGCTCGATATCCTCCTGACTTAGAGTGAAGCACGCGGGAGGGTAGTCATTTCCGGTCTTCTTGGCCTTTTTGTCTTTGCGACGACTTTCCGTGTCCAGCTTCGCCTCATCATCATCATCATCATTAGCGTGAAGCTCCTCCCTGATGCCCATTGATTTCAAGTCTGCCCTTGCTTTCGGCCCATCTTTGGTCCTCTTTGGCATGTTGAGCAGGGTACCAAGCAGACTCTCGCACACGTTCTTCGTGATATGCATGACATCAAGGCTGTGAGGCACACGGTGGATCTTCCAGTACGGCAAGTCCCAGAAAACAGACCTCGTTTTCCATACCTTCAGCAGCGGCTCTGGCGCCTTTCGCTTCTTTCCCGGCTCTGGGCACTCTTTCCAATTTTTCAACAGCTCGTCTATTTCCTTGCCGCCCCTCATACGCGGGCGTCTTCGGGGTTCGGTTTCACCATCGAACAGATCCTTGCGTTTTCTCCATGAGTCATCATCGCGAACCCACCTTCGATGTCCCATGAACACGGTTTTCGAAGACCCGGGATCTCTATCTAGCTGGCGATACGTTGTGTCATCCATGCACCTGACACATCCAGAAAATCCGTGGACCACCTGCCCCGCGAGATATCCGTAACCGAGATAGTCGTGCACCGTCGTGAGCAGTGCGGCTCTCATAGGGAAATATTCTTTCTCTACGGCGTCCCACGTATTGGCTGGCATTTTCCACAGCGTGTCTAGCTCCTCTTTCAGCAGCCCCAGATACAGATTGATGACGTTCCCTGGTTGTTTCGGCCCTTCAATTAGCATACTCATGTGAATGTACTTCCTCTTCATGCGCAACCAGGGGGGAAGGTTGTACATCCACACAAACACAGGCCAGGTGCTATGTGTGCTTCTCTGGCTGCCAAACGGATTGACTCCATCGATGCTCGCGCCCAGCACGATGTTCCTTGGATCGTCCCCAAATTCTGGGTGTTCGAAGTTCAACACTTGCCACTGGCTTGCATCCTTAGGGTGACTCAGCATCTTGTCTTTTTTATTTATCTCCGGATCATTTCCGTCATCTTCTCGCTTCTTCTCCTCCCTATCCGCGTGCCAACGCAGTAGCTTTGCTAGCTTAGGGTCCGCGAAATACCGCTGCAGACGAGGAGTGGTCGAAAAGTACCACACCACTTTTCGAGGAGCTTTCTTCCTCTTCTTGTATCGAGTGACGCCGCACACCGGACATATGGTAGACTCCGCGTGCTTGTCCCGATAAATGATGCAATTGTTCATGCACACATGGTATTTCACGTGCGGTAAATCCAGAGGACACACGATTTTCTTCGCCTCCTCGAAACTGGTCGGGCACTTGTTCCCCTTGGGAAGACGTTCGTGCCAGAATGACATGTTCTCGTCGAAGCATCCATCGGTCATTTTGTGTTTTACCTTCATCTCCAGAGCCATGAGCGTTACTTTCAGGCGGGTATCCTTGGGACTGCATCCTTCATACAATGGAGTAACCGCGTCTATCTCCAGTTGATCCAGCTTGGCTTTCTCTCGGGCGGCAGCTCTTGCGTTATCCGTCTGCTTGAGAAGCAGCTCTTGAATATGAGGGTCCTGCACCCAGCCCATCGATGGTCCATCATCGTCTGCTCCGGCATCTTCATCTTCATGATCATGCCCTTCGTCTTGATCTTCCTCATCATCATGTCCGGCATCTTCTACATGATGATTGTGTACAGCATCACCGTCGTGATCATGTCCAGGAGATTCTTCGTCTTCTCGCCCGCCCTCGCCGCGGTGGTTTTCTTGCTGCCCTTCCTCATTTCTTGCCCGGCCCCCATCGATGACTTCATAGTCATCTTCATCAGCTTGCCACCGATAGCCATCCATGAAACCACGCAAGAGCAGGTGGTCCCACACCTGTCCGGAATCTGGGTCCGCAATAAGGCTCTTCAGCTTGCATCTTCGACACGGACATCTTATCTCCATCTCGTTCTTTTGAAGCATCTCGGCCTTCGCGGAGCTCAAAAACCTATTCACGATGCCTTCGGTCATCGTGCGGACCATGGTCGCCTGCAGGGTAGAGCAAAACGATATTTTAGAACCAAGAAAAAATTTGGCATGACTTTGCCTAAAAATAAGACCAAAAAGAATGCATAGTGCCAAATTCTCACCGAAACGGAAATGAATCAACATTCCGGCAAAATATTGGCAACTATCGCATTTCAAATACCGGTACCTGCAAACACAAACATATATGCAGCACCACAAACATATGCAGCACCAGAAACATACGTAGATCTAGCTAGGCCATAAAAAGTGCATGTGCACGTTGTTGGAGGGAGAAAAAAGTAGATCTACAACATAAAGAAAGCTTTCCCCTTAGTTACCTATCAAAAAAAAGGTAATTTAACCACTTAATTTGGGTGAATCTATGGTGCAAATGAGGTGAGGAGGAGGAGGCAGCCGAGACAAGCTTGGAGGAGGAGGTGGAGAGAATGAAGTGGGGAAAGTGAGTGTGGTAGGTGGCTGTCCAAAATAACTAGCTGGTCTCAGGTTACCAATGGCGCACCACATAAAAATGCGCCATTAGTAACCCTGGTTACTAATGGCGCACCTGTTACGTGGTGCGCCACTACTAGTTTTGCATATATATATACATATATATATATATATATCCATTGCTAGTTTGAACTAGTAATGGCGCATTGTACCCCGGTGCGCCATTACTAGTTTTGAAAAAAAAAGTAAAAAAAATTGTTAGTAGTGGCGCACTGTGCCCTGGTACGCCATTAATAGTTTTGGAAAAATAAAAAAAATTGCTAGTAATGGCGCACCGTGTGTCTGGTGCGCAATTAGTAATGAGGACACTAATGGCGCACCTATACCTGGTGCGCCACTACTACATACATGGTGCGCCATTAATGTCCATATTAGCTATAGCCCTTTTCCTAGTAGTGGGACGTCATTGAGCTGAATGTGTGCTGAACTCGGAGGTGCCGTATGTTCGGTACTCGGATCGGTCGGATCGTGAAGACGTACGACTACATCAACCGTGTTGTGCTAACGCTTCCGCTTTCGGTCTACGAGGGTACGTGGACACACTCTCCCCTCTCGTTGCTATGCATCACCATGATCTTGTGTGTGCGTAGGAATTTTTTTGAAATTACTACGTTTCCCAACACCTCTAGGGTACGATAAGCCAAAGTTTGGGGTATGATCCAAATATACAAAGATTCGCTTGACCGCCACATAGTGGCTTTCCTTAGGTGCGGCTTGAAACCGTGCACAAATTCCCACACTCAACATGATATCCGTTCTAGATGCACAAAGGTAAAGCAAGGAGCCAATCATAGAACGATATACCTTTTGATCCACCGCTTTACCAATTGGATCTATGTTAAGTTGGCATTCGACGGGCATTGGAGTGGAAGCCGGCTTGACATCACTTAGCTTGAATCTCTTGAGCATGTCTTGAGTGTATTTGGCTTGGTTGATGAAGGTCCCTTCTCTTCTTTGTTTGATTTTGAACCCGAGGAAGAACTTTAACTCTCCCATCATGGACATCTTGAACTTCGAGGTCATGAGAGCGGCAAACTCCTCATTGAAAGCTTTGTTAGGAGAACCAAAGATAATATCATCAACATATAGTTGGCACACAAACAACTCCCGTTTGACCTTCTTAGTAAAAAGAGTGGGGTCGATTTTCCCAATTTCAAACCCACGATCTTGCAACAACTCGGTAAGGTGCTCATACCATGCACGTGGGGCTTGTTTAAGGCCATAGAGTGCCTTATAGAGTTGGTACACATGATTGGGGAACTCGGGATCCTCAGACCCCGGGGGTTGTTTGACATACACCAACTCATTAATAGGACCATTAAGAAAAGCACTCTTCACATCCATTTGTTGCAACTTGAAGTTATTATGAGAAGCATAAGCAATCAACAAACGAATAGATTCAAGGCGAGCAATGGGAGCAAAGGTTTCACCATAGTCGATACCCTCGACTTGGGAGTAGCCTTGTGCTACCAAACGAGCCTTGTTGCGAACGATAATCCCATGAGCATCTTGCTTGTTCTTGAATATCCACTTGGTTCCAATAACATTATGGTTCTCCTTTGACCTTGGCACCAATCTCCACACCTTGTTGTGCTCGAAGTTGTTGAGTTCTTCATGCATGGCATTAAGCCAATCTGGATCCTCGAGCGCCTCACGGACCTTTTGGGGTTCAACACAAGAAACAAACGCGTGATGTTCACAATAGTTTGCTAATTGTCTACAAGTTCTTACCCCCTTTCTTAAGATTCCAAGCACATTCTTCATGAGATGATCTTTGGTAGTGAGCTTGGACGCAATCTTGGCGGCACGACGCTCCAATTCCTCCTCAAGACAGAGTTGAGGAGCGGTAACTTGATCATCTTGAGCGTCGTCGTGAACTTGTTCTTGATCTTGAACTTGCTCAGTGGTGAGAACTTGACCTTGGGCGTCACTTGGTGGTTCACCACCATCTTGAGGTTGATCTTGCCCTTGATCTTGTCCATTTGGTTTAGGGCCTTCACTTTGTTCTTCGGAAGCGTGTGGGTCTTGGGTCGGTGATGGTTCCACTTGAGTGGAACATTGTCCTTCTCCTTCGGCCACAAGGGGTTCCTCAATGGGTAGGATATGACCAACACCCATTCTTCTTATGGCTTGGGGAGGAATTTCATCACCTACATCACGAGTACCACTTTGCTCCACTTGGGAGCCGTTATTCTCATCAAACCCCATGTTACATGCCTCCTCAATGAGTCCTGTGGACTTGTTGAGGACACGGTAAGCATGAGAGTTTGTAGCATAACCAACAAATATGCCCTCATGAGCTCTAGCCTCAAATTTAGACAAACAAACACCTTTCTTGAGAATGAAACACTTACAACCAAACACCCGGAAGTACTTGAGGTTGGGCTTGTTGCCAGTGAGTATCTCATATGGAGTCTTGTTCAAGCCTTTGTGGAGATAAAGCCGATTGGATGCATGACAAGCGGTGTTGAGGGCTTCAGCCCAAAACTTTTATGGAGACTTGAACTCCGCCATCATGGTTCTTGCCGCGTCGATCAAAGTCCGGTTCTTCCTCTCTGCTACACCATTTTTTTGAGGGGTGTAAGGTGCGGAATATTGATGCTTGATCCCCTCATCACTAAGAAACTCATCCAAGGTGTAGTTCTTGAACTCGGTGCCGTTGTCACTACTAATCGTCAAGATCTTTACATTGTGTTAACGTTGAGCTTCATTTGCAAAGTCGATGACGGTTTATTGGGTCTCACTCTTCCTCTTGAGGAAATATACCCAAGTGTATCTTGAATAATCATCCACAATCGCCAAGGAATACTTTCTACCCCCAAGACTATCAAAGGATGGAGACCCAAAGAGATCCATGTGAAGGAGCTCCAAGGGCCTCTTCGAGTAGATGATAGTCGTGGGTGGGTGAGCCTTCTCATGTAGCTTTCCTTCGATACACGCACTGCAAGCACGATCTTTAGCAAAACTAACATTTGTTAATCCACGGACATGGTCCCCCTTGAGAAGACTTTGCAAAGATCTCATATTGACGCGGGCTAGACGGCTATGCCAAAGCCATCCCACGTCAACTTTAGCCATTAGGCATGTCGCGGTCTTAGTGGGTCGCTCCGAAAAGTTAATCACATAAAGACCGTTCTCGACATTCCCAACAAAGGATACGTTAAGAGTCTTGCTCCACAGGAGGGCCATAGTATCAATATCAAAGAAAGTGGCAAAGCCCATGAGTGCAAGTTGACGAACGGAAAGTAAGTTGTATGCAAGGGACTCAACAAGCATGACTTTCTCGATTGTGAGATCATGAGAAATGACAACCTTGCCAAGACCCAGTACCTTAGAAGATGAGGCATCACCCCACTCGACATTGGTGGGCATAGATGAAACCTTGTGCACGTCCACCACCAAGTCCTTGCTTCTGGTCATATGATTTGTGGCTCCACTATCGAGCAACCATGACCCCCTGATACGTCTCCAACGTATCTACTTTTCCTAATGCTTTGCGAGGATTTTTTATATGATAAATAAGAATTTCTAGAGCCAAGACCTACCGGAGAGGGGCCCCTGGGTGGGAACAACCCACCAGGGTGTGCCCCCCTCTCCTGGTGCTCCCAGGTGGGTTGTCCCCACCTGGTGGCCCCGCAGACCCTGAAACCGACGCTATAAAATCCTATTTTTCCAGAAAAAATCAGGAAGAAAGAATTATCGCGATCCACGAGACGGAGCCACCATCACCTCCTGTTCTTCATCGGGAGGTCAGATATGGAGTCCGTTTGGGGCTCCGGAGAGGGGGGTCTTCGTTCTTCATCATCACCAACCCTTCTCCATTGCCAATTCCATGATGCTCCCCACCGGGAGTGAGTAATTCCTTCGTAGGCTCGCTGGCCGGTGAGGAGTTGGATGAGATTCATCATGTAATCGAGTTAGTTTTGTTAAGGCTTGATCCCTAGTATCCACTATGTTCTTAGATTGATGTTGCTATGACTTTGCTATGCTTAATGCTTGCCACTTTGGGCCCGGGTGCCATGAACTCATATCTGAACCGTTTATGTTATCATCATTATATCCATGTTTTAGATCCGATCTTGCAAGTTATGTCACCTACTATGTGTTATGATCCGGCAACCCCGGAGTGACAATAGTCGGGCCCACTCCCGGTGATGACCGTATTTTGAGGAGTTCATGTATTCACTATGTGTTAATGCTTTGTTCTGGTTCTCTATTGAAAGGAGGCCTTAATATCTCTTAGTTTCCAATATGGACCCCGTGCCACGGGAGGGTAGGACAAAATATGTCATGCAAGTTCTTTCCATAAGCACATATGACTATTTAAGGAATACATGCCTACATTATATCGATGAACTGGAGCTAGTGCTGTATCACCCTAGGTTATAAATGTCTCATGATGAATATCATCCAATGAGTCACCGATCCAATGCCTACAAATTTATCTTATATTGTTTCTGCTAAGTTACTACTGCTATCATCATTGTACACTTGCTACAAAACTATGGCTATCACAGTTACTGTTACCATTGCTGCTATCACTACTATCAAAACTATCATATTACTTTGCTACTGATTACTTGCTGCAGATAATTAATCTCCAGGTGTGGTTGAATTGAAAACTCAGCTGGTAATACCTTCAAATATTCTTTGGCTCCCCTTGTGCCGAATCTATAAATTTGGGTTGAATACTCTACCCTCGAAAACTATTGCAATCCCCTATACTTGTGGGTTATCAAGACCTTTTTCTGGCGTCGTTGCCGGGGAGCATAGCTATATTTGTTGAGTCACTTGGGATTATTATCAATTTATCACTATGAAGAATCTGAAGGATCCTAAGACTAAGATATTTCCCTCAAGGACGAGGGGAGGTAAGGAACTGCCATCCAGTTCTGCTTTAGATTCACCTTCTGTTATGAGTAAACTTGCAACACCACCACATGCTATTAATTATAATATGTTGCAAGTTATTGATGATGCTACTTCTACTATGAATGATGCTTATGATGATGCTAGTACCTTGCTTGATAATGATGATGTGCCACTTGGTGATTTTCTTGATGCACAAATTGCTAGAGTAATACAACATGATGCTGTTGAATCTGATGATGAGCTTGAAACTGAATCTCTTGGAACACCTGCTAGAACTAGCCTTCCTAGATATGAATTGCCTAAGGTACCGGAAGGTTATCTTATGAATGAGGAGACAACTAGAGATATTCTTGCTTGTAAGGATAGAGATGATCTAGAGAAATTATTATGCAAGTATAAAGAAAAATCTCTGAATGCTAGAATGAAATGTGATCCTAAGTTTGCTACTTCACCTATCTTTATTGATGATAAGGATTATGAATTCTCTGTCGACCCAGAGTTAATTATTTTGGTTGAATCTGATCCTTTCCATCCTTATGAACCTTAAACTGGTGTGGCACATCTTACTAAGTTGAATGGTATAGCCACCCTTTTTACTCATGATGAGAAAAC
This sequence comes from Aegilops tauschii subsp. strangulata, assembly GCF_002575655.3. Classification (NCBI taxonomy): domain Eukaryota; kingdom Viridiplantae; phylum Streptophyta; class Magnoliopsida; order Poales; family Poaceae; genus Aegilops; species Aegilops tauschii. The sequence continues at coordinate 147,301,603 of NC_053037.3, forward strand.
TTGCTATTACTTTATCCTTAGATTATTTCCGTTCTCATTAAAGGGTGATGCTAAAGCTTGGTACAATACTCTTACTCCTGGTTGTGTGCGTAGTCCCCAGGATATGATTTATTACTTCTCTGAAAAATATTTTCCTGCTCATAAGAAACAAGCTGCCTTACAGGACATATTTAACTTTGTGAAATCTAAAGAAGATAGTCTCCCACAAGCTTGGGGGAGGCTTTGCCAGTTACTTAATGCTTTGCTTGATCATCCTCTTAAGAAAAATGAAATACTTAATATCTTCTACAGTGGACTAACCGATGGTTCTAGGGATTTCCTAGATAGTTGTGCTGGTTGTGTTTTCAGGGAATGAACTGTTGGACAAGCTGAAGAATTATTGAATAACATATTGAAAATTATGATGATTGGACTCTTCCTGAACCACTGCCTAAACCCACTCCGAAGAAAAGGGGTATATTACATCTCAATCCTGAAGATATGCAAGAGGCAAAGAAATCGATGAAGGAAAAAGGTATTAAAGCTGAGGATGTTAAAAATTTACCTCCTATTGAAGAAATACATGGGCTTAATACACCACCAATGCCTAAGGTGGTAGAGGTAAATTCTCTAATGAAGTTCAGTGATAATGACAATCCTCACAATATGCATCCTAGTCAATGCCTTTATGAGTTTGAAAACTATATTAGAAAACAAGATCACTTCAATGCAAATGTTATGAAACAATTGAAATATAATTCTGATATGATTGCTCGCTTGAGTGACTTGTTATTTAGAATCTCAAATGGTGTTAAAGGTATTGGAAAGCATGCTTCTATGGTTCAAACCCAGTTAGAACAAGTTGCCAAATCACAAAGAGAAATGCTTGATGAAATGAATCATAATATGCATGACTTTGGTATTAGAGTTGCAACTAGAGGAGGTAAAATGACTCAGGAACCACTTTATCCTGAGGGACACCCTAAAAGAATTCAACAAGATTAACAAAGAAATAACACTAGTGCACCCAGTCCTTCTAAAAGGAAGAAGAAAAAGAAAAATGATAGGACTTTGCACACTTCTAGGGAACCTGAAATAGAGAAACCTCCTGATAATGAAAATGAAACTTCTATCTCTGATGCTGAAACTCAGTCTGGTAATGAACATCCACCTAGTGATAATGGAAAAGATAATGATGAGGTTCATGAAGACACTCAACCAAATAATGAAAAAGAACCAGATAATGATGTTGAGATAGAACCACATGTTGATCTTGATAACCCACAACCTAAGAATAAAAGGTATGATAAAAGAGACTTTGTGGCTAGAAAACACGGTAAAGAAAGAGAACCGTGGGATCAAAAACCTACGCCTTTTCCACCCAAGTCAACTAAAAAGAAAGATGATGAAGAATTTGAACGCTTTGCTGAAATGCTGAGGCCAGTCTTTTTGCGTACTCGTTTGACTGATATCTTGAAAATGCCTCCTTATGCAAAGTATATGAAAGACATCATCACAAATAAGAGAAAAATACCGGAAGCTGCCACTATGCTTGCTAATTACACTTTTAAAGATGGAGTACCTAAAAAACTTGGAGATCCGGGAATACCAACTATACCTTGCTCTATGAAAAAGAATTATGTGAAAACTCCTTTGTGTGATTTAGGAGCTGGTGTTGGTGTTATGCCTTTCTCTTTATATAAAAGACTTGATTTGAATAAACTCACACCTACTGAAATATCTTTGCAAATGGCTGACAAATCAAGTGCCATCCTATCGGTATTTGTGAGGATGTGCCCGTTGTTGTTGCTAATGTTACTATTTTGACTGACTTTGTTATACTTGAGATGCCCGAGGACGACAACATGTCGATTATCCTTGGTAGACCCTTCTTGAATACTGCAGGGGCTGTTATTGATTGCAATAAAAGCAAGGTCACTTTTCATATCAATGGTAATGAGCACACGGTGCACTTTCCGAAGAAACAGTTCCAACTGAATGGTATTAATGTTATTGAAAAATCTCCCACAATCACTATTGGAAGTTTTCAAATACCTCTACCTGCTGTCAAAAAGAAATATGAAATGCTTATTGTTGGGGACATTCATATCCCCATTGAGGTAACTTAGTGATTTACGAAAGTTCTTCGGTTTCATGCTAATCGAAAGTGGTTGTTAATAAGACTTGATCAACCTTATTAATGAATCATTTTTTAGCGGTATGAAGTTGATGAATCTAGTAAGCACTACCTTCCGTACTTACTTTTTGTTTTCTGTTTTTACTAGTTAAATAAAATAAAATGTGCCTGTTTTCTAAATTTCCAGTGCAATAAAAAATGACCCAAAAATAAAAGTTCTCAGAATGCCTTGAAAATTTAATACATTTTTTTCTGAATATTTCTGAATTTCTGGTGCAAATAATATCATAGGGAGGTGCATCAGCTGGGCACAACCCACATGGGCGCGCTAGGATCCCCAGGCGCGCCTTGGTGGGTTGTGGTCCCCACGTGGGCCCCCTCACTTACCTCTTCATCCCACATCATCACTTACCTCCAGAAAAAAATCTCCATTGCTCTCTCATCCGTGTTCTTGCTCTCAAATCTGCGGATTTCGATCTCTTTGCTCGAAACTCTGTTTATGAAACTGTTTCGGGGGATTGTTGCTTGGTATGTGACTCCACTGTTTGTCCAATTAGCTTTTGTTTTTGTGGTTTATATTTTGAATAATTAGCTACTATTGGTGGTGCTGTAGATGAGCTTGCATGTTGAATTCTTAGTGCTCTAAGTAGTTTGAATGCTTACTATGGCCTCTATGTATCCCTATGAGTAGTTGCTATCAATTTTATAAAGTTTTGTTAACAAATTTTTGTCACCCCAAAAAATTATATTTTCAGAAAATTGTACGCGGACATGATGAACCTATTTGGAAGGAGTTCTTCGAGGAGGCGATCCTCGGATGCATCTTCTAGTGACATTTCTGCTCGCCGGTCTTACGTAGAACCAAGTGAAAGTTCCACACAAGATGCCGCCAACAAAACATGCTTATGGCCTTTTGATGATTATATGGTGCGTGTGGGCATTAAGGAGGAATTTGAGCAATATGTTCACAATGCCGGACTCGGTCCCTATATCTCAGATAAGTGTGAACAACGCAGCTTCTCACTAAATCGTTTGTCAAAGGATTTAAATTCCTCCCTCGTGAGTCTAGAGTGTCTTTTATGCTTTATGATAATCTATTTACTATCTCACTGGAGAATTTTTCTTACCATTGCAAACTACCATTTTGGGGTTCGCTTGACGAACCACCAAAGGCTGAGTTCGAATCTTTCTTGACTAGTCTTTGTTACGGTGAAAGGAGGGGAGTGACACACAATGGGAAATGTATAGTAGGCAAGCAAGACTGTAGTACGCTTTGTGCTCCAAACTTGAGCCTCATACGCACCGCTCTCAGTGGTGAAAGGAACTATAACCTTGGAGCTATTGTTGCACGCAGACTTCAGCATAACGCTAACAGTGGCTACTTCTATGGTGGAATTTATGCCACGCGTTTAGCATGAGGGCTTGGTGTTTCACCTTTGCCCTTTGATCCTATCCTACCCACGCAGTATTTCGATTTTAACACCTTGAAAGAGCATAAAATTCTTAAAGGAAAGATTCATGAATTCACGTACAATTTGTTGTTTAACCAAACATATGTTGTGCACACATATTTGCCTGCTCCTGCTCTTTTTGACTATCACGGCAGGGGGAGATATTTTGTTCCTGAGAGTGAGGCCCGAGCTCACAACGCAGCAGTGGTGGCAACACGGCAGGCCGAGGCGTCCGCACCGACAGCCTCCGTGAGCTACCACTCCGACTACTACCCTCCAGGCTACTGACCGACTACCAAGTTAGGCCAAAAGCCTAAGCTTGGGGGACTACGTGTTTCTCACCGACATTACATTCATGTCCACATATATTTATTTGTCGGTGTTCACACTTTTTCATTGTATCATCCATGCTTAGATTTATTTTCTTGCTTTCTTCTTGTGTGTTGGAAAAACTTTAGAAAAACCAAAAAAAATAGTTGTAGTAATTTACTTTCTATGCATGCTTAGTAGTAGCACTAAAAAGAAAATCCAAAAAGATTTCCTTGTTTTTTTTTCTTGTTTTGAGCTTTCCCGTGTAAATAGATTTTCTCGTTTTTTGCTTTTCCCTTTTATTTCCTTGTTCAAGAAAACCAAAAACTCCAAAAAATTCAGTGTGTTTCTTTGAATTTCTTTTCTTTTTATTCGAGTTGTTCCAAGGAGAAGACCACGATGAAAATGTTGAGTGGCTCTCATATGAATAATTGCTGAACTAATAAAGAGCACATTTTACCTTGTCTTCTCCTGTTGAATAAAATGTTTGCAGATTCTAGCTTAGTCCACGGCACTCTTGCATTATTATTCTTTTCATATCATTCGGTCGTGCAAGTGAAAGGCAATAATGACGACATTCGATGAACTGGTCGTGGCAGAGAGAAACTGTTATGAACTCGACTTGTTCTGTTTGTGTAAATATGTTTAACCTAGTATCCATGATTCAGCCCATTATGATTAAACATGTTTGCAATGACAATTAGAGATTATAGTTTCTCATGCCATGCATAAGTAGCTGGGATTTGATAATGATCTATCTTAGATATCAACATAGCGTTAAAATGATTGTGATGTAGTATGATGATATGGTATCCTCCTCTGAACGTTTGAGTGGCTTGACTTGGCACATGTTCATCATGTAGTTGAATCAAAACCAACATAGCCTCTATGATATTATGTTCATGGTGTTCATATCCTACTCATGCTAGTGTCCAATGTTACTTATGCATAATGCATGCTTATGACCATTGTTGCTCTCTAGCTGGCCACTTCTCAATCTAATTGCTAGCCTTCGCCTGTACTAAGTGGGAACTCTACTTGTACATCAAAAACCTTGAACCCAAAGTTATCCCAGATGAGTCCACCATACCTACCTATATACGGTATTACCCTGCCGTCCTAAGTAAATTTGCATGTGCCACCTCTAAAAACTTCTAAAAATTATCCTTTTTGTGTGCCTGGATCGTTCATGGAACGACAGGAGGTGGTCGGTATCTTCCATGCTAAGCGGGTTATTCTCAGGTCGAGTGTTTATTCACTCGCCATCGCACGAGAAAAGGGCGGTAATAGGGATGCCCGGTCCCAAACTGCAAACATGAAAAAGAGTTAATCTCTTAAATAATCAAACAAAAACTCCCAATGGAGTCAAAACCTTTACTTTTATCGCTTGAGAACCGCCACTAGCTTGCTTAGCATGGAAGATGTTGATAACTGATGGTCGTGAAGTAAATGAGAAGGGTGCATGTCTCAAAATATCATTTATCTCTGTTTTAAAAACTTGAGCTCTGGCACCTCTGCAAATCACTGCTTCCCTCTGCGAAGGGACTATCTATTTACTTTTATGTTGTGTCATCACCTTCTAAAACAAGCGCCAGAAACTGAGAGAGCACAGTTGTCATGATTTATGCATTATGTGTAGCTAATGTTGGGTGCATCATGACTGGATCTTTTCTACCATGAATTACAATGTTTAGTCGCTGCTTGAACTTTGGAGGTGCTTTGCATTTATGTTTTGCGGACTCAGAAAGGGCTAGCGAGATACCACTATTGTCATATTATATCATGGTTGTTTTGACAACGTGTTGCTTGATACGTCTCCAACGTATTTACTTTTTCTCACACTTTTCCTCTTGTTTTGGACTCTAATTTGCATGATTTGAATGAAACTAACCCCGGACTGACGCTGTTTTTAGCAGAACTACCATGGTGTTGTTTTTGTGGAGAAATAAAAGTTCTAAGAATGGAACGAAACTTTGCGAGGATTTTTTATATCAATAATAAGAATTTCTATAGCCAAGACCCACTAGAGAGGGGCCCCTCGTTGGGCACAACCCCCCAGGGCGCGCCCCCTCTCCTGGCGTGCCCAGGTGGGTTGTGCCCACCTGGTGGCCCCGCTGACGACCCCCCTGATACTATAAATTCACATTATTCCTGGAAAAAATCAGGAAGACAGAATTATCGCGATCCACGAGACGGAGCCGCCGCCAAGCCCTGTTCTTCCTCGAGAGGGCAGATCTGGAGTCCGTTTGGGGCTTCGGAGAGGAGGATCTTCGTTCTTCGTCATCACCAACCCATCTCCATCGCCAATTCCATGATGCTCCCACCAGGAGTGAGTAATTCCTTCGTAGGCTCGCTGGTCGGTGAGGAGTTGGATGAGATTCATCATGTAATCGAGTTAGTTTTGTTAGGGCCTGATCCCTAGTATCCACTATGTTCTTAGATTGATGTTGCTATGACTTTGCTATGCTTAATGCTTGTCACTTTGGGCCCGGGTGCCATGAACTCAGATCTGAACCGTTTATGAATTCATCATTATACCCATGTTTTACATCCGATCTTGCAAGTTATAGTCACCTACTACGGTTATGATCCGGCAACCCCGGAGTGACAACAACCGGGCCCACTCCCGGTGATGACCGTAGTTTGAGGAGTTCATGTATTCACTATGTGTTAATGCTTTGTTCCGGTTCTCTATTAAAGGACGCTTTAATATCCCTTAGTTTCCAATATGGACCCCGTTGCCACGGGAGGGTAGGACAAAAGATGTCATGCAAGTTCTTTTAATAAAGCATGTATGACTATTTATGGAATACATGCCTATATTATATCGATGAACTGGAGCTAGTGCCGTATCGCCCTAGGTTATAACTGTCTCATGATGAATATCATCCAACAAGTCACCGGTCCAATGCCTACGAATTTATCTTATATTGCTTCTGCTAAGTTACTACTGCTATCATCACTGTTACACTTGCTACAAAATTACTGCTATCACTGTTACTGTTACCGTTGCTGCTGTCACTACTATCAAAACTATCAAAACACTTTGCTACTGATCACTTTGCTGCAGATAATTAATCTCCAGGTGTGGCTGAGTTGACAACTCAGCTGCTAATACCTTCAAATATTCTTTGGCTCCCCTTGTGTCAAATCTATAAATTTGGGTTGAATACTCTACCCTCGAAAACTGTTGTGATCCCCTATACTTGTGGGTTATCAAGACCTTTTTCTGGCGCCGTTGCAGGGGAGCATGGCTATATTTGTTGAGTCACTTGGGATTATTATCATATTATCACTATGAAGAATCTGAAGGATCCAAAGACTAAGATTTATCCCTCTAAAACGAGGGGAGGTAAGGAACTGCCATCCAGTTCTGCTTTAGATTCACCTTCTGTTATGAGTAAACTTGCAACACCACCACATGCTATTAATCCTGATATGTCGCAAGTTATTGATGATGCTACTTCTACTATGAATGATGCTTATGATGATGCTAGTATCTTGCTTGATAATGATGATGTGCCACTTGGTGATTTTCTTGATGAACAAACTGCTAGAGTTATAAAGCATGATGTTGTTGAATCTGATGATGAACTACTATCAATGATGCTTATGATGGTGCTAGTACCTTGCTTGATAATGATGATGTGCCACTTGGTGATTTTCTTGATGAACAAACTGTTAGAGTTATACAACATGATGTTGTTGAATCTGATGATGAACTTGAAACTGAAAATCCTGAAACACCTGCTAGAACTAGCCTTGCTAGATATGAATTGCCCAAGGTACCGGAAGGTTATGTTATGAGTGAAGAAGCAACTAGAGATATTCTTGCTTGTAAGGATAGAGATGATCTAGAGAAATTACTATGCAAGTATAAAGAAAAATCTCTGAATGCTAGAATGAAATATGATCCTAAGTTTGGTACTTCACCTATCTGTATTGCTGATAAGGATTATGAATTCTCTATTGACCCAGAGTTAATTACTTTGGTTGAATCTGATCCTTTCCATGGTTATAAAACTGAAACTGTTGTGGCACATCTTACTAATTTGAATGATATAGCCACCCTTTTTACTCATGATGAGAAAACTCACTACTACTTTTTTCTCGAATTATTTCCTTTCTCATTAAAGGGTGATGCTAAAGCTTGGTACAATACACTTACTCCTGGTTGTGTGCGTAGTCCCCAGGATATGATTTATTAATTCTCTGAAAAATGTTTTCCTGCTCATAAGAAACAAGCTGCCTTGAAGGAAATATTTAACTTTGTTCAAATTAAAGAAGAGAGTCTCCCACAAGCTTGGGGGAGGCTTTTCCAATTACTTAATGCTTTGCCTGATCATCCTCTAAAGAAAAATGAAATACTTGATATCTTCTATAATGGATTGACCAATGCTTCTAGGGACTTCCTAGATAGTTGTGCTGGTTGTGTTTTCAGGGAACGAACTATTGGACAAGCTGAAGAATTATTGAATAACATATTGAATAATTAGGATGATTGGACTATTCCTGAACCACCGCCTAAACCCACTCCGAAGAAGAGGGGTATATGATATCTCAATCCCGAAGATATGCAAGAGGCAAAGAAATCTATGAAAGAAAAAGGTATCAAAGCTGAGGATGTTAAAAATTTACCTCCTATTGAAGAAATACATGGGCTTAATACACCACCAATGCCTAAGGTGGTAGAGGTAAATTCTCTTATGAAGTTTAATGAAAATGATAATCCTCACAATATGCATCCTAGTCAATGCCTTTATGAGTTTGAAAATTACATTAGAAAACAAGATCACTTCAATGCAAATGTTATGAAACAATTGAAATACAATTCTGATATGATTGCTCGCTTGAGTGACTTGTTATTTAGAATTTCAAATGATGTTAGAGGTGTTGGAAAACATGCCTCTATGGTTCAAACTCAGTTAGAACAAGTTGCTAAATCACAAAGAGAATTACTTGATGAAATGAATCATAATATGCATGACTTTGCTGTTAGAGTTGCAACTAGAGGAGGTAAAATGACTCAGGAACCACTTTATACTGAGGGACACCCAAAAAAGAATAGAACAAGATTCACAAAGAAACAACACTAGTGCACCTAGTCCTTCTAGAAAGAAAAAGAAAAAGAAAAATGATAGGACTTTGCACACTTCTAGTGAACCTGAAATAGAAAAACCTCCTAATAATGATAATGAAACTTCTATCTCAGATGCTGAAACTCAATCTGGTAATGAACACTCACCTAGTGATAATGAAAAAGATAATGATGAGGTTCATGAAGACACTCAACCAAATGATAAAGAACCAGATAATGATGTTGAGATAGAACCACCTGCTGATCCTGATAACCCACAACCTAAGAATAAAAGGTATGACAAAAGAGACTTTATGGCTAGGAAACACGGTAAAGAAAGAGAACCGTGGGTTCAAAAACCTATGCCTTTTCCACCCAGGTCAACTAAAAAGAAAGACGAAGAAGAATTTGAACGCTTTGCTGAAATGCTAAGGCTAGTCTTTTTGCGTACTCGCTTGACTGATATCCTTAAAATGCCTCCTTATGCAAAGTGTATGAAAGACATCATCACAAATAAGAGAAAAATACCGGAAGCTGAAATCTCCACTATGCTTGCTAATTACACTTTCAAAGATGGAGTACCTAATAAACTTGGAGATCCGGGTATACCAACTGTACCTTGCTCTATCAAAAAGAATTATGTGAAAACTGCTTTGTGTGACTTAGGAGCTGGTGTTAGTGTTATGCCTTTCTCTTTATATAAAAGACTTGACTTGAATAAACTCACACCTACTGAAATATCTTTGCAAATGGCTGACAAGTCAACTGCCATACCTATCGGTATCTGTGAGGATGTGCCGTTGTTGTTGCTAATGTTACTATTTTGACTGACTTTGTTATACTTGAGATGCCCGAGGACGACAACATGTCGATTATTCTTAGTAGACCCTTCTTGAATACTGCAGGGGCTGTTATTGATTGCAATAAAAGCAAGGTCACTTTTCATATTAATGGCAATGAGCATACGTTGCACTTTACGAAGAAACAATTCCAAGTGAATGGTATTAATGTTATTGAAAAATCTCCGGCAATCACTATTGGAAGTTTTCAAATACCTCTACCTACTGTCAAAAAGAAATATGAAATGCTTATTGTTGGGGAAATGCATATCCCCATTGAGGTAACTTCGTGATTTACGAAAGTTCTTCAGTTTCATGCTAATCGAAAGTGGTTGTCAATAAGACCTGATCAACCTTATTAATGCATCATTTTTGAATGGTATGAAGTTGATGAATTTAGTAAGCACTACTTTCTGTCCCTAATTTTTATTCTCTATTTTATTAGTTGAATAAAATAAAATTCCATGTTTTGTCTGTTTTCTGAATTTCTGGTGCAATAAAAAAGTGACCCAAAAATAAAAGTTTCAGAATGCCCTGAAAATTTTATATGATTTTTTCCTAATTATTTAAGAATTTTTTATGCAAATAATACCAGAGGGAGGTGCACCAGGTGGGCACAACCCACCTGGGCGCGCCAGCACCCCCTAGCGCGCCCTGGGGGTTGTGGTCCCCACGTGGGGCCCCTCACTTACCTCTTCATCCCACATCATCACTCACCTCTAGAAAAAAATCCCCATTGCTCTCTCTCCCGTGTTCTTGAGCTCAAACCCGCGGATTTCGATCTCTTTGCTCGAAGCTCCGTTTCCGAAACTATTTCGGGGGATTGTTGCTTGGTATGTGACTCCACCATTTGTCCAATTAGCTTTTGCTTTAGTGGTTTGTACTTTGAATAATTAGCTACTTTTGGTGCTACTATAGATATGCTTGCATTTTCAATTCTTAGTGTTCTAAGTAGTTTGAATGCTTGCTATGGACTCGATGTATCCCTATGAGTAGTTGCTATCAACTTTGTGAAGTTTCGTTGAGAAAATTTTGTGAACTAAAAATTTAGATTTTTGTTCATAGGAAAAATTGTACGCGGACATGAATATCTTTAGGAAGTTTGGCTCAAAGAAGAACTCCAAGGGTGTTATTGGGGAGTCTTCTGATAGTGATCTCCGCCCTCGAAGGTTGGCGGAGGTACGGCCGTGCGAATGGCCGCACATCCCGTTCCTGCAAGAGGCTGGAATCCATGAGGAGTTCATGCAATTCATCGCTAATGCCGGTGTCACCGACTTCATCGTAGATGAGTGTGGCCAGCTCCAAATCCTCACAAACATGTTTGTTCAAAGTTTTACATTCCTGCCTAGAAATAATCCTCCTGAAGTGAGCTTTGACTTATATGCTGAAAACCATCTGATACCACTTACTGAGTTTTGTAACATATGCATGATCCCTTCTGATGGGAGCTTGGCTGAGCCTAGGCTAGCTGAGTTTGAGGACTTCTGTCGCACTTTGACAGTGGGTGATGAGAGGAGAGTGTCAGCCATCACTGCCGGTGGTTTACATTTTCCTGTTGTTCGTTATTTTGCTTATTTCATTACCAAATGCTTGCTTGCAGAGAAGGTGGGTGCACTTAGTTCACCAGACCTTGTTGTTTTACGTCGTGCACTTGAGGGTGACAACACATATAACTTGGGAGCTATCGTGGCTCGTCGCCTGCACCTTAATAAATCCCAGGGTAAAATACATGGTGGGATTTTTGCTACTCGTTTGGTGGCTCACTTCGAGGTTGATATACGCCCTCATGATTACCCTCTGGCCAAGGTTTACCTAGACTAGGCAGCCATGTATCACCATCACTTTCTTGCACATGATCGTCCTGATGTTGCCATTCCTTATAACCTGGTCTATAGCGTTGACACTCGTGATGTTATCCCCTTGCCTGCACCTGCTTTGTTTGATTCTGTTGCCAGGGGCGGATATAGGATTATGCCTGCAGACATCATCACCTACTGGAATGCTCATGCTGCTGCAGAGGCTGCACAGGTACCTCAGCAGTGGGATGAGTGGATGCCTGCTCCTCAGGATCCCTACTACCCTCCAGGCTACTGATCGATTACCAACTTAGGCCAAAAGCCTAAGCTTGGGGGAGCATGTGTTTCCATCGACTTTACATTCATGTTTATTTATTTTATCTGCCGGTGTTCACACTTTTTCATTGTATTATCCATGCTTAGATTTATTTTCTTGCTTTCTTCTTGTGTGTTTGAGAAAATTTAGAAAAACCAAAAAAATTAGTTGTAGTAATTTACTTTCTATGCATGCTTAGTAGTAGCACTAAAAAGAAAATCCAAAAAGATTTCCTTGTTCTTCTTTTGCTTGTTGGGAGCTTTCCCGTGTAAATAGTTTTCTTGTTTTTGCTTTTTATTTGCTTGTTGAAGAAAACCAAAAACTCCAAAAATATTTCAGTGTGTTTCTCTGAATTTCTTTTCTTTTTATTCAAGTTGTACCGAGGAGAAGACCACGATGAAAATGTTGAGTGGCTCTCATATGAATAACTGTTGGACTAATAAAGAGCCCATCATCACCTACTGAAAATGTTGAGTGGCTCTCATATGAATAACTGGCGGATATATGAATAACTATTGAATAAAATGTTTTGCAGATTCCAGCTTAGTCCATGGCACTGTTGCACTATTATTATTTTCATATCATTCGGTCGTGCAAGTGAAAGGCAATAATGACGATATTCGATGAGCTGGCCGTGGCAACGAGAAACTGGTATGAACTCGACTTGTGTTGTTTGTGTAAATATGTTTAACCTAGTACCCATGCTTCAGCCCATTATGATTAAACATGTTTGCAATGACAATTAGAGATTATAGTTTCTCATGCCATGCATAAGTAGCTGGGAGTTGATAATGATTTATCTTGGATATCAACATAGCGTTAAAATGATTGTGGTGTAGTATGATGATATGGTATCCTCTAAATGTTCGAGTGGCTTGACTTGGTACATGTTCATGCATGTAGTTGAATCAAAACCAACATAGCCTCTATAATATTTATGTTCATGGTGTTCATATCCTACTGATGCTAGTGTCCAATGTTACTTATGCATAATGCCTGGTTATGATCGTTGTTGCTCTCTAGCTGGCCGCTTCCCAATCTTAATTGCTAGCTTTCGCCTATACTAAGTGGGAACTCTGCTTGTACATCAAAAACCTTGAACCCAAAGTTATTCCAGATGAGTCCATCATACCTACCTATATATGGTATTACCCTGCCGTCCTAAGTAAATTTGCATGTGCCACCTCTAAAAACTTCTAAAAAATTATCCGTTTTGTGTGCCTAGATCGTTCATGGAACGACAGGAGGTGGTTGATATCTTCCGTGCTAAGCGGGTTATCCTCAGGTCGAGTGTTTATTCACTCGCCATCGCACGAGGAAATGGGTGGTAATAGGGATTCCCAGTCTCGAACTCAAAAATGCAAATAATTAAACAAAACTCCCCCGGGACTGATGTTGGTATGGACGGCACCCATTGTTTCGGACAAGCCATGGAGTGTGATTGATGGTGGAGGGGGAGTAAACCTTTACTTTTACCGCTTGGGAGCTGCCACTAGCGTGCTTAGCATGGAAGATGTTGATAACTGGTAGTCGTGAAGTGAATAAGAAGGGTGCATGTCTCAAAATATCATTTATCTCTGTTTTAAAAATTGAGCTCTGGCACCTCTACAAATCACTGCTTCCCTCTGCGAAGGGACTTTCTATTTACTTTTATGTTGTGTCATCACCTTCTATAAACGCCAGAAACTGAGTAGAGCACAGCGGTCATGATTTATGCATTGTGTATATGTAATGTTGGGTGCATCATGACTGGATCTTTTCTACCATGAATTACAATGTTTAGTCGCTGCTTGAACTTCGGAGGTGCTCTGCATATATGTTTTGCGGTCTCAGAAAGGGCTAGCGAGATACCATTATTTAACATATTATATCATGGTTGTTTTGACAACGTGTTGCTATTTGAGATATCTTATTATTGCTCGCTAGCTAATTATGTCATTGATATGAATCATTATAATCTTTAAGAGTTATTGTTGACATGGTTATTTATAATGTTGGCTGAAAACCTGGGTGCTGTTTAAGCTTATTTATGCAAACAAGAGCAAAAGAGTTTGAAAAGTTTTTCTTTCTCACTTTCAATTTATCAACTGAATTGCTTGAGGACAAGCAAAGGTTTAAGCTTGGGCGATGATGACCCACAAGTATTGTCGGAGTAATTGGACACGGGTATCCCGAAGACGGCAAGACAATATTTCAAGAGATCGGGGCTAGCAAAGCCCCTCAGTCCGACTGCCCGGCCGCTCCTGCCGGCTCCCCGTCCGACTGCTCCACCCGGCCGGCTGCCTGGCCGGCTGCCAGCTGACCGACTGTGCCGACCAGCCGGCTGCCGACTGCAGCCCGACTCGACACCGACAAGACACCGACGAGGCGGCCGTACCGGAGCACTATTCACGTGTCACCCCAGCCATCATATGTAGTGTCACTTGTCCCCTGGCACTATTCATGAAGTGACCTAGGGGACAAGCATGACATGCACCATGCCTTACCCATGCCCACTAACTAGCTTACATACTAAGCTACCCTCTCCTACAAAAGGAGACACACATCCATCCATCTACGGACTCACGTACACACAAGCAAGCTAGCTAGCAAGAGAGCTAGCTAGCCATCCATCCATCCATCCCCATGGGCAAGCATGCCCAAGCACACACATGCGGCCATGCTCATGGCCGGCCACTAAAGCATGCTTTGTGCATGCATATATGAAGCCAGATGCCCATGGCACTGCCCCCAGATACAGCTCTAGGAGCACTTTGTACTGCCCGATGTACACCCCAGATATATATACTTAGACATGCAGGAGTAGGGGTATTATCTCTCCGGAGAGCCCCGAACCTGGGTAAACTAGCGCGTGCTACTCGCATACCCGCTCCCGGTCCTATCAGCAGCAGTCTTACCCTCACACAAAGCCCTTGTGGCATCTGTCGACTCACACCCCCCCATGAGAATACCACGACAGTTGGCGCCCACCGTGGGTCGGTACTATGCTACCGCGCTGCTGCTGGTTTCGCAGTCCGGGCGGGACCATCTTCGCCATCACCACCGCGGCGTCGCGCCGTCCCTCCGATAGCGGCCGAGGGCTCGATATCGACACACCCTCGGAATGGCCGCGAGGGGCGGCGCGTCCTCGCCGTAGGCCTCGCCTTCGTCATCATCACCGCGGCGTCGCGCCGTCCCTTCGATAGCGGTCGAGGGCTCGATATCGACACACCCTCAGAATGGCTGCGAGGGGCAGCGCGTCCTCGCCGTTGGGACCATCTTCGCCATCACCACCGCGGCGTCGCGCCGTCCCTCCGATAGCGGTCGAGGGCTCGATATCGACACACCCTCGGAATGGCCGCGAGGGGCGGCGCGTCCTCGCCGTCGGCCTCGGCTTCATCACAACCACCGCGGCGTCGACTGCGTCGCCGCCGTCCCGGCCTCCCATGCGCCCTGCGCCTCGTCTCGCTCCGGCGTGTGCGTCGGTACCTCCCCGCGTCGGATGACGCCCCAGCCGTGCGCCTGTGACGCCCCGTCGCCCGCGTCCGCGCGTTTCCGCTGGCGCCCTGCGTGTCCGTGCACTGCAGGGTGGCTGCTGCTCTGCCCGCGTCCGTACGACCGTGCCTGGCCGCCTTCGCGTTGCGCACGCGCCAGGCTCGCCTCTGCGCCCGCCCGCCGGCTCCTCGTCGCCGCGCCGGGTCCTCGACGCCGCGTCGCCCCCTCCCCGTGCACCCGGACGCCGAATCCCGTGCCGTCTCGCTCCGGCCGGCCGCTCCGCTCCGTGCGCCGCTCTACCGCGGCCGCACCCACTCACCGGCCGGCTGCTCCGTTGCCGGCTCGCCGATGCAGCCGGCTACTGCCGCCCTCGCCTTGCCGGCTCCGCGTCCGCCTCCCGCGCGCTGGATCCAGCACCTGCGCCGGCCGCATGGGCCCCGTGCCCGGCCAAGGGTCCACTCCCACCGGCGCCAGCGCTCCAGCCGGCCGCGGCTCCGAGCCGGCTCACGCCCCACACGGGCGCGGCGCCTCCTCCTCCTGCCGACGTCCGCGCTCCCCTGCGCCTGACGGCTCCGTGCTGACTCTCCCCCGCCGTGGGCCGACTGCCCCGCGTCCGCCTACCCCAAACGCCGCCGCGCCCGCCTGTGGCCGCCTGCTCGCTTCGGCCGGCTCCCGCGGTCGCCGGCTCGCGGCTCCGCCAGCCGCCCCGAGTCCTCCGCAGCCGACTCCCCTGCGCGCCGGGTCGCCGCGGCCGCCTCCCTCCGCGCGAGCGCCCCCGACGGACCACGCCTGAGTCCTCCGCGGCCGACTCCCCTGCGCGCCGGGTCGCCGCGGCCGCCTCCCTCCGCGCGAGCGCCCCCGACGGACCACGCCCGAGTCCTCCGCGGCCGACTCCCCTGCGCGCTGGGTCGCCGCGGCCGCCTCCCTCACCGCGGGACCGCCAGCCGACTCCGAGCACCTGTCGGGTAGCCTCCGCTCGCGGCCGTCCGGCTCGCCGCCAGCCGACCCGCGTTGCGCCCGGCCTCCGGCCGCCTTCCCGCCTCGGCTCGCCGCCTGCGACCTCGCCCACGGCCGAGAGCTCCGCGCCCGCTCGCCTCCTCGCTCAGCCGGCTTCCCGCACGCCGGCTGGCCGGCTCGTTGCCGCGCCCGCCCGCTCCTGCTGGCCCGCTGCCGGGTCGCCGCCAGCCGGCCCCGCACACATGCACGGGCTCCCCCTTCGGCCGACTGCTCGGGCGGAAAAGAAAGAAAAGAAAAAGGGCCGATTGCCCCATGCGAGGCACAGAAGAAAAGTCAAGCCGGGTGAAAAAAAAAGAGAGAGAAAGAGGTCGGCTGGGACAAAGAGAAGAAAAGAAACACCCGTCCGGATGATTCGTCCGCCTGCTTCGCCACTCGGACGGTCACTCGTGATCCGCGCTGTCGGCAGTGCCAAGCCGGCTGGTCTGCCTCCTGCTCCGACGGCACACCCAGCGGGTGCGCTGACGCCCCCGCAAGGAGAGAAGAGAAAGTAGTCGCCGGGAGATCCGGCTCGACTGCTCAGCAGTCGGCCCGAATCTCGGGGGCTACACCCAGCGGGTGCGCTGACGCGCCCCCGCGAGGAGAGAAGACAAAGTAGTCGCCGGGAGATCCGGCCCGACTGCTCAGCAGTCGGCCCGAATCTCGGGGGCTACACCCAGTGGGTGCGCTGATGCGCCCCCGCGAGGAGAGAAGACAAAGCAGTTGCCGGAGATCCGGCCCGACTGCTCAGCAGTCGGCCCGAATCTCGGGGGCTACACCCAGCGGGTGCGCTGACGCGCCCCCGCGAGGAAGAAGGAAGACAAAGTAGTTACCGGAAGATCCGGCCCGACTGCTCAGAAGTCGGCCCGAATCTCGGGGGCTACACCAAGTGGGTGCGCTGACGCGACCCCACGGAAGATTACAGACAAGAGAAGAGTTTTGTCTGGTTGCCAGCAGCCGGCAGAAGAAGGAAAAGGGCACTGCAAGACGCCTGGCCGGTCGAGCCTGACCGGCCGGGACCCTCCTTCGAGCGCCCGGGGGCTCGAAGGCTACACCCAGCGGGTGCGCCGGCTCTCTTCGGCAAACTCCGCCTCGGCTACACGAAAACCAATGTGAGCTCCTCACCCGCATATTTTTTCACCGCGAGAGCACGGATAACCTCGAGCGATGCTCGGGGGCTATCTCCGCATTTTATTACAGTTGCATCACTGTTCGCCCCGGCGCTAGCCAGAGTTGGCCCGGGGGCTGGCCGCTTGGCCTGAGAAGTTAGTTCCCGCAGACGGCTTAGTAGCGTGCGCGGTATGAAAAGCCCACTCTTAGTCACAGACCGCAGAGCGGCTGTCCGACTGGCAAGAGTGAACGCTGGAGGCCACCCACGCGAAAAACGTCCGGGAAGAAAAACGCTTCGGGCGACCCGACCGTTTTCTTTATGAGTATCTACTCGGTTAAAATTCGCTCCCAGAGTCTGAGTATTGTACACTCCACTCCGCGGCCCACTCTCAGCCACAGACCGTGGAGCGGCTGTCCGGCAAGCGAGAGCACAAGCCAAAGAGCGGAGGGAACATGAAAAAGATTGAAGGGGGCTTGGACGAAACCGAGTTGGCACCCTCCGCATAAAACTTGCAATGCTAAAAGCAAACATTTGATATATCTGCGTGGACTAACTTCGTCCTTTTTATGATCATTTCCATGAACACTCGCGAAAAAACCTCCGCCCAACTTTGCCAAGTTGCCCGGAGGCTTGGGGGCTACTGTCGGAGTAATTGGACACGGGTATCCCGAAGACTGCAAGACAATATTTCAAGACATCGGGGCTAGCAAAGCCCCTCAGTCCGACTGCCCGGCCGCTCCTGCCGGCTCCCCGTCCGACTGCTCCACCCGGCCGGCTGCCCGGCCGGCTGCCAGCTGACCGACTGTGCCGACCAGCCGGCTACCGACTGCAGCCCGACTCGACACCGACAAGACACCGACGAGGCGGCCGTACCCGAGCACTATTCACGTGTCACCCCAGCCATCATGT
Source organism: Aegilops tauschii subsp. strangulata (assembly GCF_002575655.3). NCBI lineage: Eukaryota > Viridiplantae > Streptophyta > Magnoliopsida > Poales > Poaceae > Aegilops > Aegilops tauschii. The sequence continues at coordinate 147,319,994 of NC_053037.3, forward strand.
ATAGTGTCACTTGTCCCCTGGCACTATTCATGAAGTGACCTAGGGGACAAGCATGACATGCACCATGCCTTACCCATGCCCACTAGTTAGCTTACATACTAAGCTACCCTCTCCTACAAAAGGAGACACACATCCATCCATCTACGGACTCACGTACACACAAGCAAGCTAGCTAGCAAGAGAGCTAGCTAGCCATCCATCCATCCATCCCCACGGGCAAGCATGCCCAAGCACACACATGCGGCCATGCTCATGGCCGGCCACTAAAGCATGCTTTGTGCATGCATATATGGAGCCAGATGCCCATGGCACTGCCCCCAGATACAGCTCTAGGAGCACTTTGTACTGCCCGATGTACACCCCAGATATATATACTCAGACATGCAGGAGTAGGGGTATTATCTCTCCGGAGAGCCCCGAACCTGGGTAAACTAGCGCGTGCTACTCGCATACCCGCTCCCGGTCCTATCAGCAACAGTCTTACCCTCACACAAAGCCCTTGTGGCATCTGTCGACTCACCCCCCCCCCCCCCCCCCCGTGAGAATACCACGACAAGTATAGGGGACTTATCGTAGTCCTTTCGATAAGTAAGAGTGTCGAACCCAACGAGGAGCAGAAGGAAATGACAAGCAATTTTCAGTAAGGTATTCTCTGCAAGCACTGAAATTATCGGTAACAGATAGTTTTATGATAAGGTAATTCGTAACGGGTAACAAGTAACAAAAGTAAACAAGGTGCAGCAAGGTGGCCCAATCCTTTTTGTAGCAAAGGACAAGCCTGGACAAACTCTTATATAAAGGAAAGCGCTCCCGAGGACACATGGGAATTATCGTCAAGCTAGTTTTCATCATGCTCATATGATTTGCGTTCGTTACTTTGATAATTTGATATGTGGGTGGACCGGTGCTTGGGTACTGCCCTTCCTTGGACAAGCATCCCACTCATGATTAACCCCCCTCGCAAGCATCCACAACTACGAAAGAAGAATTAAGGTAAACCTAACCATAGCATGAAACATATGTATCCAAATCAGCCCCTTACGAAGCAACGCATAAACTAGGGTTTAAGCTTCTGTCACTCTAGAAACCCATCATCTACTTATTACTTCCCAATGCCTTCCCCTAGGCCCAAACCATGGTGAAGTGTCATGTAGTCGAAGTTCACATAACACCACTAGAAGAAAGACAACATACATCTCATCAAAATATCGAACGAATACCAAATTCACATGACTACTTATAACAAGACTTCTCCCATGTCCTCAGGAACAAACGTAACTACTCACAAATCATATTCATGTTCATAATCAGAGGGGTATTAATGTGCATAAAGGATCTGAACATATAATCTTCCACCGAATAAACCAACTAGCATCAACTACAAGGAGTAATCAACACTACTAGCAACCCACAGGTACCAATCTGAGGTTTTGAGACAAAGATCGGATACAAGAGATGAACTAGGGTTTGAGAGGAGATGGTGTTGGTGAATATTTTGATGGAGATTGACCCCCTCCCGATGAGAGGATCAATGGTGATGACGATGGTGACGATTTCCCCCTCCCGGAGGGATGTTTCCCCGGCAGAACAGCTCCGCCGGAGCCCTAGATTGGTTCTGCCAAGGTTCTGCCTCGAGATGGCGGCGCTTCATCCCGAAAGCTTCCTTCTTATTTTTTTCCAGGGCAAAAGACACCTTATATCAGAAGATGGGCATCGGGGGGCTGCTAGGTGGCCCACGAGGCAGGGGGCGCGCCCAAGGGGGTAGGGCGCGCCCTCCACCCTCGTGGACAGTGGGTGGCCCCCCTCTGGTGCTTTCTTCGCCCAATATTTTTAATATATTCCAAAACTGACTTTCGTAGAGTTTCAGGACTTTTGTAGTTGTGCAGAATAGGTCTCTAATATTTGCTCCTTTTCCAGCCTAGAATTCCAGCTGCCGGCATTCTCCCTCTTCATGTAAACCTTGTAAAATAAGACAGAAAAGGCATAAGTATTGTGACATAATGTGTAATAACAGCCCATAATGCAATAAATATTGATATAAAAGCATGATGCAAAATGGACGTATCAACTCCCCCAAGCTTAGACCTCGCTTGTCCTCAAGTGGAAGCCGATATCGAAAAATATGTCCACATGTTTAGAGATAGAGGTGTCGATAAAATAAAATACGGACATGAGGGCATCATGATCATTCTTAGAATAGCAACATATATATATATTGTCATATGATTTCTTATGCTAAAGTAACAATCTATTCACAATGTCAAGTATGAATCAGAAACTTCATTGAAAACTAGTAAACTATAATCTCAGTCATTGAAGCAATTGCAATTTATCATAACAACAGAAAGAGTCAGTATAAGAGCTTTTCAGCAAGTCCACATACTCAACTATCATTTAGTCTTTCACAATTGCTAACACTCACGCAATACTTATGGGAATGAAGTTTTAATCGGACACAGAGAAAGATAGGGGCTTATAGTTTTGCCTCCCAACCTTTTACCTCAAGGGTAACGTTAACAATAATGCTTTATGAAAACCCACATCCAATTGGATATATATATCAGGATCTTTCCAACACATAGTGCTTGCCAAAGGATAAAGTGTAAAAAGGAAAGGTGAAGATCACCATGACTCTTGTATAAGGTATAAGACAAAAATAAAAGATAGGCCCTTCACAGAGGGAAGCAGAGGTTGTCATGTGCTTTTATGGTTGGATGCACAAAATCTTAATGCAAAAGAACGTCACTTTATATTGCCACTTGTGATAGGGACCTTTATTATGCAGTCCGTCGCTTTTATTTCTTCCATATCACAAGCTCGTATAAATCTTATTTTCTCCACACTAATAGATCATACATATTTAGAGAGCAATTTTTATTGCTTCCAGCAATGACAACTTACTTGAAGGATCTTACTCAATCCATAGGTAGATATGGTGGACTCTCATGGCAAAACTGGGTTTAAGGATATTTAGAAGCACAAGTAGTATCTCTACTTGGTGAAAAGAATTTGGCTAGCATGAGGGTAAAGGCAAGCTCAACATGTTGGATGATCCATGACAATATAATTTATTTCGGATATAATAAAACATAACCCATTACGTTGTCTTCCTTGTCCAACATCAACTTTTCAGCATGTCATATTTTAATGAGTGCTCACAATCATAAAAGATGTCCAAGATAGTATATTTATATGTGAAAACCTCTCTTTCTTTATTACTTCCTATTAATTGCAACGATGACCAAAACTATGTTTGTCAGCTCTCAACAACTCTTATTCATCATACTCTTTATATGTGAAGTCATTACTCTCCATAAGATCAATATGATCTCTTTATTTCTTTTTATTCTTTCTTTTTTTCTTTTTTTCCCTCAAGATCATAGCAAGATAACCAAGGCCTCGACTCAAGACTAATCTTTATTATATATAGCTCAGGGACTCGATTACATAGATAAGGATTAACACAAAAACTCCAAGCTAGATCATACTAAACTTTATTCTACTAGATCAAGATATAACCAAAAGGATCGAACTAAGAAAAACGATAAAGATAGAATTGTTATGGTGATACGATACCGGGGGACCCATGTATTTATGTCTCCTTCTTCGGAGGTGGTGATGATGGAGTTGTTGATGATGTAGGCTTATCGTCCATCTTCCAAGGCATAGGCTCACCATCATAGAAGGATGATCAAGTCTCCGGGATCCTCAAATCTGCAGCCAAACTCATCCTCTTGAATCTATATTCATAACCATAGTTTTGGTTTTGCAGGTCATAGATCTAAGCTTGGAGGTGCTCGATTTTCTCGTGAAGCTTGAAGATGGTCTCCCCAATGTTCTTGGCATCCAACTTGTGGTTGTTGGTGAACTCCGCGACCATCATGTGGTTGGCGTTGAGTCTGCGTTCCACCATCCCCTGGCACTTGAAAACTTGTTGCTCCATTGCTTCAAGTCTTGTCTCCATGCTTCCGGTCCTCCTTGGTCCCTCAACATCGCGGATGTGCAGCATCCCCTCACGCATTTCAATGGTTTGAGGGTGTTGCAGCACCTCCGCCAGGTAGGGGTTGATGAACTTCTCGAAAAATTTGTCCTTGGGAGCGCTTGAAGACGTCATGGTGATCTAGATCTGTCAGAAAAACAGCTTGAAACAAAAACAGGAGATATTTGCATGGTACAGTGGTCAAAACCTTCGGGAGATTATATAGTGAATTTTTACCGACCAGAAGAACTATCATGCAAGAAAACGGAGTCCGAAGGGCACACGAGGTGCCCACGAGGCAGGGGTGTGCCCTCCACCCTCGTGGATGCCTCGTGTACCTTTTGGACTACTTCTTATTTTCCTATTTTCTTAAATATTCCAAAACGGAGAAAAATTGCTATTAGAACTGTTTTGGAGTCGGTTTACTTACCGTACCACATACCTATTCCTTTTCGGAGTCTGAAACATTCTGGAAAGTGTCCCTTATGTACTCCTCCGGGTAAACCTGGGAATAGTTTATAATCCAAACTAAACCCAGGCCAACCCATACATGTATAAGTCCAGCGCTCAAGCCAAACCAGACCAAATTGCAAATGATACAATCCAAACTGTATTTATTTTCAAGCCAAACCCATCCAGACCATTTTCTACATACAGGTTGAACCCAAAGTTTCAAACTATGGGTTAGTCAGCGGCAACTAGAAAGTTAGACCCCAAACTTCATGTACGTACAGAACTATGGGTCCAACTTCATGTACGTACAGAACTATGAAGCACGTACGAACAATGGCTAGCTTGGTGTGTGCTTGGTCTGAAAAGCTTCAGTGTACGTTGTCCCTGCATGCACCGGAAGAACAGATGGTGGCGCCGGCCGCGTAGACGGTGGCTCGTCACCGGCTGCAAGACCTTGCCGAACGTGTGCAAGACCCTTTGGCAGATCGCTGGGCCGATGACCTTTACCGAGGTCTTCCAATTCCTCATCGGCTTCACCACCGTCGCCTTCGTCGGCCACATTGGCAAGGTCAAGCTCACGCCATCTCCATTGTCAACAACATCGTCCAAGGCCTCGGCTTTGGGCTCCACATGTTCTGCAAGAAAGAGTTGAGTTTTGTCACCATAGATCTCGGTGCTGGCGGGATGATAAGCACGCTCATGTCGCTCATCTGCAGCGGCGGCTGCACCTAAACATAGTGTCAGTATAGTGTGATGTGAGGTCAAACTGGTGGCTAGACTGGTTTTTATCCATGGACTAAGATGGTCTAGACCAATTTGTTTCTGTTCAGACCAAACCAATCCAATCTATTAATTATGGAAGCCCACACCAAACCAAATTACAGTAGAGGTTCAACCCATTTCAACCAAACCAAAGCATCCCAACAGGAAAACCAAATTGAAACTATGGTTCCAGACCAAACTATTCCCAGGTTTACCTCCGGGGTTACGCTATCAATAACATTGGTTTCAACATTTATGGGATTACCTGAGATATAATGTTTGATTCTTTGACCGTTCACCACCTTTGGATTTGTGCCTTCAAAGTTGTTGGTTTTTATGGCACCAGAACGATAGACCTCCTCGATAACGTAAGGACCTTCCCATTTAGAGAGGAGTTTTCCTGCAAAAAATCTTAAATGAGAGTTTTATAACAAAACATAATCACCTACATTAAACTCACGCTTTTGTATCCTTTTGTCATGCCATCTTTTAACTTTTTCTTTAAACAGTTTGGCATTCTCATAGGCCTGGGTTCTCCACTCATCAAGTGAGCTAATGTCAAATAGTCTCTTCTCACCAGCAAGTTTGAAATCATAATTGAGCTCTTTAATAGCCCAATATGCCTTATGTTCTAGTTCGAGAGGTAAGTGACATGCTTTTCCATAAACCATTTTATACGGAGACATACCCATAGGATTTTTATATGCAGTTCTATAGGCCCATAATGCATCATCAAGTTTCTTGGACCAATTCTTTCTAGATCTATTAACAGTCTTTTGCAAAATAAATTTAATCTCCCTATTACTTAGTTCTACTTGACCACTAGACTGTGGGTGGTATGGAGATGCAATTCTATGATTAGCATCATACTTAGCAAGCATTTTACGAAAAGCACCATGAATAAAATGTGATCCACCATCAGTCATTAAGTATCTAGGGACTCCAAACCTCGGAAAAATAACTTCTTTAATCATCTTAATAGAGGTGTTGTGATCAGCACTACTAGTTGGAATAGCTTCTACCCACTTAGTAACGTAATCAACAGCAACTAAAATATGTGTATACCCATTAGAGGAAGGAAACGGTCCCATATAATCAAAGCCCCAAACATCAAATGGTTCAATAACAAGTGAATAGTTCATATGCATTTCTTGACGGCTACTAATATTACCAATTCTCTGACATTCATCACAAGACAAGACAAACTTACGGGCATCTTTAAAAAGAGTAGGTCAATAAAAACTGGATTGCAATACCTTATGTGCAGTTCTATCTCGAGCGTGGTGTCCTCCATAAGCCTCGGAGTGACACTTGCGTAGGATCTGTTCCTGTTCATGCTCAGGTACACAACGTCTAATAACACCATCTACTCCTTCTTTATAAAGGTGTGGGTCATCCCAGAAGTAATGTCTTAAATCATAGAAAAACTTTTTCTTTTGCTGGTATGTGAAACTAGGTGGTATGAATTTAGCAACAATGTAGTTAGCATAATCAACATACCATGGAGTAGTACGAGAAGCATTTATGACAACTAATTGTTCATCGGGAAAGCTATCATCAATAGGTGGTAGGTCATCAAGAACATTCTCTAACCTAGATAAGTTGTCTGCAACGGGGTTCTCAGCTCCCTTTCAATCAATAATATGCAAATCAAATTCTTGTAGCAAGAGAACCCATCTAATAAGTCTAGGTTTAGCATCTTTCTTTTCCATAAGATATTTAATAGCAGCATTATCAGTGTGAACAGTTACTTTAGAATCAAGAATATAAGGTCTGAACTTATCACAAGCAAATACAACTACTAAAAATTCTTTTTCAGTAGTAGCATAATTTCTCTGGGCACTTGTCGGATTTCGGGTTCTGGTTAAACCCTTGAGGTTCGAACACTGGGGTGCGCATGAAGATCTCTCCCTACCTAGATTGCTCTCACCAAATCGCAAGGCCTATCTCGATGAACCCACAGAGAGAGAGACACAAGAGTTTATACTGGTTCGGGCCACCGATGTGGTGTAATACCCTACTCCAGTGTGGTGTGGTGGATTGCCTCTTGGGCTGAGGATGAACAGTTACAAGGGAAAAACAGCCTCCTGAGGGGAGGTGCTCTTGTGCTGGTAAACTTGTGTGGTTGAGGGAGAGCTCAATGATTCGTCTCCCCTCTATGGTGGTCGCTAGTCCTATTTATAGAGGCCCTGGTCCTCTCCCCAAATATTGAGCGGGAAGGGATCCAACAACGGCCAAATTCGAAGGGAGACAACTAGTAGAAGTTATCCTGACTAAAGGTGGTCTTCGCCTACCAAAGGCTCTGGTGCTGACGCCGTCTTGGGCTCCATGATGATCTCCGTCCTGTCGTCCTACTGGTCTTGGTCTCATTGCACTGATATGGAAACCTTTGCCTGATGCCTCGGAACTCCTTGCCTGCTGTGACACCCAGATAATCAAGCTACAGTAAACCTCTGCTAATGGTGCCACGTCACCTCGGTTACTGTTGATAAACTCGAGTTAGTTCAAAAACGATCCAAGTTAAAATTTAAAATATAGGCAAACAATAAAAGTTTTCAAATAAAGAAAACTAAACTAAAAACTGAAAACTAAATTGTTCAAAATTTAGAAAATAAATCATGGGTGATTGTGGTGGAGAAACCACATTTGGATAAAATGTTTAGATGCAAGAAATTAATTAAAACAGGGGCTAAAAACAATTACTTAAATGCTTTTAAATAGCAAACAAATATAAACCTATTTTCTTAAAGTGTGAAACTTCTTGTGGCAGAGGGGTAATTTAAAACACTAATTTAAGTGTTGGTCTCATATTTTTATAAAACTAAAATCTACTAGTAATAAAATAAAACAGTAAAGAAAAAAAAAGAAAACAAACAAACAAAAAAAAGAAGAAAATGAAAAAAAGAACCCCCCCTGGCTGGGCCTCGGCCCAGCCAGCCTTTGGGCCAACCAGGCCGGCCCAGCCTACCCCTATAACCCCCTGAGCCACCACCGAAACCCTAGCCACCTACCGCACCACCCACTCGCCCCCCCACTCACCCACGCCGTTTCCCCCCTCCTCTCGATCCCATCTGGATCGGGGAGGGGCTCGACCTCGCCGCGACGACCACGTCGCCCTTCGCCCGAGCCGACCGCGTCGCCCACTACCCCGACACTGCTGGACCCCGCCGCCCGTCTTCGTCCTCCGCCTCGACCACGCCTCCTCGCCGGACTCCTCCCCTGCGTCGAACCGTCCCCGTCGTCCTCCCCACGCCCCGCTGCCCAGTCCCCTACGCCCCGCGGTGAGGCTCCGGCCTCCCTCCCTCTCTACCCTTTTTCTTCTTCACCGACATCGCCCACCGCGCGCCAACCGCGCTCGGCCCCGCACCTCGCCGTGATCCTCCGCGCCCCCGTACGCGCACGCCCTCGCCCACTCACGGCGCTCCCGCCCCCTGCCTCGAGCACGCCGCCCTGCGCGTCCTGGACGCGCCCGTGCTGTGCTCCCCTCGCCCGCTCCGGTCGCTTCCTCCCGCAGCCCTCAGGCTCACCCGCGCCCGCCGTTCCCCACGCTGCTCTGTAGCCGCCCACACGCACTGGGCTGCGCCCAACTCCTGCTGCCCGCGCACGTTTGCCTCCTCGCGCTCACCGCATCCGCTGCCGCCCTCGCGCCTTCACAGCCACCGATGCCGTGGTGGCGCTCGCCCCGCGCCTACCGCTGCTCCTCGTCGCGGTCCCGCTGCTGTGCTCCGCCCGTGGTTCGCCTGACCCTCCTACGCGCGCGCCCACGCGCTGCCTCGCCGTCGTGTCGCGCTCGTCGCCGGCGCTCCGCCCCTGCTCGCCCCCTCGAGCGGCCTCCCCCGCTCCGACCGGGTCCTGGCACCCGCTGCGCCTGTTCGGGCGGCGCCCGCAACACCCGCACCCGCACGTTCCGGCGCCCACCCGCGCCCATGTGCCCGATAAGGCCCCCAGGGCCTATGACACATGGGCCCCTACACCCAGAACAAAAAAATGATTTAAAAAATAATAAAAATAAAAATAATAAATTAATTAATTAATATATAAATAAAACAAATAATTAAATTAAATTAATTCAGTTAATTAATCCTGTTTAAATTAATCTAATTAGTTAATTAATTTAACTAAACAGTAGTTAATTAGCTAACAGCCCCTGACAGGTGGGACCCAGCTGTCAGGTTGACCAGGTCAACGGTCAACGTTGACTGCTGACGTCAGCATGACCTCATGCTGATGTCATAAATTCAAATTTCAAATTAAATTAAATAATTAATTAAATTCCAGAGATTAATAAATTCTTTTGAAAATCATATCTTTTAATCCGTAACTCGGATGGAAATACTTTGTACATGAAAGTTGCTCAGAACGACGAGACGAATCCGGATACGCAGTCCGTTCGTCCACCACAACTCCCTAACCTATCGAACTCGTAACTTTCCCCCTCCGGTCCGTCTGTCCGAAAATGCGAAACAGCGGGAATACTTTCCCGGATGTTCCCCCCTTCGTCGGTACCACCTACTGTCGCGTTAGGACACACCTCGCACTGTTCATTGTCATGTCACGCATCGTCATGCTTATGTTTGCATTGTATTTACTGTTTCTTCCCCCCTCTTCTCTCCGGTAGACTACGAGACCGACACTGCTGCTGCCCAGTTCGACTACGGAGTTGACGACCCCTCCTACTTGCCAGAGCAACCAGGCAAGCCCTCCCTTGATCACTAGATATTGCCTATTCTTCTCTATACTGCTTGCATTAGAGTAGTATAGCATGTTACTGCTTTCCGTTAATCCTATCCTGATGCATAGCCTGTCATTGTTGCTACAGTTTTTACCCTTACCTGCTATCCTACTGCCTAGTATAGGATGCTACTGTTCCATCAGTGGCCCTACACTCTTGTCCGTCTGCCATGCTATACTACTGGGCCGTGATCACTTTGGGAGGTGATCACGGGTATATACTATATACATTATATACATGACACATGTGGTGACTAAAGTCGGGTCGGCTCGTTGAGTACCCGCAAGTGATTCTGATGAGGGGGCTGAAAGGACAGGTGGCTCCACCCTGGTAGAGGTGGGCCTGGGTTCCTGACGGCCCCCGACTGTTACTTTGTGGCGGAGCGACAAGGCAGGTTGAGACCACCCAGGAGAGAGGTGGGCCTGGCCCTGGTCGGCGTTCGCGGATACTTAACACGCTTAACGAGTTCTGGGTATTTGATCTGAGTCTGGCCATTTGGTCTATACGCACTAACCATCTACACGGGAGTAGTTATGGGTATCCCGGCGTCGTGGTATCAGCCGAAGCCTGCGTGACGTCAGCGACTGAGTGGCGCGCGCCGGATTGGACTGGAACGCCACTAGGCTAGGTCTGCTTCCGGCCGCGTACGCAACGTGCAGGTGTGCATATGGCGATGGGCCCAGACCCCTGCGCGCATAGGGTTAGACCGGCGTGCTGACCTCTCTGTTGTGCTTAGGTGGGGCTGCGACGTGTTGATCTTCCGAGGCCGGGCATGACCCAGAAAAGTGTGTCCGGCCAAATGGGATCGAGCGTGTTGGGTTATGTGGTGCACCCCTGCAGGGAAGTTTATCTATTCGAATAGCCGTGTCCCTCGGTAAAAGGACGACCCGGAGTTTTACCTTGACCTTATGACAACTAGAACTGGATACTGAATAAAATACACCCTTCCAAGTGCCAGATACAACCCGGTGATCGCTCTCTAACAGGGCGACGAGGAGGGGATCGCCGGGTAGGATTATGCTATGCGATGCTACTTGGAGGACTTCAATCTACTCTCTTCTACATGCTTCAAGATGGAGGCTGCCAGAAGCGTAGTCTTCGACAGGATCAGCTATCCCCCTCTTATTCTGGCATTCTGCAGTTCAGTCCACCGATATGGCCCCTTTACACATATACTCATGCATATGTAGTGTAGCTCCTTGCTTGCGAGTACTTTGGATGAGTACTCACGGTTGCTTTTCTCCCTCTTTTCCCCCTTTCTATACCTGATTGTCGCAACCAGATGCTGGAGTCCAGGAGCTAGAGACCCCGAGGATGATTCTACGTGGAGTTCGGCTTCGAGGAGTAGTTTGGAGGTCCCAGGCAGGAGGCCTTGCCTTTTCGATCGTTGCTACTTTTGTGCTAGCCTTCTTAAGGCAAACTTGTTTAACTTATGTCTGTACTGAGATATTGTTGCTTCCGCTGACTCGTCTATGATCGAGCACTTGTATTCGAGCCCTCGAGGCCCCTGGCTTGTATTATGATGCTTGTATGACTTATTTATGTTTTAGAGTTGTGTTGTGATATCTTCCCGTGAGTCCCTGATCTTGATCGTACACATTTGCGTGCATGATTAGTGTACGGTCAAATCGGGGGCGTCACAAGTTGGTATCAGAGCCGACTTCCTGTAGGAATCCCCCTTTCCACAGTCCTTGGCCGAAGTCGAGTCTAGACATTACAAAACTTTTACTAACATGGCTGTGTGGCTTACGGGCCCACGTCGCCATTGGGTGGTATTAGGATCTTTTACTCCTTGCCTATACTCTGGGACTCTGATCTCTCTTCTATTCGGGTTAAATGAATTTTGCTAAATCTAACATTAGGATCTCGTTATCACTTTCATCCGGAGAGCCCCTTATTACAGATGATCGTCTGCTGCACCAGAAGGATCCGAAGATACTCTCCGATGTTCTCTTGAGACTTTATGGTGTCGCTTTTGCAATTCCCTTCCATCGATAAACCCCTGTGGATAACCACGTATACTCGCCATTCATACAATGCTTCCCAGTTGATCTTGTTATTACAAGATACCCCGAAATTCTCTTTGCTGCTCCGAAAATCCTTTGAGCTTACTGCCTTGCTGTTCTTTGTCACCTGAATACCCCTACGGATAATTCTCGCACTTACCGAGTATCCGGTCATCCCCAGTTGATTCAAGTATTCCACAATAGACTTCAAAATACTATTCGATCTTCCGAAAATCCTCAGGAGCCTATTGCTCTTGAAATTCTTGTTTGCTTGCATTATGGTTAATCCCATAAGTCTCGTAATCTTATTGGCATCTCTTGTCATTATCATTTTGAGTCCGTTGATTCAATTTGTTGCGAATGCTCGCAATCCTCAATCATATCCTAGAATTCATTCTTCCGGCTCAGGCGTCATTTTAAACGTGAGCTGGATCTCGACCTATCAAATTGCCATCGATTGTACCCCTAAGCCTACTCAACTTATCCATCCTTGATCAGAGCGTTGCTTCTGACCCCCCTGATTTGGAAATCATAATTCTTTTGCATTTGAACTTTGAGTTAGTCAGTTGTTTCTATAATCAGATCTCCTGGCATTCTTCTTCCTTTGGTTGAGTACCGATGCTCACATCAGATCCCTTGTGGACCATCGGTTCCTTTGTTGGATTTTATCCGACAGTGTCCTTCCTATTGAATAACCTTGTGAGCCTTTCCATGGGTATATAATGCCTTTGGTAAATTGTATCATCTGCTTTTGAACAATGCTCTTCTTTCGAGCTTGTAATATTTACTCCAAAGTTTGTGGTATATGTTCCTAAGATGCCCTGATGGGTTGAACCTATGCCTTCCTTAATCTGTGTGAACCCGAAAGTTTTCCAAGGTTCATACTCCTCTGGTAATTCACCAGGTAGGTCTTCGCACTCAAATTATTTTTAATAGAGCAGTAAATGAAAGGTTATGCATTGCAGAAGTGGGAGTCGACCTTGAACTTTGTGTTCATGCCCATGGACACGATGTAGATCTTATCATTAAAAGCTTCTCTTAAATTAATTATTACCTTGGTATAATTTCATCTTATATCTGGGATCTGGCCTTTTGCAATCGTGGTTCCAACCATGTTCTCCTTTAAACACCATTTCTCGTGCAAGTTTAAGCACTTGACTTCTGTAGAGCAATACCCAATCCAACCTCTATTTTAATCTGTCGTCGAGTATTACCCCCCTGGTATCTCGAGATTATCACGGAACTGCATAACTTCTTATGAGTTCTCCATCAAGTATTACATTCTCATTGATTCCAATTGTTCACGGACTCCGAGTTATTAAACAGTCAAGGACATCGATAACTGAATCGAGTCCGCAACACGATTAAACAACTCTTAGTAATCTCCTTTGCTTACGAGTTCGTACTCGATCACGTCATCCCTAGCCTGCTCAGCTATGTCATTATCGTGCCGATTTTAACTGTGCTACCTGGTCCTTCCCAGCGCACAAATTTCGACAATGAGCTAATCTTACGTCGATTTTCCTTGCCATATCATTTAGCCTTGAACAACAAACTTGATTTCGAGTTTGTGTCGTACCCCTGGTTCCAATAACTTTTTGCTTCATCATTCCCTTGACTTGATGTCATCGCCAATCGATTACATCTTCATGAATTCTCTCGACAAATGTGTCGTGATCATCATCAGCATTCCGAGCTCTTCTAGGATATCAATGGAATTCATGATGAGAAAGACCATCCTTGCCCTCGATGATTAGTATTATCATCGACCACTCTACTACCTTTCCTCCAACACAAACTTGTTCTTGTTTTGTGTTATACCTTGAGTTCCTTGCAATCCAGCAATTGTTCTTCTTTACACTGGAGTATTACCATCTTTTATGTCAAGAATGTCGTGAGAGTTTCACCGCCTCTTAGGAAATTCTTGATACAGTGATGCTTCTCACCATCATCATTCTTCTCTTGGTCACCGTGTTGAGTGAACTCTGTTATGAGAATTTAATATCTCTAGCAACCTTGTTACTTCAGAGTTAATGGATAATAATTCCAATGTAGTGTGCTGGTTGCTAAATTTCCATTCCGACGTTGTTCGTGCAACCCAACCCATATTTCGGGTGCCCCTTTCAACCAATGTTTAATTGTGTATGTTTTCCTCGAGCATACATCATTATACCATTTGATCTGACAAATGTTATCTCCTTGTTCACATAGTTGTGGAAATCCATCTTTTGTTAATCTCGATGAATTGTCGCTGATTCCATCAGCCACCTCCTCATCCTCTCGTTGGTTTACTGCGGGACTCTTGTTTCGGAACTCGCTTCCATAGTTCATTTCCCGAGAATCTTACAATGTCATCTCGTCAAATTGTGCCGCACCTTTTTCTTCTCAGGCATCCTAAGTCTGAGGTATCCTGACACCAACCAGATCTGAATCTTGGTCAGATATGATGGTTGGAACATTTTTCAAGAGTCACAACATTGGTCTTTATATCGCTCGGTAGGGTGATGACATGCCTAGCACACCTGGCCGGAGGACCTATTGTTATAAGTTTTCCCTTTTAGCAAGGTTAGCTATTCTTCCATGAGGAAATTGTAAGACTTATTCTATAAGTTGTTCCTGATGGATCCTTTTTGTTTCCAAAGTCTGATCTTCACCTGTTGACCATGTCAATGCTATCTCGAAGCATGTCTATGGTACTCCGATTTTCAACGGGAACATTTGAAGCACAATGCTAAATGTTTCCTGCGCAATTATCCAAACACCGCTGTATGGGTAATGTCATGAAAATTCTCTCCCGTACCTAAAGATTTTTCTACATTATATCATGTCATGGATATCATGCTCTGCTTGTCCTTGGGAAGGATATACCCTTGAAATATGTGTTTAAACACATTTTCCTTTCCATTCTTCTATTTAATCTGATAATCATATTTTCCTTTCCATTGTTTGGTTTAACCTTTCTGGTGATCTACATGATCTAAGCAGTAATATTCTCCTGCTTATGTAAACACCTCGGTGTACAACTCTGTCAGTAAGACCCTGTTACTCTTGTTGGTGACATTTCGGTAACCACCAATGGACGAGAACTTTGCCTAATGGTCCGCCTCGTTTCAACGAGCAGGAAAATGGTTCTCTTCGTCCCTCGCCCTTGGTACCGACGATGTTGCTGACATATAACTGACAGGTTAACCTCTGACATGCCTTGCTATCATGATCGTGCAAGATGTCACCGCCCTTCCTACTTTTAACCCACATGGTGGGCCCATAACCCACAGTTCCATAGGATCGAAACCTGACTCTCCTGTGCACCCCCTATTCCCAAATTTATTCATCGCGCGTGGCCTCGTATGTAATTCACGGACCACCGTCCTACTGATCTATACTGGCATCAGACATAATACTTATTCCGATTGCTTTGAACCCCTTTCACACTTTGTTTCAGGCTTCGAACGATTGCCTACCCGTTTGAAACTTCTCATGGTACTTTCTTACTTGCTCTCGGCTTTTCTTAAGATTTAGTTCGAGAGTTACTTTCCGCCACCTTCCCCGATGATATTGACCAGATAGTAAACCTTGCAGAGGTCCGTTCTTCCAGAATACCCCCCTTACTCTGTCGTAAGTACGATGGAGTTCCCGAAGAAAGGACGACAACTTTATCATGATGACCTGAAACAGCAGAATGAAGACTTCAATGTAATGGATCAACCTCTTCGAGAAGAACAACCAAGACCAAGAACACTCCCTAGAATTTCGTAACCCGAACCTTCCCCCTTTACTTCCCTCTTAAATCTCGGGGCGAGATTTCTTGTAGTGGAGGAGAATTGTGACGCCCAGATAATCAAGCTACAGTAAACCTCTGCTAATGGTGCCACGTCACCTCGGTTACTGTTGATAAACTCGAGTTAGTTCAAAAACGATCCAAGTTAAAATTTAAAATATAGGCAAACAATAAAAGTTTTCAAATAAAGAAAACTAAACTAAAAACTGAAAACTAAATTGTTCAAAATTTAGAAAATAAATCATGGGTGATTGTGGTGGAGAAACCACATTTGGATAAAATGTTTAGATGCAAGAAATTAATTAAAACAGGGGCTAAAAACAATTACTTAAATGCTTTTAAATAGCAAACAAATATAAACCTATTTTATTAAAGTGTGAAACTTCTTGTGGCAGAGGGGTAATTTAAAACACTAATTTAAGTGTTGGTCTCATATTTTTATAAAACTAAAATCTACTAGTAATAAAATAAAACAGTAAAGAAAAAAGAAAAGAAACAAAAAAAAAAGAAGAAAAAGAAAAAAAGAACCCCCCCCCTCCTCGGTGGGCCTCGGCCCAGCCAGCCTTTGGGCCAACCAGGCCGGCCCAGCCTACCCCTATAACCCCCCTGAGCCACCACCGAAACCCTAGCCACCTACCGCACCACCCACTCGCCCCCCACTCACCCACGCCGTTTTCCCCCTCCTCTCGATCCCATCTGGATCGGGGAGGGGCTCGACCTCGCCGCGACGACCACGTCGCCCTTCGCCCGAGCCGACCGCGTCGCCCACTACCCCGACGCTGCTGGACCCCGCCGCCCGTCTTCGTCCTCCGCCTCGACCACGCCTCCTTGCCGGACTCCTCCCCTGCGTCGAACCGTCCCCGTCGTCCTCCCCACGCCCCGCTGCCCAGTCCCCTACGCCCCGCGGTGAGGCTCCGGCCTCCCTCCCTCTCTACCCTTTTTCTTCTTCACCGACATCGCCCACCGCGCGCCGACCGCGCTCGGCCCCGCACCTCGCCGTGATCCTCCGCGCCCCCGTACGCGCACGCCCTCGCCCGCTCACGGCGCTCCCGCCCCCTGCCTCGAGCACGCCGCCCTGCGCGTCCTGGACGCGCCCGTGCTGTGCTCCCCTCGCTCGCTCCGGTCGCTTCCTCCCGCAGCCCTCAGGCTCACCCGCGCCCGCCGTTCCCCGCGCTGCTCTGTAGCCGCCCACATGCGCCGAGCTGCGCCCAACTCCTGCTGCTCGCACACGTTTGCCTCATCGCGCTCACCGCATCCGTTGCCGCCCTCGCGCCTTCATAGCCACCGGTGCCATGGTGGCGCTCGCCCCGCGCCTACCGCTGCTCCTCGTCGCGGTCCCGCTGTTGTGCTCCGCCCATGGTTCGCCTGACCCTCCTACGCGCGCGCCCACGCGCTGCCTCGCCGTCGTGTCGCGCTCGTCGCCGGCGCTCCGCCCCTGGTCGCCCCCTCGAGCGGCCTCCCCCGCTCCGACCGGGTCCTGGCACCCGCTGCGCCTGTTCGGGCGGCGCCCGCAACGCCCGCACCCGCACGTTCCGGCGCCCACCCGCGCCCGTGTGCCCGATAAGGCCCCCAGGGCCTATGACACATGGGCCCCTACACCCAGAACAAAAAAAATGATTTAAAAATAATAAAAATAAAAATAAAAATAATAAATTAATTAATTAATATATAAATAAAACAAATAATAAAAATAAATTTAATTAATTAATTAATTAAATTAATTAAGTTAATTAATCCTGTTTAAATTAATCTAATTAGTTGATTAATTTAACTAAACAGTACTTAATTAGCTAACAGCCCCTGACAGGTGGGACCCACCTGTCAGGTTGACCAGGTCAACGGTCAACGTTGACTGCTGACGTCAGCATGACCTCATGCTGATGTCATAAATCCAAATTTCGAATTAAATTAAATAATTAATTAAATTTCAGAGATTAATAAATTCTTTTGAAAATCATATCTTTTAATCCGTAACTCGGATGGAAATACTTTGTACATGAAAGTTGCTCAGAACGACGAGACGAATCCGGATACGCAGTCCGTTCGTCCACCACACCTCCCTAACCTATCGAACTCACAACTTTCCCCCTCCGGTCCATCTGTCCGAAAACGCGAAACAGCGGGAATACTTTCCCGGATGTTCCCCCCTTCGCCGGTACCACCTACTGTCGCGTTAGGACACACCTCGTACTGTTCATTGTCATGTCACGCATCGTCATGCTTATGTTTGCATTGTATTTACTGTTTCTTCCCCCCTCTTCTCTCAGGTAGACTACGAGACCGACACTGCTGCTGCCCAGTTCGACTACGGAGTTGACGACCCCTCCTATTTGCCAGAGCAACCAGGCAAGCCCCCCCCCCTTGATCACCAGATATTGCCTATTCTTCTCTATACTGCTTGCATTAGAGTAGTATAGCATGTTACTGCTTTCCGTTAATCCTATCCTGATGCATAGCCTGTCATTGTTGCTACAGTTGTTACCCTTACCTGCTATCCTACTGCCTAGTATAGGATGCTAGTGTTCCATCAGTGGCCCTACACTCTTGTCCGTCTGCCATGCTATACTACTGGGCCGTGATCACTTTGGGAGGTGATCACGGGTATATACTATATACATTATATACATGACACATGTGGTGACTAAAGTCGGGTCGGCTCGTTGAGTACCCGCAAGTGATTCTGATGAGGGGGCTGAAAGGACAGGTGGGTCCACCCCGGTAGAGGTGGGCCTGGGTTCCTGACGGCCCTCGACTGTTACTTTGTGGCGGAGCGACAGGGCAGGTTGAGACCACCCAGGAGAGAGGGCCTGGCCCTGGTCGGCGTTCGCGGATACTTAACACGCTTAACGAGTTCTGGGTATTTGATCTGAGTCTGGCCATTTGGTCTATACGCACTAACCATCTACGCGGGAGTAGTTATGGGTATCCCGGCGTCGTGGTATCAGCCGAAGCCTTCGTGACGTCAGCGACTGAGTGGCGCGCGCCGGATTGGACTGGAACGCCACTAGGCTAGGTCTGCTTCCGGCCGCGTATGCAACGTGCAGGTGTGCATAGGGCGATGGGCCCAGACCCCTGTGCGCATAGGGTTAGACCGGCGTGCTGACCTCTCTGTTGTGCTTAGGTGGGGCTGCGACGTGTTGATCTTCCGAGGCCGGGCATGACCCAGAAAAGTGTGTCCGGCCAAATGGGATCGAGCGTGTTGGGTTATGTGGTGCACCCCTGCAGGGAAGTTTATCTATTCGAATAGCCGTGTCCCTCGGTAAAAGGACGACCCGGAGTTGTACCTTGACCTTATGACAACTAGAACCGGATACTGAATAAAATACACCCTTCCAAGTGCCAGATACAACCCGGTGATCGCTCTCTAACAGGGCGACGAGGAGGGGATCGCCGGGTAGGATTATGCTATGCGATGCTACTTGGAGGACTTCAATCTACTCTCTTCTACATGCTTCAAGATGGAGGCTGCCAGAAGCGTAGTCTTCGACAGGATTAGCTATCCCCCTCTTATTCTGGCATTCTGCAGTTCAGTCCACCGATATGGCCCCTTTACACATATACTCATGCATATGTAGTGTAGCTCCTTGCTTGCGAGTACTTTGGATGAGTACTCACGGTTGCTTTTCTCCCTCTTTTCCCCCTTTCTATACCTGATTGTCGCAACCAGATGCTGGAGTCCAGGAGCTAGAGACCCTGAGGATGATTCTATGTGGAGTTCGGCTTCGGGGAGTAGTTAGGAGGTCCCAGGCAGGAGGCCTTGCCTTTTCGATCGTTGCTACTTTTGTGCTAGCCTTCTTAAGGCAAACTTGTTTAACTTATGTCTGTACTCAGATATTGTTGCTTCCGCTGACTCGTCTATGATCGAGCACTTGTATTCGAGCCCTCGAGGCCCCTGGCTTGTATTATGATGCTTGTATGACTTATTTATGTTTTAGAGTTGTGTTGTGATATCTTTCCGTGAGTCCCTGATCTTGATCGTACACATTTGCGTGCATGATTAGTGTACGGTCAAATCGGGGGCGTCACACCTGCGCTTGCCTCTTTAGCACCAAAGAGGAAACGAGGACACTGCGCGTACTGGCGCCCGCCTGGTGCCGGTCGTCATGGCTTGCATCACAGAAACCTCACGAGGTGTCCCTTGCCTTGATCTCTCCGCCCCTCGCGAGCCAGCCTGGTGAGGCAGCCCCCGAGGAGGTCTTGTGTCGTCCGCCTCGCGAGGGTCTTGAGTGTTTGCTGGTGGAGCCACGCTGTGGGCCGCAGGCAGGCAAGTCTGGGGACCCCCATTCCCAGGACGCCGGCAGTAGGCCCCGGGCCCAAGGCGCGCTCGGACTTGGCTTCGGGGCGAAGCCAAAGGGCAAGAGAGGAGCGCCACGGGCCCCAACAGCCTCTGGCCCCGCTGAACGCATGGCGACTAATTGGACGTGGGCGTCTCTGCTTCCCCACGCTGCCTCGGCAACCGCCCGATTTGACGAGTCCCTGCTGCACGCGGAGAAAAACCATCATTACCTGTGATCGTGGGGGTCGCCGGTTGGCCTTCTCCCGCTATAAATGAGGAGGGGGGAGCCCCCGTTGCTCATCTCTCCCTGTTCCGCTCGCTTCTTCTTCCTCCTTCCTCCGTTGCTAGTAGCAACCCCCATGGCGCTGTTTCGGAGGTTCTCTGCCGCTGAGAAGGGAAAAAAAACCCCACGACGAGCCCGGGCCACTTCCGCCGAAGAAGAGGCCGAGCCACCGCCGCGACATGGTCGTGAGGCCGGAGGTGTCGAGGCCTTGGTACGAGCGGCCTCCTCCCGGGTACCCACTGCCTTTGTACGCCCAAGCTGAGGGCTCTGGAGGAAGGGGCAACGAGCGCCGCCGCCCTCGCCGCAGCCATGGTCGCCGCGTCGCGGTGGCGCACGCCGTCGCCCCAGGAGTCCACGCCGCGGACTCCTCGCACGAGCTCGTGTTGTGGGCAGCGATGCCTCCGCGCTCTTGGATCCGCTTTCCTTAGTTCTTATCCGCCAAGATGCCGCCGAGGGGGGCCCTTGAGCTTTGGCTACGCCATGCCGACTATGACGCCCCGGCGACTGGAGCGGAAGTCAAAACCGTCTCCCCAGGCAAGATCTTCATGACCCGCGGCTGGGGCGAGGTGGCTCGGGTTTGCCACGCGGAAGGCGCTATCGCCATCCACTTCAGGTACGACGGTGCTCCACGATGTTCTTCCAGGTCTTCGACACGGAAGGCCGCCACTTGGAGTGCTGCCCTGGAGGGGGTCGTCGGGACTGCGGAGCGGTCAGCACAGAGCTCGCCGCTGGCTTCGCCAGCAGGTCCTCCAGCAGCAGTGGTGGCGCTTGGGAGTCCAACGACTCTCCCGAGCCCTACGAGACTCCGGAGACGAGCGACGACAGCTACGTGCCCCCGAGCTCTCGCCGGGCCCGGAGCAAGGTCGCCGCCATCGCTGGTCTGGATGGGGCTGGTGCCGGCCTCCCGTGGCCCACTGTTGATGGTGGCGTCGGCGGCGCTGGCGCGTGTAGATAGGGCTCCTAGGAACTCCCTTCTTTTGTTCCCTACAAGGAATCGTAATGGACCCCGTGGGGGCGTGTAAAGGATTCTACAATGCCTTTTGTTCGTATTATCCTTATTATGAAAATTTGCAAATGTATGTCTTGTTTCGGCTCGGTCTCCCCTTTCCAACCCCGCGGCAGCTGGGTGCTCTACACCGGCAGGTCCCGGTCCCCAGGCAGGCTGCAGCCGTCGCTGGTATGCTAGGTCGCGATGCCGTGGTCAAGGCCAGGAGGTGAGCGGCCCGAGGTCCAGTGAGAGCTCCTGGGACGCGATGCTCAAGAGGTCCCCTTTAGCGCTCAAGCAACTGCCGAGAGGCAGGAAAGGGTGGCGATGTTGCCGTAACAAGGCTGCCACAGGCGGGGATCCTATATTGTAGCGCTGGGTTAATCCAGGCACGAGACTTATCTTGGCATTCGGGAGCTAGTTCCTTGTGTTACGGCAGACTTGCGCGTCGACTACTGTTAAGCAGCTAGGTTAGGCCCGTACGAGCCTTCCCCTCTTCTCCACGCTCTTCTGTGTGCTCTGCGTCCTCATGTCCCGGCCCTCGAGCGAGCTCAGCCGCCGCTGGTATGCTAGGTCGCGATGCCGTGGTCAAGGCCAGGGGGTGAGGGCTGGAGAGTCAGTAAGAACTCCTGAGTTGCGATGCTCAGGAGCCCCCTTTTAACGCGCAAGCGAATCGCATGGGAGAAGAAGGCGCCCGTGGTACCGCCTGTTGTCATCCCCAGGAGGTCCCTGCAGGTTAGTGCAAGGAGGGACACAGATTGCTGCGATGATTGCCGGTCTACTGCAGGCCGCTCTGCAAGAAGATGAAGGCACTGAGGGCCTGGTGAGGTGACGTGTGTGGGGCGTGCTGCGAGCCAGAGCTCGGCCGCTCAGATTTGTCGACGTTGCAGGGACGGACCCGAGCACAAGCGCCGTGCCGGCATGTGTTGCCCCCGTGGTGGGTGACAGTCAAGCAGGTGATAACCATAGATAGATTGTGCATGAAAAGCAAACTAGTTCAGGTAAATGCAGGAACGATACATGCCGCTGGGTCGGACCCGAGCGGCTTGGGGATGATGCAGCCCGAGGGGCGCCCCCAGTAGAGTAAGCTAAAGACGCAAAAGGGTACATGCCGCAGGGACAGGCCCATGCGGCCTGGGAATGATGCAGCCCGAGGGGCGCTCCTAGCTAAATAAACTTGGAAAATGTCACCTGATTCCGTCGACGAAGGTGTGTTGGGGCAGCTGAAGATGCGTGGCAAAGGGGTTGCTCCTCACGAGCCACCGGGGCCCTGAGCCTCTGGAGGCTCTGGGGGTCCAGGCGGTTCCTTGAGGACCGTTTCCATCTCTGTCAGGACTGCGTGATGCCTGGCCTCCTGAGCTGCCAGGACGCTCTGCAGGTTGTGCTGGAAGGCGGCTGCCACGCTTGGCAGGCCGAATGGCATGCGAACATAGCTGTGAGGTGGGCCCTCGCAGTGTCCCACGCGCGAAGGCCAGAAGAGCTCCTGAGAAGCGGCCCTGTTGAGTCCTGGGATGCCGATGCAGATGCGCAGCCCGCCATCCTCGCCCGGATGGGGAGCTGCGCCAGGTGGGCGGCGGTTGCCGCGCATGGCTCTTGCATCCTACAGCTCCTGAGTGACCTTGGTGATGAACTCCTGAGCACCAGGCGCTCCTCACCCGGTGTCCTCCTGAGAGAAATGTGCCGTGAAGCACGCCTCCACGTGATGCCCGAGTGCCTCTGTAACGCCCACGATGCGGCTATATCTCCCACGTGTCGAGGCATGACTTAGAGGCATAACCGCATTGTGGTTTTGTCGCAAGAAGGGTCATCTTCACACAATCCCATGTAATGAACAAGAATGGGATAAAGAGTTGGCTTACAATCGCCATTTCACACAATACATGAATAAATCATACATCAATCAGAGTACACACATAGGTCCGACTACGGAACCAAAAGAAAAGAAGACAACCCAACTGCTAGATCCCTGATCGTCCCAACTGGGCACCACTACTGATCAAAATGAAAAGAAACAACACAACGAACAAGATCTTCATCGAGCTCCCACTTGAGCTCGGTTGCATCCCCTGCACTGGTATCTTCGGCACCTGCAACTGTTTTGGAAGTATCTGTGAGTCAGGAGGACTCAGCAATCTCACACCCGCAAGATCAAGACTATTTAAACGTAAAGGAAAGGATGGGGTAATGAGGTGGAGCTGCAGCAAGCACTAAGCTTATATGGTGGCTAACATACGCAAATGAGAGCGAGGAGAGAAGCAACGGAACGGTTGTCATCTAGTAATGACCAAGAAGTGATCCTGAACTCCTACTTACGTCATTCATAACTCAAACCGTGTTCACCTCCCGGACTCCGCCGAGAAGAGACCATCACGGCTACACACACGGTTGATGCATTTTAATTAAGGTCAAGTGTCAAGTTCTCTACAACCGGACGTTAACAAATTCCCATCTGCCACATAACCACGGGCACGACTCTCGAAAGTTTATACCCTGCAGGGGTGTCCCAACTTAGCCCATTATAAGCTCTCACGGTCAAGAAGGATAAACCTTCTCCCGGGAAGACCCGATCAGTCTCGGAATCCCGGTTTACAAGACATTTCGACAATGGTAAAACAAGACCAGCAAAGCCGCCCGAATGTGCCGACAAATCCTGATAGGAGCTGCACATATCTCGTTCTCAGGGCACACCGGATTGTCCAAGCTTCCGATAGGCGAGCCCAGAGTTGCCCCTGGTGGCCACCGGCGACTGACAGGTTGGACCAACACTCAGAGGAGCACTGGCCCGGGGGTTTAAAATAAAGATGACCCTTGAGTCTGCAGAACCCAAGGGAAAAAGTCTTAGGTAGGCAAATGGTAAAACCAAGGTTGGGCCTTGCTGGAGGAGTTTTATTCAAAGCGAACTGTCAAGGGGGTCCCATAAATCACCCAACCGCGTAAGGAACACAAAATCAAGGAACATAACACCGGTATGACGGAAACTAGGGCGGCAAGAGTGGAACAAAACACCAGGCATAAGGCCGAGACTTCCACCCTTTACCAAGTATATAGATGCATTAATTAAGATAAGAGATATTGTGATATCCCAACATAAACATGTTCCAACATGGAGCAATCTTCGTCTTCACCTGCTACTAGCAACGCTATAAGAGGGGGCTGAGCAAAAGCGGGAACATAGCCAAACAATGGTTTGCTAGGAAGGGTGACAAAGGTTAGAGGTTCATGGCAGTTTGGGAGGCTTGATATAGCAAGTGGTAGGTAGCGCGGCATGGCAATAGAACGGACAACTAGCAAGCAAAGATAGAAGTGATTTCGAGGGTATGGTCATCTTGCCTAAGATCCCGCAAGGAAGAAGAACGAGTCCATGAAGAAGACAAGCGGACGTAGTCGAACGAAACCCCACAACTCCGGAACGGAACCGAAGCTAACAAGAGAAGCAACCCGGAAAGAAACAAACAACAAAGTAAACAACCACCACATACACATGGCATGATGCACAAACAAGTATGATGCATGTCCGGTTTAAAGAGGCATGGCAAAGTGCACAAGCGAAACTACAAGTTAAGTGGAGCTCAATATGCAACAAGTTGCATATTGACGAAACACCACATCAATTGTTTAGTTCTCTCGATTATGTACCCATCAATATTAAATGTTTATTAACATGGCAAGAGGTGAAGCATAATTAAACAACCTATCTAGGCAAGTTTAAAAGAGGCCGGAAATAACAAACGACAATTCCGAAAAAACTGATTTGGTACTGTTCTGCCCTAAACACAATTTTAATGTTGTTAAACCGCAAAATGAAGTGTACCATGTTAAACTAGGCATTTTTTTACCCCATTTGCATATAAAGTTTATTAAAATCCGAGTTACGGTTATTTAGCTATGAAATAAATCATTTAAACATATCATTTGAGCAAATTTAATCAAACAACATTTTAAACAATTTTAACGTGGGTGAAAGTGGCATATTATTAAACTACACAAAATTCTAAAGCATTTTACATGTTTGGATTATTTTAATCCGATGCACGGTTAAAGAGTTATTATATGCATGAAGTTTTGGGGTTTTTCTGTAAATCTGTAAATCCTGGGATAATTGATTAAATCCGTCCAGAGGAAAAAACACTATAGGGGCCGAAACTGGCTGGCCCAACAGAGCGGAAGGGCTGGAGGGGCTGCTCACCCATGGCCACGGCCCGTTGGTGAAGCGGCTGGGCTGCGGCTGAGGCGCGCTGGAGCTGGGCCTGGGCCTGATCTGGAGGCGCGCTGCCCAGGCGTGGTCAAAGGCGAGACGAGGCGAGCGAGCTGCTGCTGCTCGTTTCTGAAGAACAGAAACAGCAGCAGGCGATGCAAAAGACGACGGTAGGGGGTCCTGGCGACGGGGTCGGCGGGAACCGGCCGGAACGGGCGGAACGGGGCGCGGGGAGGCGCCGGGGTCCAAATCCGGCAAGGGGAGGCGCGGATCGGGGCTCGGTGCAGCGGCTTGACTCCTGCTCTTTGCAGAGGGGAAGCAGAGGCCGGCGACGGTGGACTTGGTGAAGGCAGCGGCGAGACGGGACTTGGTGCAGGGCCTTGGGGCTCCCGCGAGTTGAGGAGGTCCGGCAACGACGGGGAGGTCGGGACCCGACGGATCCGAGGCCAGGGCGGCGATGTCGGATGTTGACGAGGCAGGTAGCAATTGAAGCTTCGAACGACCATGGCTCCTGTGCGAAGAACACACAGTTGAGAGAGAGGTCAGAGAGAGTTGGAGAGAAGAATGCGAGGAGGGAGAAGAGAAGAGATGGGCGCGAGGCTCATCTGATGGTCAACAACGATGACACAGGACAGCGTCGGGCACGGGGTTGGGGTCCGGCAATGGCGCAGGGCCTTGGCGCGGGGCGGGGCATGGCGGAGCTCCTCTCCTCCGGATCGAACAGGAAGGAGAAGGCAGCAGGGCGATGGCGTCTGACGAGGCCGGTCGAAGACGGCGGCCTCAGGCAAGGGAGCTCGGCCTCCTGGATCAAGAGGGGGCGCAGGAACTCGGGCGCCGTGGTGCTCTGCTCCCCGGCGAGCTCAGGCGAGGCAAAGGGGATCCACGGGCGTGTGGAGCTGCTACTACGGGTGCGAGGAAAAAGCAGAGGAGGCCGAGGGCGCTCCTGCGGGGATGGGGCTGCTCTGGTTGGGGTGGAACTTGGGCGACGACGAGGGAATTGGTCCGGTTGGAAATTCGAGGGAGGATTTTGGATCGGGGAAGAACCCGAGGCGGGAGGAGACAACAGGAGTGGCGGCGCGAGGAGGATGGGACATCTCCCTAGATTTTAGGGTTTGTCTGGTTATATAGCAGGTAGATTAGTTTAGGGGCTATTCGGGCCCTCCGATTAAAATTGAGCGGTCGAGAAAAATAGGCTAGGAAGTCCAAATAAGAAAACAGAGATGTTTTGTAGATGTTAGGGGATGATCCGAACCCAACGGTAATGATAGTCCGGTTCTGGTTCGGGACAATTTTTCGGACACACGCGAGGGGTGGTCTGAGAGGGGTCGACAAAGACAAAGTGTCTGACAAAAGGCCGCGGAGAAGACAAGAGAGAAAACGAGGAGCAACATTGCAAGTGAGGTTAGTCTCGAAACGGTCAACCAAAGCAAGGGGGACGCGGCAACTACTAGCGGATGCAAGTTTTTAAAACATGACGGCAACGAAGTGCCGATGCAATGCAAATGATGCAATGATGAATGCAACACACAAATAAAACACACGCCGAACACGAAATATATAGAAGGCGTCTGGAGCGTCGGTCTCGGGGCGTTACAGCCTCCCTCGTGATGTGGGCTAGGTCTGAGGCCCTCCAGAAGAGAACCCCCGAGCCCTGCCCGAGGAGTGCGCCGGGCGCGCCTTCCTATGCGAGGGAGGGAGGCGCCCCAGGCGTGGGCGCCAATCCTGATGCCGCACCGCCAGAGGCGCCGCTTCCCTGAGGCCCTGTGCGGAGTAGCTGCTTCTTCTTCTTGGGGACAGCCTCAGGAGGGTACTGCGCTGCGTTGTTGTCGGGGTCTTCGATTGACGCAACTTGGAAGGCGCGCTCAAGGGAGCACACCGCATCTCTTTCTTCGCAGGGGACGGTGATGTTCCCGCTGCTTCCCGGCATCTTGAGGACGTTGTAGCCGTGGTGGGTCACCGCCATGAACTTGGCCAGGGCCGGATACCCGAGGATGGCATTGTACGGCAGGCGGATGTCAGCAACATCGAAGTCGATGAGCTCGGTGCGGTAGTTGTCGCGCTGTCCGAAGGTGACAGGGAGGCGGAACTGCCCTATCGGGGTGGTGGAGCTGTCGGTCACTCCTGAGAAGGGCTTGGTAGGCTGAAGGTGATCGTATGGCACTTGAAGGCTGTCGAACATCTCGACGGACAGGACGTTAAGCCCTGCGCCGCCGTCGATGAGGGTCTTGGTGACTCGTACGTTGCTGGTGACGGGTGAGCAGAGCATCGGGAGGGCGCCAGCGGTGGCCGCGCACTTGAGCTGGTCCGCCGAGATGAAGGTGATGATGCACTTGGACCACCTGAGAGGGCGCGTGGCCTCGAGCCTGGGAAGGGCTGCATTCACCTTGCGAGCAAACTGCTTGAAGATGCGCTGAGAGGCTGGGGCTTGAGCCCGCCCAAAATGCAGGCGATAGCACGCGGTTCCTGGAAGCCCCCATCCCCCTCGTCCTAGTGGTGGTGGTCGTTCCTTCTTGGCGGTGGCGGCAGCGGAGGAAGACCAGCGTTGCCTTGAGGGCGATCCTCGCGAGGCTGGTCCCTCCATGTGCCCTAACGAGGCTGGTCCTGCCAGCGGTCCTCGCGAGGCCGGTCGTGCCACTCCTGATGAGGGCCGCGGTCGTCCCAGCATCCTCCGCCTCATCCTCCTCCTCGGCTGTAGCCCCGGTCGTTGCGCTCGGGGCGTCGACCGAAGCGTCCATCTCGAATGGCCCTGAGTTCTTGATAGTCATTGGTGTTGTGGTTGTGTACGTTGTGGAAGGCGCAGAACGGTCGGCTGCTCTTGGACGACTCGGGGTGATCCCGGCCGCGCTTCGTGTCTGGCTCCGCCACGAGAACGGCTACTCCCTTGCGCTTCACGTCCTTGGCCTTGGCTTTCTTCTCCTCCGGGTCGGTAGCTGGGAGCACGAGGAGGGAAAGGCGCCCCTCCTCAGCTCTTGTGCACTTGGTCGCCAGGTTGAACAGCTCCAAAGCTGTGCACAACTCCTCGTGGATGGCGAGCTCCTCCTTCATCTTGACGTCGCGGACGCCATCGGAAAACGCCAAAATGATGGCCGTGACCTTGGGGATCTTGAGGCGAACGTTGTTGAAGTGCTGGATGTACTTCTGTAGGGTCTCCCCTGGCTGTTGCCTGACGCGGCGTAGGTCACCTACGGCCGGAGGGCGGTCGCGAGTGCCCTGGAAGTTGGCGACGAAGCCGTCACCCATCTCATCCCACGAGGAGATCAAGCCCGGGGGCAGGTTCAGGAGCCATGAGCGAGCGCCATCCTTGAGAGCCATGGGGAACCAGTTCGCCATGACTTTCTCATCGCCGTTGGCCGCCTCAATGCTTAGCTCGTAGAGCTGTAGGAACTCCGCGGGGTTGGGGGTGCCGTCGTAGCGATGAGGCAGGTCTGGCTTGAACTTGCCCGACCAGGCGACGCTACGCAGCTCAGGAGTGAAGGCGTGGCAGCCTGCTGTGGCCACCGGGGCCCGTCGTGGAGGCAGAGCTTGATCTTAATGTCCCCCCGCCGCCACGGTGAGTGGCGCGTGGCCCTGCCACGGCAAGCGATCCTGGCGTGGCGGTGCTGGGAGCGGTGGAGCGTTTTCTTGCGATCGGGGAACTTCTTGGCAGCTTCCTTCTTCTCGCGCGAGTGCCTGGCGCGGAGGGTCGCGCCGGGGAGCCGCACGCCTCGGCGCCAGAACACCGTCTTGAGGCTGAGGTGGTGGAGGCGCTCTGTGAGCCATGTCGCCCACAGCCGGCGGGGGGCTAGGCAGCAAGAGGGACGGCGCGGGGGAGCCCCCTGCAGCGCTGACGAGCTCGGCGATGCGGTCCAGCCAGTCCTCGTAGAGGTCGTTGACCGGACGGTAGCGCAGGAGCTCGCATGCCAAGAGTACCGCGGCCTGCGCATCCGCAGGAGCGCGACGAGCGTGAGACGAAGAGCCGGTTGGGGTTAGCGATGGAGTGGCGGTGCGGCCGTCCCGCCGTACTGAGGGGGTGCAGCGAGGACGCCTGCTGCTCGTTTCCCGTCGGGCCAGTGACGGCGTTGGCGGCGGGTGACGGGGAACGACGGGGAGGCCCGCCGACAGGAGCTGTCTGAGCGACACGGGCAGCGAGGGCGGCCCTGCGCTCAGCGAGCGTCGGCCATGAACTTGGTGGAGTGGCGAAACGCGGATCGACAAGGGGAAAGCTTCAGCGCACCCCTACCTGGCGCGCCAAATGTCGGATTTCGGGTTCCGGCTAAACCCTTGAGGTTCGAACACTGGGGTGCGCACGAAGATCTCTCCCTACCTAGATCGCTCTCACCAAATCGCAAGGCCTGGCTTGATGAACCCGCAGAAAGAGAGACACAGGAGTTTATACTGGTTCGGGCCACCGATGTGGTGTAATACCCTACTCCAGTGCGGTGTGCTGGATTGCCTCTTGGGATGAGGATGAACAGTTACAGGGGAAGAACAACCTCCTGAGGGGAGGTGCTCTTGTGCTGGTGAACTTGTGTGGTTGAGGGAGAGCTCAATGATTCGTCTCCCCTCTATGGTGGTGGCTAGTCCTATTTATAGAGGCCCTCGTCCTCTCCTCAAATATTGAGCGGGAAGGGATCCAACAACGGCCAAATTCGAAGGGAGACAACTAGTACAAGTTATCCTGACTAAAGGTGGTCTTCGCCTGCCAAAGGCTCTGGTGGTGACACCGTCTTGGGCTCCACGATGACCTTCGTCCTGTCGTCCTGCTGGTCTTGGTCTCGTTGCACCGATATGGAAACCTTTGCCTGATGCCTCGGGACTCCTCACCTGTGCTTGCCTCTTTAGAACCAAAGAGGAAACAAGGACACTGCGCGTGCTGGTGCCCACCTGGCGCCGGTCGTCATGGCTTGCGTTACAGAAACCACGCGAGGTGTCCCTTGCCTTGATCTCTTCGCCCCTCGTGAGCCAGCCTGGTGAGGCAGCCCCCGAGGAGGTCTTGTGTCGTCCGCCTCGCGAGGGTCTTGAGTGTTTGCTGGTGAAGATGGGCCGTTCAGGTCCGCTGGTGGAGCCGTGCTGTGGGCCGCAGGCAGGCAAGTCTGGGGACCCCCGTTCCCAGGACGCCGACAGCACTGTCTAGAGTTTTACTAGCCTACTGGATAACATTTAATTTCTTATCAACTCTTTGTCCTAGAACAGCACCTACAGCATAATCACTAGCATCACACATAATTTCAAAGGGTAAATTCCAATCAGGTGGCTGAACAATAGGTGCAGAAATCAAGGCTTTCTTAAGTATTTCAAATTTGTCTACACAATCATCATCAAAGACAAAAGGAACATCTCTTTGTAAGAGATTATTCAGAGGCCTAGAAATTTTTGAGAAGTCTTTAATGAACCTCCTATTAAAATCGACATGACCAAGGAAACTTCTTATACCTTTAATGTCCTTAGGACATGGCATCTTTTCAATAGCATCAACTTTAGCTTTATCAACTTCAATACCTCTTTCAGAGATTTTATGCCCCAAGACAATACCTTCATTAACCATAAAGTGGCACTTCTCCAAATTCAAGACAAGATTAGTTTCTTCACATCTCTGCAAAACTCGATCAAGGTTGCTTAAGCAATCATCAAAAGAAGTTCCATACACAGAGAAATCATCCATGAAAACCTCAGCAATCTTTTCACAAAAGTCAGAGAATATAGCAGTCATACATCTTTGAAAGGTAGCAGGTGCATTACATAAACCAAACGGCATACGTCTATAAGCAAAGGTACCAAAAGGGCAAGTAAAAGTGGTCTTTTCCTGATCCTCTTTTGACACAGGTATTTGTGAGAAACCAGAATAACCATCTAGAAAGCAAAAATGTGTATGTTTGGATAATCTTTCTAGCATTTGATCAATAAAAGGTAAAGGGTAATGATCCTTTTTAGTAGCTTTATTTAATTTGCGGAAGTCAATTACCATTCTATAACCTGTAACAATTCTTTGTGGGATCAATTCATCTTTATCATTAGGAACAACAGTAATACCTCCCTTCTTAGGGACACAGTGGACAGGACTTACCCACTGACTATCAGCAACAGGATAAATTATACCTGCCTCTAGAAGCTTTAGTATTTCTTTTCTCACCACTTTTTTCATCTTAAGATTTAACCGTCGTTGGTGATCAACAACCGGTTTAGCATCTTTCTCCAATTTTATTTTGTGCTGGCATAGAGTGGGACTAGTGCCCTTAAGATCATCGAGAGTATATCCAATAGCAGCACGGTGCTTCTTCAAAGTTTTCAATAATTTCTCTTCTTCCTGCTCTGAAAGGTTAGCACTAATAATAACATGATATATCTTCTTTTCATCAAGATAAGCATATTTAAGAGTATCAGGTAATGGTTTAAGCTCAAACACGGGATCACCCTTGGGTGGAGGAGGATCCCCTAGAATTTCAACAGGCAAGTTGTGTTTCAAAATAGGTCCCTGTTTAAAGAATACTTCATCTATTTTCCTTATTTCATTCATAAACATATCATTTTCATGGTCTAGCAAATATTGTTCTAAAGGATCATTAGGAGGCACGGCAATAGAAGCAAGACCAATAGTTTCATCCTTACTAGGCAATTCTTTATCATGGGTTTGTCTACAAAATTTAGCAAAATTAAAATCATGAGACACATCCCCTAAACCAACAGTAACAATATCCTTTTCGCAATCTATCTTAGCATTAACAGTATTCAAGAAGGGTCTACCAAATATAATGGGTCTACCAAATCAATAGGATATTTAATTTTCCCACACAAGACTTCAACATCTCTAACAATCCCAACTGGTGAAATAGTATCTCTATTGGCAAGCTTAATTGTAACATCAATATCTTCTATCTCAGCAGGTGCAATATCATGCATAATTTCTTCGTATAAGGAATGGGGTATTGCACTCGCGCTAGCACCCATATCACATAAGCCATGATAGCAATGATCTCCTATTTTAACAGAAACAACAGGCATGCCAACAACAGGTCTATGTTTTTTAGTATCAGGTCTAGCAATTCTAGCAGCTTTATTACAGAAGTAAATAACATGCCCATCAATATTATCGACCAGGAGATATTTAACCATAGCAATACTAGGTTCAACTTTAATTTGCTCAAGGGGTGTAGGTGTTCTAGCATTACACTTACGAACCGCAGTTGAAGCTTTAGCATGATCCTTTATTCTAACAGGGAAAGGTGGTTTCTCAATATAAGCAGTAGGAACAATAGGATCAACATTATAAGTGATAGTCTTTTCTTCAACTTTAATAGGTTCAACTACTTTTACTTCAATGGGAGGATGATATTTAAACCACTTCTCCTTAGGGAGATCAACATGAGTAGCAAATGATTCACAGAAAGAAGCTACTATCTCAGAGTCAAGTCCATATTTAGTGCTAAATTCACGAAAAGCATCGGTATCCATAAAAGATTTAACACAATCAAACTTAGGTGTTATACCTGACTCCTTACCTTCGTCGAGTTCCCAATCTTCAGAGTTGCGTTTAATTCTTTACAATAAATCCCATTTGAATTCAACAGTCTTCATCATAAAGGAACTAGTACAAGAAGTATCGAGCATGGAGCGATTATTGAGAGAAAGCCGAGCATAAAAATTTTGAATAATAATTTCTCTTGCCACTCCTTGTTCCATAATCCATCAAATCTTTACCCAAAACTTGAAAACTTCATAACACAAAACTTAACAGAAAATCTCGTGAGCTCCGTTAGCAAAAGAAAAGAAAACACCACTTCAAGGTACTGTATTGAACTCATTCTTTATTTATACTGGTGTTAAACCTACTGTATTCCAACTTCTCTATGGTTTATAAGCTCTTTTACTAGCCATAGATTCATCAAAATAACCAAACAACACACGAAAAACAGAATCTGTCAAAAACAGAACAGTCTGTAGTAATCTGTAACTAACGCAAACTTCTCGAACTCCAAAAATTCTAAAAAAATAGGAAGACCTAGAAAATTTGTTTATTTATCTACTGCAATTGGAATCAGTATTTTATCACGTTCTGGTGATTTTTACCAATTGTTTTCGTGAACAGAAAGTTTCTGGAATTTTCAGTAAGATCAAATAACTATCATCCAAGAAGATCCTATAGGTTTAACTTGGCACAAACACTAATTAAAACTCAAAAACAAATCTAACCAGAGGCTAGATCAAAGATTTATTCCTAAACAGAACCAAAAAGCAAAAAACTAAAAATCAAATTGGGTTGCCTCCCAACAAGCGCTATTGTTTAACGCCCCTAGCTAGGCATTGATAATTTTCGATGATGCTCACATGAAAGACAAGAATTCAAGTGCAAAAAGAGCATCATGAAACACGTGACAAACACATCTAAGTCTAACATACTTCCTATGCATAGGCATCTTATAGGCAAACAAATTATCATAGCAAGCAAAAACTAGCATATGCAAGGAAGCGGAAAGAAACAATAGCAATCTCAACATAACGAGAGGTAATTTAGTAACATGAAAATTTCTACACCCATATTTTCCTCTCTCATAATAATTACATGTAGGATCATAAGAAAATTCAACAATATAGCTATCAAAAAACATATTCTTAACACAATCCACATGTATGCGAAGTTGACACTCTTCCAAAATAGTGGGATTAACATTAACTAAAGTCATGACCTCTCCAAACCCACTTTTATCAAAAATATCATAAGATTGAACATGCTACAAATATGTGGGATCTAAAGTTGACACTCTTCCAAACCCACTTTCAATAATATTGCAAACACTATTATCAATCTCATATTCATCATGGGGCTTAAATAAATTTTCAAGATCATAAGAAGAATCACCCCAATCATGATCATTGCAACAAGTAGTAGACATAGCAAAACTAGCATCCCCAAGCTTAGGGTTTTGCATATTATTAGCACAATTGACATCAAGAGAATTTATTATAACATCATTGCGATCATGCTTTTCATCGAAGGAACTATCAAGTATGGGTGCAATAGCAACGATCTCATGTTTAACATATGGAACTATAGCAAATTCATCTTTATAAATATTGGCATCATGGCCATAAGAATAGCAAGCATCATGTTCATCAAGGGATATTTCAATCAAATCATCGGGATCATAATTATCTATAGATTCATGCATATCATTATTTTCTTCCTCCATCGACTCCTGCAAAATATTAGCCTCTTCTTGGACAGCGGAGGAGTCCTCAATATATGGTTTAACATAGGCATTGGAAGCATAATTATCATAACAATATTTAAGTATGGCAAAAATTTCAGATTTGTAAAGAGTAGCATCATACGTTTCAATCAAAGAAGCAATTTTATAAGCACCCTTAAAAGCAAAAAATTCTTCAATTCGTTGAACATCATAGTAATTATAAACACCCTTAGCATACGAAGATACGATTCCATTATCACTAAACTCACATTGGTAGGGAAGGTGTTTCCTAATGTTTTCAGAGCAACAAGTAAAATCATAAATTTCACAAAGATTCCAAGCATAACACATCAATTTGTTTATTTGATCCCATAAGAGTCTCCCCTTTTCAGACAAACGGTGACGCACAAAATGAGCATGCTCATCTAAAGATTTCCCATCAACTAGGCTAGTTGGGGTTTCAGCACGAACGCATAAGGATCGAAGATGATCCAAGTAGAACACTTTAAGTGGATTCATATCAATAGATTTTTAGCAAGCAAAGATTCAAGAAAATAGAAGGCACATGGTAACACAAGCAAACAATAGATCTGGCGAGAAAAAGGCAAACGAAAAAGAAAGCGAATAAAACGGCAAGGGTGAAGTGGGGAGAGGAAAACGAGAGGCAAATGGCAAATAATGTAATGCGAGGGATAAGGGTTTGTGATGGGTACTTGGTATGTCTTGACCTGTGTAGACTCGGCAACGGCGCCAAAAATGGCTTGTTGTTGGGAGTCAAATCTTGACTTGACTTGGCGCACACCTCCCCGACAACGGCGCCAGAAATCCTTCTTGCTACCTCTTGAGCACTGCGTTGGTTTTCCCTTGAAGAGGAAAGGGTGATGCAGTAAAGTAGCGTAAGTATTTCCCTCAGTTTTTGAGAACCAAGGTATCAATCCAGTAGGAGGTCACGCTCAAGTCCCTTGCACCTACACAAACAAATAAGAACCTCGCAACCAACGCGATAAAGGGGTTGTCAACCCCTTCATGGTCACTTATGAGAGTGAGATCTGATAGAGATGATAAGATAATATTTTTGGTATTTTTATGATAAAGAGTAAAAGTAAAGAAAGCAAAGTAAACAGTAATGGAAATAACGGGAGATTAATATGATGGAAAATAGACCCGGGGGCCATAGGTTTCACTAGTGGCTTCTCTCAAGAGCATAAGTATTACGGTGGGTGAACGAATTACTGTCGAGCAATTGATAGAATTGAGCATAGTTATGAGAATATCTAGGTATGATCATGTATATAGGCATCACGTCCGTGACAAGTAGACCGACTCCTGCATGCATCTACTACTATTACTCCACACGTCGACCGCTATCCAGCATGCATCTAGAGTATTAAGTTCATAAGAATGGAGTAACGCTTTAAGCAAGATGACATGATGTAGAGGGATAAACTCATGCAATATGATATAAACCCCATCTTTTTATCCTCGATGGCAACAATACAATACGTGTCGTTTCACCTACTGTCACTGGGATCGAGCACCGCAAGATTGAACCCAAAGCTAAGCACTTCTCCCATTGCAAGAAATATCAATCTAGTAGGCCAAACCAAACTGATAATTCGAAGAGACTTGCAAAGATAACCAATCATACATAAAAGAATTTAGAGAAGATTCAAATATTGTTTATAGATAAACTTGATCATAAACCTACAATTCATCGGATCTCGACAAACACACCGCAAAAGAAGATTACATCGAATAGATCTCCAAGAGAATCGAGGAGAACTTTGTATTGGGATCCAAAGAGAGAGAAGAAGCCATCTAGCTAATAACTATGGACCCGAATGTCTGAGGTAAACTACTCACACATCATCGGAGAGGCTATGGTGTTGATGTAGAAGCCCTCCGTGATCAATGCCCCCTCCGGCAGGACGCCGGAAAAGGCCCCAAGATGGGATCTCACGGGTACAAAAGGTTGCGGCGATGGAATTAGGTTTTCATGGTCGCTTCTGATGGTTCGGGGGTACGTAGGTATATATAGGAGGAAGAAGTAGGTCGGTGGAGCCACGAGGGTGGAGGGCGCGCCTAGGGGTGGGCGCGCCCCCTGCCTCGTGGCCACCTCATTGGTTGCTTGACGTCCACTCCAAGTCCTCTGGATCATGTTTGTTCCAAAAATCATGCTCCCGAAGGTTTCATTCCGTTTGGACTCCGTTTGATATCCTTTTTCTGCGAAACACTGAAATAGGCAAAAAACAACAATTTGGGTTGGGCCTCCGGTTAATAGGTTAGTCCCAAAAATAATATAGAAGTGTATAAATAAGCCCATTAAACATCCAAAACAGAATATATAATAGCATGGAACAATCAAAAATTATAGATACGTTGGAGACGTATCAAGCATCCCCAAGCTTAATTCCTGCTCGTCCTCGAGTAGGTAAATGATAAAAACAGAATTTTTGATGTGGAATGCTTCTTAGCATAATTCTCAATGTAAATCTTTTTATTGTGGCATGAATATTTAGATCCGAAAGATTCAAGATAAAAGTTTAATGTTGACATAAAAACAATAATACTTCAAACATGCTAACCAAGCAATTATGTCTTATCAAAATAACATAGCCAAAGAAAGCGTATCCCTACAAAATCATATAGTTAGGCCATGTTTCAATATCGTCACACAAACGTTCTCATCATGCATAACCCCGATGACAAGCCGAGCAATTGGTTCATACTTTTTAACGCGCTTCAGCCTTTTCAACTCTTACGCAATACATGAGTGCAAGCCAAGGATATAGCACTATGGGTGGAGTAAAGTATAATGATGGGGGTTATGAGAGAAGACAAAAAGGTAGAAAGTCTCACATTGACATGGCTAATCAATAGGCTATGGAGATGCCCATCAATTGATGTCAATGAGAGGAGTAGGGATTGCCATGCAACGGATGCACTAGAGCTATAAATATATGAAAGCTCAACAAAAGAAACTAAGTGGGTGTGCATCCAACTTGCTTGCTCACGAAGACCTAGGGCATTTTGAGGAAGCCCATCATTGGAATATACAAGCCAAGTTCTATAATGAAAAATTCCCACTAGTATATGAAAGTGACAACATAGGAAACTCTCTATCATGAAGATCGCGGTGCTACTTTGAAGCACAAGTGTGGAAAAAGGATAGTAACATTGTCCCTTCTCTTTGTTTCTCTCATTTTTTTCTTCTTCTTTTTTTTTCTTTGGGCCTTCTTTTTTTTTCTTTGGCCTTCTTCCCTTTTTTTTCTTTGGCCCCTTTTTTTATTTAGACCGGAATCTCATCCCGACTTGTGGGGGAATCATAGTCTCCATCATCCTTTCCTCACATGGGACAATGCTCTAATAATGATGATCATCACACTTTTATTATTTACAACTCAACAATTACAACTCAATACTTAGAACAAAATATGACTCTATGTGAATGCCTCCGGCGGTGTACCGGGATATGCGATGAATCAAGAGTGACATGTATGAAAAAATTATGAATGGTGGCTTTGCCACAAAATACGATGTCAACTACATGATCATGCAAAGCAATATGACAATGATGAAGCGTGTCATAATAAACGGAACGGCGGAAAGTTGCATGGCAATGTATCTCGGAATGGCTATGGAAATGCCATGATAGGTAGGTATGGTGGCTGTTTTGAGGAAGATATAAGGAGGCTTATGTGTGATATAGCATATCATATCACGGGGTTTGGATGCACCGGCGAAATTTGCACCAACTCTCAAGGTGAGAAAGGGCAATGCGCGGTACCGTAGAGGCTAGAAAATTGTGGAAGGTTGAGAGTGCGTATAATCCATGGACTCACATTAGTCATAAAGAACTCATATACTTATTGCAAAAGCTTATTAGCCCTCGAAGCAAAGTACTACTACGCATGCCCCTAGAGGGATAGATTGGTCGGAAAAGACCATCGCTCGTCCCCGACCGCCACTCATAAGGAAAGCAATAAAAGAACACCTATGTGTCAAAATTGTTACACAACTTTTACCATACGTGCATGCTATGGGACTTGCCAACTTTAACACAAGTATTTCTCAATTTCACAATTACTCAACTAGCACACTCTAATATTACCACATTTATATCTCAAAACACTTATCAAGTATCTAGCTTCTCATGATATTCAATGAACTCAATATGGAAGATTAATTTCACAATTAAAGCAAATTACCATGCTGTTTAAGACTCTCAAAATAATATAAGTGAAGCATGAGAGATCAATAATTTCTATAAAATACAACCACCGCCGTGCTCTAAAAGATATAAGTGAAGCACTAGAGCAAAAACTATATAGCTCAAAAGATTTAAGTGAAGCACATAGAGTATTCTAACAAATTCCGAATCATGTGTGTCTCTCTCAAAAGGTGTGTACAGCAAGGATGATTGTGGAAAACTAACAAAAAAAGACTCAAATCATACAAGACACTCCAAGCAAAACACATATCATGTGGTGAATAAAAATATAGCTCCAAGTAAAGTTACCGATGGGTGAGAAAGAGGGGGTGCCTTCCGGGGCATCTCCAAGCTTTGGCTTTTTGGTGTCCTTGGATTTACCTTGGGGTGCCTTGGGCATCCCCAAGCTTAGGCTCTTGCCACTCCTTGTTCCATAATCCATCAAATCTTTACCCAAAACTTGAAAACTTCACAACACAAAACTTAACAGAAAATCTCGTGAGCTCCGTTAGCGAAACAAAACAAACACCACTTCAAGGTACTGTATTGAAATCATTATTTATTTATATTGGTATTAAACCTACTGTATTAAAAATTCTCTATGGTTTATAAGCTCTTTTACTAGCCATAGATTCATCAAAATAAGCAAACAACACACGAAAAACAGAATCTGTCAAAAACAGAACAGTCTGTAGTAATCTGTAACTAACGCAAACTTCTGGAACTTCAAAAATTCTACCAAAATAGGAAGACCTAGATAATTTGTTTATTGATCTACTGCAATTGGAATCAGTATTATATCACGTTCTGGTGATTTTTACCAATTGTTTCCGTGAACAGAAAGTTTCTGGAATTTTCAGTAAGATCAAATAACTATCATCCAAGAAGATCCTATAGGTTTAACTTGGCAGAAACACTAATTAAAACACAAAAACAAATCTAACCAGAGGCTAGATCAAAGATTTATTCCTAAACAGAACCAAAAATCAAAAAACTAAAAATAAAATTGGGTTGCCTCCCAACAAGCGCTATCGTTTAACGCCCCTAGCTAGGCATTGATAATTTTCGATGATGCTCACATGAAAGACAAGAATTGAAGTGCAAAAAGAGCATCGTGAAACACATGACAAACACATCTAAGTCTAACATACTTCCTATGCATAGGCATCTTATAGGCCAACAAATTATCATAGCAAGAAAACTAGCATATGCAAGGAAGCGGAAAGAAACAATAGCAATCTCAACATAACGAGAGGTAATTTAGTAACATGAAAATTTCTACAACCATATTTTCCTCTCTCATAATAATTACATGTAGGATCATAAGCAAATTCAACAATATAGCTATCACAAAACATATTCTTAACACGATCCACATGTATGCGAAGTTGACACTCTTCCAAAATAGTGGGATTAACATTAACTAAAGTCATGACCTCTCCAAACCCACTTTTATCAAAAATATCATAAGATTGAACATACTCCAAATATGTGGGATCTAAAGTTGACACTCTTCCAAACCCACTTTCAATAATATTGCAAACACTATTATCAATCTCATATTCATCATGGGGCTTAAATAAATTTTCAAGATCATAAGAAGAATCACCCCAATCATGATCATTGCAACAAGTAGTAGACATAGATAAACTAGCATCCCCAATCTTAGGGTTTTGCATATTATTAGCACAATTGACATCAAGAGAATTTATTATAACATCATTGCGATCATGCTTTTCATCGAAGGAACTATCAAGTATGGGTGCAATAGCAACGATCTCATGTTTAACATATGGACCTATAGCAAATTCATCTTTATAAATATTGGCATCATGGCCACAAGAATAGAAAGCATCATGTTCATCAAGGGATATTTCAATCAAATCATCGGGATCATAATTATCTATAGATTCATGCATATCATTACTTTCTTCCTCCATAGACTCCTGCAAAATATTAGCCTCTTCTTGGACGCGGATGAGTCCTCAATATATGGTTTAACATAGGCATTGGAAGCATAATTGTCATAACAATATTTAAGTATGGCAAAATTTTCAGATTTGTATAGAGTAGCATCATACGTTTCAATCAAAGAAGCAATTTCATAAGCACCCTTAAAAGCAACAAATTCTTCAATTTGTTGAACATCATAGTAATTATAAACACCCTTAGCATACGAAGATACGATTCCATTATCACTAAACTCACATTGGTAGGGAAGGTGTTTCCTAATGTTTTCAGAGCAACAACTAAATCATAAATTTCACAAAGATTCCAAGCATAACACATCAATCTGTTTATTTGATCCCATAAGAGTCACCTTTTCAGACAAACGATGACGCACAAAATGAGCATGCTCATCTAAAGATTTCCCATCAACTAGGCTAGTTGGGGTTTCAGCACGAGCGCATAAGGATCGAAGATGATCCAAGTAGAACACTTTAAGTGGATCCATATCAATAGATTTTTAGCAAGCAAAGATGCAAGAAAATAGAAGGCACATGGTAACACAAGCAAACAATAGATCTGGCGAGAAAAAGGCAAACGAAAAAGAAAGCGAATAAAACGGCAAGGGTGAAGTGGGGGAGAGGAAAACGAGAGGCAAATGGCAAATAATGTAATGCGAGGGATAAGGGTTTGTGATGGGTACTTGGTATGTCTTGACTTGTGTAGACTCGGCAACGGCGCCAAAAATGGCTTGTTGTTGGGAGTCAAATCTTGACTTGACTTGGCGCACACCTCCCCGGCAACGGCGCCAGAAATCCTTCTTGCTTCCTCTTGAGCACTGCGTTGGTTTTCCCTTGAAGAGGAAAGGGTGATGCAGTAAAGTAGCGTAAGTATTTCCCTCGGTTTTTGAGAACCAAGGTATCAATCCAGTAGGAGGTCACGCTCAAGTCCCTTGCACCTACACAAACAACTAAGAACCTCGCAACCAACGCGATAAAGGGGTTGTCAATCCCTTCACGGTCACTTACGAGAGTGAGATCTGATAGAGATGATAAGATAATATTTTTGGTATTTTTATGATAAAGAGTAAAAGTAAAGAAAGCAAAGTAAACAGTAATGGAAATAACGGGAGATTAATATGATGGAAATAGACCCGGGGGCCATAGGTTTCACTAGTGGCTTCTCTCAAGAGCATAAGTATTACGGTGGGTGAATGAATTACTGTCGAGCAATTGATAGAATTGAGCATAGTTATGAGAATATCTAGGTATGATCATGTATATAGGCATCATGTCCGTGACAAGTAGATCGACTCCTGCCTGCATCTACTACTATGACTCTACACATCGACCGCTATCCAGCATGCATCTAGAGTATTAAGTTCATAAGAACGGAGTAACGCTTTAAGCAAGATGACATGATGTAGAGGGATAAACTCATGCAATATGATATAAACCCCATCTTTTTATCCTCGATGGCAACAATACAATACGTGTCGTTTCCCCTACTGTCACTGGGATCGAGCACCGCAAGATTGAACCCAAAGCTAAGCACTTCTCCCATTGCAAGAAAGATCAATCTAGTAGGCTAAACCAAACTGATAATTCGAAGAGACTTGCAAAGATAACCAATCACACATAAATGAATTCAGAGAAGATTCAAATATTGTTCATAGATAATCTTTATCATAAACCCACAATTCATCGGATCTCGACAAACACACCGCAAAGATTACATCGGGTAGATCTCCAAGAGAATCGAGGAGAACTTTGTATTGAGATCCAAAGAGAGAGAAGAAGCCATCTAGCTAATAACTATGGACCCGAAGGTCTGAGGTAAACTACTCACACATCATCGGAGAGGCTATGGTGTTGATGTAGAAGCCCTCCGTGATCAATGCCCCCTCCGGCAGGACGCCGGAAAAGGCCCCAAGATGGGATCTCACGGGTACAGAAGGTTGCGGCAGTGGAATTAGGTTTTCGTGGTCGCTTCTGATGATTCGGGGGTACGTAGGTATATATAGGAGAAAAAAGTAGGTCGGTGGAGCCACGAGGGGCCCATGAGGGTGGAGGGCGCGCCTGGGGGGGTGGGTGCGCCCCCTGCCTCGTGGCCGCCTCGTTGGTTGCTTGACGTCCACTCCAAGTCCTCTGGATCATGTTTGTTCCAAAAATCACGATCCCGAAGGTTTCATTCCGTTTGGACTCCGTTTGATATCCTTTTTCTGCGAAACACTGAAATAGGCAAAAAACAGCAATTTGGGCTGGGCCTCCGGTTAATAGGTTAGTCCCAAAAATAATATAAAAGTGTATAAATAAGCCCATTAAACATCCAAAACAGAATATAGAGTAGCATGGAACAATCAAAAATTATAGATACGTTGGAGATGTATCAAAGATGTTGATGGAGATTGACCCCCTCCCGATGAGAGGATCGATGGTGATGACGATGGTGACAATTTCCCCCTCCCGGAGGGATGTTTCCCCGGCTGAACAGCTCCGCTGGAGTCCTAGATTGGTTCGCCAAGGTTCCGCCTCGAGATGGCGGCGCTTCGTCCCGAAAGCTTCCTTCTTATTTTTTTCAGGGCAAAAGACACCTTATATCAGAAGATGGGCATCAGGGGGCTGCCTGGTGGCCCACGAGGCAGGGGGGCGCGCCCTCCACCCTCGTGGACAGTGGGTGGCCCCCTTTGGTGCTTTCTTCGCCCAATATTTTTAATATATTCCAAAACTGACTTTCGTAGAGTTTCAGGACTTTTGGAGTTGTGCAGAATAGGTCTCTAATATTTGCTCCTTTTCCAGCCCAGAATTCCAGCTGCCGGCATTCTCCCTCTTCATGTAAACCTTGTAAAATAAGAGAGAAAAGGCATAAGTATTGTGACATAATGTGTAATAACAGCCCGTAATGCAATAAATATCGATATAAAAGCATGATGCAAAATGGACGTATCAGGGGAGTTGATACGTCTCCAATGTATCTACTTTTTCTCACACTTTTCCTCTTGCTTTGGACTCTAATTTGCATGATTTGAATGAAACTAACCCCGGACTGACGTTGTTTTCAGCAGAACTACCATGGTGTTGTTTTTGTGCAGAAATAAAAGTTCTTGGAATGGAACGAAACTTTGAGAGGATTTGTTATATCAATAATAAGAATTTCTATATCCAAGACCCACTAGAGAGGGGCCCCTCATTGGGCACAACCCCCCAGGGCGCGCCCCCTCTCCTGGCGTGCCCAGGTGGGTTGTGCCCACCTGGTGTCCCCGCTGACGACCCCCCTGATACTATAAATTCACATTATTCCTGGAAAAAATCAGGAAGACAGAATTATCACGATCCACGAGACGGAGCCGCCGCCAAGCCCTGTTCTTCCTCGGGAGGGCAGATCTGGAGTCCGTTTGGGGCTCCGGAGAGGAGGATCTTCGTTCTTCGTCATCACCAACCCATATCCATCGCCAATTCCATGATGCTCCCACCAGGAGTGAGTAATTCCTTCGTAGGCTCACTGGTCGGTGAGGAGTTGGATGAGATTCATCATGTAATCGAGTTAGTTTTGTTAGGGCCTGATCCCTAGTATCCACTATGTTCTTAGATTGATGTTGCTATGACTTTGCTATGCTTAATGCTTGTCACTTTGGGCCCGGGTGCCATGAACTCAGATCTGAACCGTTTATGAATTCATCATTATATCCATGTTTTACATCCGATCTTGCAAGTTATAGTCACCTACTACGGTTATGATCCGGCAACCCCGGAGTGACAACAACCGGGCCCACTCCCGGTGATGACCGTAGTTTGAGGAGTTCATGTATTCACTATGTGTTAATGCTTTGTTCCGGTTCTCTATTAAAAGGAGGCTTTAATATCCCTTAGTTTCCAATATGGACCCCGCTGCCACGGGAGGGTAGGACAAAAGATGTCATGCAAGTTCTTTCCATAAGCATGTATGACTATTTACGGAATACATGCCTACATTATATCGATGAACTGGAGCTAGTGCCGTATCGCCCTAGGTTATAATTGTCTCATGATGAATATCATCCAACGAGTCACCGATCCAATGCCTACAAATTTATCTTATATTGTTTCTGCTAACTTACTACTGCTATCATCACTGTTACACTTGCTACAAAACTATTGCTATCACTGTTACTGTTACCATTGCTACTGTCACT
This sequence comes from Aegilops tauschii subsp. strangulata, assembly GCF_002575655.3. Taxonomy (NCBI): domain Eukaryota; kingdom Viridiplantae; phylum Streptophyta; class Magnoliopsida; order Poales; family Poaceae; genus Aegilops; species Aegilops tauschii. The sequence continues at coordinate 147,364,935 of NC_053037.3, forward strand.
ACTATCAAAACTATCATATTACTTTGCTACTGATTACGATAATTAATCTCCAGGTGTGGTTGAATTGAAAATTCAGCTGCTAATACCTTCAAATATTCTTTGGCTCCCCTTGTGTCGAATCTATAAATTTGGGTTGAATACTCTACCCTCGAAAATTGTTGCGATCCCCTATACTTGCGGGTTATCATTGCTGTTTGAGATATCTTATTATTGCTCGCTAGCTGATTATGTCATTGATATGAATCATTATAATTTTCAAGAGTTATTGTCGGCATGGTTAGTTATAATGTTGGCTAAAAACCTGGGTGTTGTTTAAGCTTATTTATGCAAATAAGAGCAAAAGAGTTCGTAAAAGTTTTTCTTTTTCACTTTCAATTTATCAACTGAATTGCTTTAGGATAAGCAAAGGTTTAAGCTTGGGGGAGTTGATACGTCTCCAACGTATCTACTTTTCCTAACGCTCTCCCTCTTGTTTTGGACTCTAATTTGCATGATTTTAATGAAACTAACCCCGGACTGACGCTGTTTTCAGCAGAACAATCATGGTGTTGTTTTTGTGCAGAAATAAAAGTTCTCGGAATGGAAAGAAACTTTGCGAGGATTTGTTATATGATAAATAAGAATTTCTGGAGCCAAGACCTACCGGAGAGGGGCCCCTGGGTGGGCACAACCCACCAGGGCACGCGCCCCTCTCCTAGCACGCCCAGGTGGGTTGTCCCCACCTGGTGGCCCCGCAGACCCTGAAACCGACGCTATAAAATCCTATTTTTCTAGAAAAATCGGGGTGAAAGAATTATCACGATCCACGAGACGGAGCCGCCGTCACCTCTTGTTCTTCATCGGGAGGTCAGATCTGGAGTCCGTTTGGGGCTCCGGAGAGGGGGATCTTCGTTCTTCATCATCACCAACCCATCTCCATCGCCAATTCCATGATCCTCCCAACCGGGAGTGAGTAATTCCTTCGTAGGCTCGCTGGTCGGTGAGGAGTTGGATGAGATTCATCTTGTAATCGAGTTAGTTTTGTTAGGGCTTGATCCCTAGTATCCACTATGTTCTTAGATTGATGTTGCTATGACTTTGCTATGCTTAATGCTTGCCACTTTGGGCCCGGGTGCCATGAACTCAGATCTGAACCGTTTATGTTATCATCATTATATCCATGTTTTAGATCCGATTTTGCAAGTTATAGTCACCTACTACGTGTTATGATCCGGCAACCCCGGAGTGACAATAGTCGGGCCCACTCCCGGTGATGACCGTAGTTTGAGGAGTTCATGTATTCACTATGTGTTAATGCTTTGTTCCGGTTCTCTATTAAAAGGAGGCCTTAATATCCCTTAGTTTCCAATATGGACCCCGCTGCCACCGGGGGGGGGGGGGGGGGGTAGGACAAAAGATGTCATGCAAGTTCTTTCCATAAGCATGTATGACTATTTACGGAATACATGCCTACATTATATCGATGAACTGGAGCTAGTGTCGTATCGCCCTAGGTTATAACTGTCTCATGATGAATATCATCCAACGAGTCACCGATCCAATGCCTACAAATTTATCTTATATTGTTTCTGCTAAGTTACTACTACTATCATCATTGTTACACTTCCTACAAAACTATTGCTATCACTGTTACTGTTACCATTGCTGTTGTCACTACTATCAAAACTATCATATTACTTTGCTACTGATTACTTGCTGCAGATAATTAATCTCCAGGTGTGGTTGAATTGACAACTCAGCTTCTAATACCTTCATATATTCTTTGGCTCCCCTTGTGTCGAATCTATAAATTTGGGTTGAATACTCTACCTCGAAATCGGTTGCGATCCCCTATACTTGTGGATTATCACCCCCCACCAGAAGCAAACCTACAAGAGATCAATGCTTGGTTTTAGGTACCCATTTTCTAATGGGTCCTTTGATGTTAGTAACAAGGGTCTTAGGAACCCAAATAGACCATTCAATGTACTCATAAGAAGAACCAACAAATTTGGCATAAACATGCCCATCACTAGCATGGCATAACACATAAGAAGGGTTAAAGTCGCCGGCTTTGTTGGAAGGAGTGGCATTGCCCTTCTTGACCCCACCACCCTTCACATTGTTCTTCTTCTCCTTAGAAGCACCCTCTCCCTCTTTCACAAAAGTCTGCTTGAGAGGAGGAGGTCGTTTGGCCTTGTCATTCTTCTTCTTATTCTTGGACTTGGGTGCAAACCCAATTCCCTCCTTGCCCACAACTTCCTTTTGATTGCTCAAAAGGTCGGTGAGGTTCTTCTCACCTTGTATGCAATACACAAGGCCTTTCTCAAGTTGCTCCTTCAACTTGGCATTCTCCTCCACAAGATGCACATGCTCACAGCACGGGTTACCAGCATTTGCATTATCAATTAAAACCATCTGAGGAAATGTGGCTTTCTCCTTGGTTAGCTTCACTTGGAGTTGATCATGAGAATCTTTGAGGCTAGCATGAGCACTCTTCAAGGCCTTGTGAGCCTTGTCAAGTATATCAAACTCCTCCTTGAGTCTAGCATGGTCAACCCCAAGTTTGGCCTTCTCGGAATTGAGCACGCGAGATACAACAAGAGCATGATCAAGATCTTTCTTTAATTTAGCATGATCATCATTGTGTGACTCCTCAAGAGCCAAACAATGACCATGCTCTTCCTCAAGTGCATTAGAGAGATCCGATATCTCATCGGCATAGTCACAACTATGCCCTTCCATCTTAGAGATGGTTTCTTCGTGAGCCTCGATCATGTCATTGGCTTCACCAAGTTGTTCCAAGAGAGCAACAAAGTGCTTCTTGTATTTACCCTTGAGCTTACTCATAAAAGACTCAAATTCATTTTCCTCCTCCTTTGTCCCCTCACTTTCATCAATGCAATCCATCAAGGAAGGACTAGTAGTGATGGTAGTTTTGATGTTGGGGGTTACCTTGTTGGTGGCTTTGGCCATGAGGCACTTGGCGGTGATGTTCTCGTTGGGTGAGTCGAATAGGGACACCCGTGGAGTTGTTGCAATGGCAATGGAAGCCATGGAAACGGTCTCACCATCTTCATCATCATCATCCTCATTGTACTCTTCTTGTGCCACCAACCCCTTGGGAGGAGTCTTCTTGGTGAAATTGTTCTTGTTGGGGAAGGACTTGGCCTTGTATTTTCGGATAAGCTTGCCACCATTGTCTTCCCTCTTCTCATATGGGCAATCCGCAACAAAGTGGCTCACATTGACACAATTATAGCATGTCCTCACATGTTTCTTGCCCTTGGCGCCACTTGAGTTGTTCTTGTTGAAGTTGGGCCTTGAGTTCTTCTTGCTCCAAAATTGCCGTGAAGCGAGAGCCATGTGCTCATGATAAGCATATTTAGTATCTTCGGGGCAACATTCCTCTTCTTCCTCTTCACCCTCTTCTTCCCCACTAGCCTTGGCCTTCAAAGCAAGGTTGGGCTTCTTTGATCGTTAAGAATGCAACACCGCATTGTCGATGGTCTTGTCCAAGATCCTCATTGCAACAAACTCATCCAACACTTCACTTGAGGACAAGGCGTGAAAGTCCGGCCTTTGACGGATGACGGAGGACATGGCCTTATGGTAAGGCATCACAGCCTTGAGAAACTTGCACTTGATACAATTGTCATCCGTATCCTTGCTCCCACGATCTCGGAGTGAGACCACGAGAGTTGTTAATCTCCGGTAAAGCTCTCGAGGTTCTTCATCTTCAATCATTGCAAACTCATTGGCTTCATCTTGCACCACTTCAAAGTTTGAGCGTTGAATGCTTGCGCTTCCCTTGTAAATGGAAACAACGTGTTGCCATGCTTCCTTGGCCACGGTGAAAGGACGGAGGTGCGCAATATCTTCGGGAGGAATGGCTTCTTGAAGAATGAAGAGAGCGGACTCGTTGAATTGATGATCCGCGGCTTCTCTAGGAGTGAAGTTGCTTGGGTCGTGCGGGTAGAAACCTTGCTCAATAATTCACCAAAGATTAGTAGAACTATGATTTAAATGACATTTAAAGCAATATACCCAAGAGGCAAAATCCTCATTTTTCACAAGCTTAGGAGGAGGACCAACATGATTCATATGCGTGGAGGGAACCGGCCCTCCATAATTAAGTGGAGGTTCAACTTGGGCAAAGATGCCACTCCCACTTCTACCACTAGGCAAAGGAACTTGATCACTAGCTTCCCCCTTGTTGGAGTTAGCACCCGTCACCTTGTTAGTGGGATCGACCACTTCCAACGGTGCGGTGGATAATTTAAGACCATCAAGAAAATTCTTAAGCATGCCTTTGACCTCAGCCGTCATGGAGGTTTTCAATGTGTCCAAGGCCACACTGAACTCCTCACGAGAGACTGAGGATCCCAAATCGGCCGTAGACAAGGACAGACTCACACCGGGGTGCTCCTCCCCCTCGTCTATGGTGTCACCCATACTCTTCGGACGGTAAAGTCCTTAATAAAGAGACGAGGCTCTGATATGAATTGAAAGGATCGATATGGTTGAATAGAGGGGGGTGAATAGGCAACTAACAATTTTTAGCTTTCCTTTACCAAATTAAACTTAACATCAAAAAGGTTGTCTAGATATGCAACTAGGTGAGCAACCTATATGATGCAACAACAACAAGCACACCAGCAAGCAAGGGATACAACACAATATAAGCTTGCACACGTAAAGGTAAGAGATAACCAAGAGTGGAGCCGGTGGAGACGAGGATGTGTTACCGAAGTTCCTTCCCTTTGAGAGGAAGTGCGTCTCCGTTGGAGTGGTGTGGAGGCACATTGCTCCCCAAGAAGCCACTAGGGCCACTGTATTCTCCTCACGCCCTCACACAATGTGAGATGTCGTGATTCCACTATTGGTGCCCTTGGAGGCGGCGACCGAACCTTTACAAACAAGGTTGGGGCTATCTCCACAACTTAATTGGAGGCTCCCAATGACACCACAAAGCTTCACCACAATGGAATATGGCTCCGCGGTGACCTCAACCGTCTAGGGTGCTCAAGCACCCAAGAGTAACAAGAACCGCGAGGGATTAGTGGGGGGAATTAAATTTCTCTTGGTGGAAGTGTAGATCGGGGCCTTCTCAACCAATCCCTAGAAAATCAACAAGTTTGATTGGCTAGGGAGAGAGATCGGGCGAAAATGGAGGTTTGAGCAACAATGGAGCTTGGGGAGGGAAGGGTGGTCTTATTGGGGAATAAGACCCCCTTTATATAGTGGGGGAAAAGACCAACCATTACCCCCCTCACTCCGCCCGCGTGGTGCGGTACTACTGCACATAGTCGCGGTACTACCGCTGGCTGGTGCGGTACTACCGCTTGCGCGGTAGTGACCAGGCGAGGCCCTGTTGCACATGGCAATGAGCGGTAGAACTGCTAGAGCGGTACTACCACGCGCCCTTGCGGTACTACCGCAAGGCACGGCTCTACTGGCACTGGAAAAAGCACAGAATTAATAAATTACTTCCGTAGCTACTTCCGCAGAGTTTAGGGCTGTGCAAAAATCCGGCACGGTACTACCGCTCACAGGGAGTGGTACTACCCGTGGGGGCGGAAGTAAAAAATTACTTCTGCCCCTATTTCCGCATGCGCCAGTGTCTAGGCTGGAGGCAGCGGTACTACCGCTTGCGCGAGCGGTACTACCACGGACCCAGATACGTCTCCAACATATCTATAATTTTTGATTGTTCCATGCTATTATATTATCCATCTTGGATGTATTGTATGCATTTATATGCTATTTTATATGATTTTTGGGACTAACCTATTAACCTATAGCCCAATGCCAGTTTCTGTTTTTCCCTTGTTTTTGAGTTTCGCAGAAAAAGAATATCAAACGGAGTCCAGTTGACCTGAAAATTTACGGTGATTTTTATGGACCAGAAGAAGCCCCCGAAGCAAAAGAGTTGGGCCAGAAGAGTCGCGAGGAAACCACAAGGGTGGAGGGCGCGCCCTACCCCCCGGGAGGATGCTCTGTCCTTGTGGTTGACTCATGGACCCCCCTGACGTGAAACCGACACCAAAAAATCCTATAAATACAGAAACCCCCAAAAATAGACCTAGATCGGGAGCTCCGCCGCCGCAAGCCTCTGTAGCCACCAAAGACCAATCAGAATCCTGTTTCGGCACCCTGCCGAAGGGGGGAATCATCACCGGTGGCCATCTTCATCATCTCGGCGCTCTCCATGACGAGGAGGGAGTAGTTCACCCTCGGGGCTGAGGGTATGTACTAGTAGCTATGTGTTTGATCTCTCTCTCATGTTCTTGATTTGGCACGATCTTGATGTACTGCGAGCTTTGCTATTATAGTTGGATCATATGATGTTTCTCCCCCTCTACCTTCTTGTAATGGATTGAGTTTTCCCTTTGAAGTTACCTTATCGGATTGAGTCTTTAAGGATTTGAGAACACTTGATGTATGTCTTGCATGTGCTTATCTATGGTGATAATGGGATATTCACGTGATCTACTTGATGTATGTTTTGGTGATCAACTTGCGGGTTCTGTGACCTTGTGAACTTATGCATAGGGGTTGGCACACGTTTTCGTCTTGACTCTCCGGTAGAAACTTTGGGGCACTCTTTGAAGTTCTTTGTGTTGGTTTGAATAGATGAATCTGAGATTGTGTGATGCATATCATATAATCAAATCCGCGGATGCTTGTGGTGACATTGGAGTATCTAGTTGACATTAGGGTTTTGGTTGATGTGTATCTTAAGGTGTTATTTTAGTACGAACTCTAGGGCTGTTTGTGACACTTATAGGAATAGCCCAATAGATCGATCAGAAAGAATAACTTTGAGGTGGTTTCGTACCCTACAATAATCTCTTCGTTTGTTCTCCGCTATTAGTGACTTTGGAGTGACTCTTTGTTGCATGTTGAGGGATTATTATATGATCTAATTATGTTATCATTGTTGAGAGAACTTGCACTAGTGAAAGTATGAACCCTAGGCCTTGTTTCGAAGCATTGCAATACCGTTTTCGCTCACTTTTGTTACTTGCTACCTTGCTGTTTTTATATTTTCATATTACAAAAACCTATATCTATCATCCATATTGCACTTGTATCACCATCTCTTCGCCGAACTAGTGCACATATACAATTTACCATTGTATTGGGTGTGTTGGGGACACAAGAGACTCTTTGTTATTTGGTTGCAGGGTTGCTTGAGAGAGACCATCTTCATCCTACGCCTCCCACGGATTGATAAACCTTAGGTCATCCACTTGAAGGAAATTTGCTACTGTCCTACAAAACTCTGCACTTGGAGGCCCAACAACGTCTACAAGGATAAAGTTGCATAGTAGACATCAAGCTCTTTTGTGGCGTCGTTGCCGGGGAGGTTAGTGCTTGAAGGTATATCTTTAGATCTTGCAATCGAATCTTTTAGTTTCTTGTTTTATCACTAGTTTAGTTTATAAAAGACAACTACAAAAAAATGGAATCAATACTGCAGGATGCTGCTAACGCGACACTGTGATCAGAGACCCTTCGACGAAACTGTGTGCGATGCAATAATCGCAAATGGTGGTGTAAAACAACCGTCAAAAAAGGTGCAAAATGTTTGCGCTGGAGGGCACATCAAGCACGGTTCAGATTTTAGTTGCGTGTGCGATGTAGGGCATCTGGTTCAGTTCAATTAACTGTTTGCGATGTGACAGAACAAAAGAAATGGGCAGCCAGATGAAGGTTTGTGTGATATACAGCATACAGTTCACTCGGGTGAACTGTTTGTGATTAGGCAACACAAAAGAAACGGTCAGCCAGATCAAGGTGTGTGCGATATACGGCATACGGTTCACTTGGATGAACTGTTTGCTTTGAGCCAAGAGAACAGAAATGGTTCTATTTAACAGGATGTGTGCGATACGCAGCAAACAAGTCTGTAAATAGAAATGTGTGCGGAGACCGATAATAACACAGACGATTGCTTCTAATAAGACGTATGTGATATGCTCTGTCTACACAACATCTATTGGCCATAAGGATGCGAAGAGGCATCCTATATCAGCAAGGACTAGCTGTTCCACCAATATCTCATCTAAGAGAACTCTCAAGTTAACTGTGCTCAGGCTGGAGCAGCCATCAGATGGATGACTGGATGGGAAGTTGTCTTGATATTAAATTAACTAATAGGATGGGTCATAAAGGTCAAATTAAATGACCTCTATGATCCATCCCATCAGTTAAATTAACCTCGAGGTCCTTGTTTTGTTTAACACATGTTAAAGAAGGTCTACCGCATTACTTTTTGACAACGTGCGATACGTGGCATACAGTTGATCCATCCGGCCTGTTTGTGATGGAATAAGCCGTGTGTGTTGTGGGTGGAATTAACCTCAAGGTCCTTGTTTTCAAAAAATTTGTTTTTCTTAACACATGCGCATTACTTTTTGACTATGTGCGATACGTGGCATACAGTTGATCCATCCGACCTGTTTGTGATGAAATAAGCCGTGTGTGTTGTGGGCAAACGCTTGCTAGTATACAACTGTTTGTGATTGATGAATTCATCACCGATGGGTTCCTAGTGTGGTCCGTGTTCATCTGATCATCATCTACTTCTTGTGCTAGCTCGATGTTTCTTATATGCTAAGTTTCCATTAATTGATGGCATTTTATGAACACGCCACCGTTTCCCGCCATTTCCTCACATGTTTCCCACCACCCAACGATATTGCGCATAAACCTAGGCGGCGCGCGACGCACGTAGGCAACAAGCGCAGCCTGTAGCACATCCACCTTTCCCCAAGCATGCTAACCCACCAAAGCGCCGCCTCTGCCATCAACCTCGTCGACGAGGAAAACAAGAAGGCGCCACGGCCTATTGAGGCCGAGGTGCTCCCCGGCAATGCAATGGACGACACCGTGATGCGCGTCATCGCCAGGGTTGAGCAGACCCTTGGCACATGGCGCTTGAGCGCCGCGGATCAAGATAGGCATGTCAGCGCCGAGAGGCTGCAGCTCGCCGCACAACATGATCGATGGCGCACCGCAGAGCAAGCTAGGCGCGTTCACGCCGATAGGGTGCGGCTCGCCGCACGGCGAGACCGTTGGAGCGCCGCAGAGCGAGAGGCGCGGCGCGCCGCACAGCAAGAGCGGATCCATCGGCGCTTGCCTGCTGTCGACACGGCCTTGCAGCTGAGTACACGTCCCATATGTACCCCCATTCCTCGCCAGGAGTGGGCATAGGCCCTCTGCACCGTACTTGCACTAGAGGCCGGCCGCGCCGTACTTGCACCGGACGCCCGCCGCCCCATTCGCATGGGTTGCGCCGTTCGCCTTGTCCGCGGCCCGCTCGATGCCAACGCGCTAGTCGGTAGGCTCGACCGCCTCCTCGGCCCAGGTGTCCACCTGGGCGCAGTAGAGGAACATGGCCGTTGTATCCTCGAGCTGGTGATCTCCGATGAAATAGCCAACTTGGAGCTCGAGATCACGCTCCAGATGTACCACGAGCGTGTCGACTGCTTGGACGAACGCCTGCACGAGTTTAGGCAGAGCCAAGAGCTACCGTAGGCAAGGGCTGCTGGTCATGGTCTCATTGACGCGTTTTATTTTGTTGAGTCGTTTCGACGTGGATAGCTATGTGTTCACAGCAATCATAGTATTGCTCTGTTTCAATGTGTGTACTATGTTTTCCGTTCTTATATGTTCTGTTTCAATGTGTGTATATATGCTTTCATTCTGTATATGTGGATGATAACGGCTAGATTCAAATTAGTATACAAAAACAGATAGAAAATGGAATTCATAATATATATGTATATATATATATATTAATTGTTCATTAGTTCATCACAGAATATATATAATATCATCACATATACGTGATGATACTTAACTACTAGGTACAATGCATAAAATTGAAAACGAACAATACTAAAACTAATAATCTCTCCTGGAGCCAGTATTTCGGCAGCCCCTCGCCAGCAGCTCCCTGGTGCGTGCTACCTCTTGAGCACTGCGTTGGTTTTCCCTTGAAGAGGAAAGGGTGATGCAGTAAAGCAGCGTAAGTATTTCCCTCGGTTTTTGAGAACCAAGGTACCAATCCAGTAGGAGGCCACGCACGAGTCCCTCGCACCTACACAAACAAATAAATCCTCGCAACCAACGCAATAAAGGGGTTGCCAATCCCTTCACGGTCACTTACGAGAGTGAGATCTGATAGATATGATAAGATAATATTTTTGGTATTTTTATGATGAAGATGCAAAGTAAAGAAAGCAAAATAAAAACGGCAATAGAAATAGCTTGTTGTCGGGAGATTAAATATGATGGAAAATAGACCCGGGGGCCATAGGTTTCACTAGTGGCTTCTCTCGAGAGCATAAGTATTACGGTGGGTAAACAAATTACTATTGAGCAATTGATAGAATTGAGCATAGTTATGAGAATATCTAGGTATGATCATGTATATAGGCATCACGTCCGCGACAAGTAGACCGACTCCTGCCTACATCTACTACTATTACTCCACAAATCGACCGCTATCCAGCATGCATCTAGATTATTAAGTTCATAAGAACAGAGTAACGCTTTAAGTAAGATGACATGATGTAGAGGGATAAACTCATGCAATATGATATAAACCCCATCTTGTTATCCTCGATGGCAACAATACAATACGTGCCATGCTACCCCTACTGTCACTAGGAAAGGACACCGCAAGATTGAACCCAAAGCTAAGCACTTCTCCCATTGCAAGAAAGATCAATCTAGTAGGCCAAACCAAACTGATAATTCGAAGAGACTTGCAAAGATAACCAATCATACATAAAAGAATTCAGAGAAGATTCAAATATTGTTCATAGATAAACTTGATCATAAACCCACAATTCATCGGTCTCAATAAACACATCGCAAAAGAAGATTACATCGAATAGATCTCCACGAGAATCGTGGAGAACTTTGTATTGAGATCCAAAGAGAGAGAAGAAGCCATCTAGCTAATAACTATGGACCCGAAGGTCTGAGGTAAACTACTCACACATCATCGGAGAGGCTATGGTGTTGATGTAGAAGCCCTCCGTGATCGATGCCCCCTCCGGCGGAGCTCCGGAAAAGGCCCCAAGATGGGATCTCACAGGTACAGAAGGTTGCGGCGGTGGAATTAGGTTTTTGGCTCCGTTTCTGGTAGTTTGGGGGTACGTAGGTATATATAGGAGGAAGAAGTATGTCGGTGGAGCATTGTGGGGCCCACGAGGGTGGAGGGTGCGCCCAGGGGGGGTAGGCGCGCCCCCTACCTCGTGCCTTCCTGGTTGATTGATACGTCTCGAACGTATCTATAATTTTTGATTGTTCCATGCTATATTATATTCTGTTTTGGACATTATTGGGCTTTATTATACACTTTTATATTATTATTGGGACTAACCTATTAACCGGAGGCCCAGCCCAGAATTGCTGCTTTTTGCCTATTTTAGAGTTTTGCAGAAAAAGAATATCAAACGGAGTCCAAACGGAATGAAACCTTCGAGAACGTGATTTTCGGAACGAACATGATCCAAAGGACTTGGACCCTATGTCAAGACATCAACCAGGAGGGCACGAGGTAGGGGGCGCGCCCTCCACCCTTGTGGGCCCCCTGTTGCTCCACCGACGTACTCCTTCCTCCTATATATACCTACGTACCCCCAAACTACCAGATACGGAGCCAAAAACCTAATTCCACCGCCGCAACCTTCTGTACCCATGAGATCCCATCTTGGGGCCTGTTCCGGAGCTCCGCCGGAAGGGGCATCGATCATGGAGGGCTTCTACATCAACACCATAGCCTCTCCGATGATGTGTGAGTAGTTTACCTCAGACCTTTGGGTCCATAGTTATTAGCTAGATGGCTTCTTCTCCCTTTTTGGATCTCAATACAATGTTCTCCCCCTCTCTCGTGGAGATCTATTCGATGTAATCTTCTTTTGCGGTGTGTTTGTTGAGACCGATGAGTTGTGGGTTTATGATCAAGTTTATCTATGAACAATATTTGAATCTTCTCTGAATTCTTTTATGTATGATTGGTTATCTTTGCAAGTCTCTTCGAATTATCAGTTTGGTTTGGCCTACTAGATTGATCTTTCTTGCAATGGGAGAAGTGCTTAGCTTTAGGTTCAATCTTGCGGTGTCCTTTCCCAGTGACAGTAGGGGCAGCAAGGCACGTATTGTATTGTTGCCATCGAGGATAACAAGATGGGTTTTATATCATATTGCATGAGTTTATCCCTCTACAGCATGTCATCTTACTTAAAGCGTTACTCTGTTCTTATGAACTTAATACTCTAGATGCATGCTGGATAGCGGTCGATGTGTGGAGTAATAGTAGTAGATGTAGGCAGGAGTCGGTCTACTTGTCTTGGACGTGATGCCTATATACATGATCATACCTAGATATTCTCATAACTATGCTCAATTTTGTCAATTGCTCAACAGTAATTTGTTCACCCACCGTAATACTTATGCTCTTGAGAGAAGCCACTAGTGAAACCTATGGCCCCCGGGTCTATTTTCCATCATATTAATCTCCCATCAACAAGCTATTTCCGTTGCCTTTTATTTTGCTTCTATTTTACTTTGCATCTTTATCATAAAAATACCAAAATACTATCTTATCATATCTATCAGATCTCACTCTCGTAAGTGACCGTGTAGGGATTGACAACCCCTTATCGCGTTGGTTGCGAGGATTTATTTGTTTGTGTAGGTGCGAGGGACTCGTGCGTGGCCTCCTACTGGATTGATACCTTGGTTCTCAAAAATTGAGGGAAATACTTACGCTACTTTGCTGCATCACCCTTTCCTCTTCAAGGGAAAACCAACGCAGTGCTCAAGAGGTAGCAAGAAGGATTTCTGGCGCCGTTGCCGGGGAGTCTACGCAAAAGTTAACATACCAAGTACCCATCACAAACCCTTATCTCCCGCATTACATTATTTGCCATTTGCCTCTCGTTTTCCTCTCCCCCACTTCACCCTTGCCGTTTTATTCGCCCTCTCTTTTCCGTTTGCCTCTTTTTCGCTTGCTTCTTGTTTGCTCGTGTTGCCATGTGCCTTCTATATGCTTGCATCTTCGCTTGCTGAAAATCTATTGATATGGATCCACTTAAAGTGTTCTACTTGGATCATCTTCGATCCTTATGCGCTCGTGCTGAAACCCCAACTAGCCTAGTTGATGGGAAATCTTTAGATGAGCATGCTCATTTTGTGCGTCATCGTTTGTCTTAAAAAGGGAAGCTCTTATGGTATCATATAAATAGTTTGCTATGCTATGCTTGGAATCTTTCTGAAATTTGTGATTTTACTTGTTGCTCTAAGAACCCTAAAAAACACCTTCCCTACCTATGTGAGTTCAATGATAATGAAATCTTATCTTCTTATGCAAAGGGTGTTTATAGCTACTATGACATCGAACAAATTGAAGAATTTGTCGTTTTTAAGGGTGCTCATGAAGTTGCTTCTTTGATTGAAAAGTATGATTTTACTCTCAACAAATCTAAAAATTCCGTCATACTTAAATATTGCAATGAAAACCTTGCTCATAATGTCTATGTCCAAGAATTTATTGAAAGAATGACCGTTGCTTTGGAAGAAAATAATGATATGCATGAATCTATAGATAATGATGATTCCGATGATTTGATTGAAATATCCCTTGATGAACATGATGCTTGCCATTCTTGTGGCCATGATGCCAATATTTATGAAGACGAATTTGCTATAGTTCCTTATGTTAAAAATGAGATTGTTGCTATTGCACCCATGCTTGATAGTTCCCTCGATGAAAAGCATGATTTCAATAATTTTACTATAAATTCTCTTGATGTCAATTGTACTAATAATATGCAAAACCCTAAGCTTGGGGATGCTAGTTTTTCTATGTCTACTACTTGTTGCAATGATCATGATTGGGGTGATTCTTCTTATGATCTTGAAAATTTATTTAATCCCCATGATGAATATGAGATTGATAATATTGTTTGCAATAATATTGAAAGTGGGTTTGGAAGAGTGTCAACTTTAGATCCCACATATTTGGATAATATTCAATCTTATGAATTTTTTGATAAAAGTGGGTTTGGAGAGGTCATGACTTTAGTTAATGTTAATCCCACTATTTTGGAAGAGTGTCAACTTTGCATGCATGTGGATCATGTTGAAAATATTTTATGTGATAGCTATTTTGTTGAATTTGCTTATGATCCCACATGTAATTATTATGAGAGAGGAAAATATGGTCGTAGAAATTTTCATGATAATAAATTACCTCTCGTTATGTTGAGATTGCTATTGTTTCTTTCCACTTCCTTGCATATGCTAGTTTTTGCTTGCTATGATAATTTGTTTGCCTATAAGATGCCTATGCATAGGAAGTATGTTAGACTTATATGTTTTTATCACATGTTTTATGATGCTCTCTTTGTGCTTCAATTCTTGTCTTTCTTGTGAGCATCATTGAAATCTCAATGCCTAGCTAGGGGCGTTAAACGATAGCGCTTGTTGGGAGGCAACCCAATTTTATTTTTAGTTTTTTGCTTTTTGCTTCTGTTTAGGAAGAAATATTTGATCTAGCCTCTGGTTAGATGTGTTTTTATGTTTTAATTAGTGTTTGTGCCAAGTTAAACCTATAGGATCTTCTTGGATGATAGTTATTTGATCTTGATGTAACTTCCAGAAACTTTCTGTTCACGAAAATAATTGTTAAAAATCACCAGAAAGTGATAAAATATTTATTCCAACTGCTGCTGATCAATAAACAAATTTTATAGGTCTTCCTATATTGGCTGAATTTTTGGAGTTCCAGAAGTTTGCGTTAGTTACAGATTACTACAGACTGTTCTGTTTTTGACAGATTCTGTTTTTCGTGTGTTGTTTGCTTATTTTGATGAATCTATGGCTAGTAAAATAGTTTATAAACCATAGAGAAGTTGTAATACAGTAGGTTTAACACCAATATAAATAAAGAATGAGTTCATTAAAGTACCTTGAAGTGGTCTTTTGTTTTCTTTCGCTAACGGAGCTTATGATATTTTCTGCTGAGTTTTGTGTTGTGAAGTTTTCAAGTTTTGGGTGAAAGTTTTGATGGATTATGGAACAAGGAGTGGCAGGAGCCTAATCTTGGGGATGCCCATGGCACCCCAAGATAATATAAGGACACCTAAAAGCCAAAGCTTGGGGATGCCCCGGAAGGCATCCCCTCTTTCGTCTACTTCCATCGGTAACTTTACTTGGAGCTATATTTTTATTGACCACATGATATGTGTTTTGCTTGGAGCGTCTTGTATTATTTGAGTCTTTATTTGTTATTTTACCACAATCATCCTTGCTGTACACACCTTTTGAGAGAGTCACACTTGATTCGGAATTTATTAGAATATTCTATGTGCTTCACTTATATTTTTTGAGCTATATAGTTTTTGCTCTAGTGCTTCACTTATATCTTTTAGAGCACGGTGGTGTATTTGTTTTATAGAAACTATTGATCTCTCATGCTTCACTTATATTATTTTGAGAGTCTTAAAATAGCATGGCAATTTGCTTTAATTAATATCATGATAAATTTGATGCTTGATAATTGTTTTGAGATATAAAGGTAGTAATATCATAGTTGTGCTAGTTGAGTAATTGTGGAATTGAAAAATACATGTGTTGGAGTTTGTGATTCCCGTAGCATGCACGTATGGTGAACCGTTATGTAACGAAGTCGGAGCATGAAGTATTTGTTGATTGTCTTCCTTTGTGTGGCGGTCGGGATCACGCAATGGTTAACTCCTACCAACCCTTCCCCTAGGAGCATGCGTAGTAGTACTTTGCTTCGAGGGCTAATAAATTTTTGCAATAAGTATATGAGTTCTTTATGACTAATGTGAGTCCATGGATTATACGCACACTTACCTTTCCACAATTTTCTAGCCTCTTCGGTACTGCGCATTGCCCTTTCTCACCTTGAGAGTTGGTGCAAACTTCGCCGGTGCATCCAAACCCCATGATATGATATGCTCTATCACACATAAACCTCCTTATACCTTCCTCAAAACAGCCACCATACCTACCTATTATGGAATTTCCATAGCCATTCCGAGATACATTGCCATGCAACTTTCCACCGTTTCATTTATCATGACATACTCCATTATTGTCATATTGCTTTGCATGATCATGTAGTTGACATTGTATTTGTGGCAAAGCCACCGTTCATAATTCTTTCATACATGTCGCTTTTGATTCATTGCATATCCCGGTACACCGCTGGAGGCATTCATATAGAGTCATATTTTGTTCTAAGTATTGAGTTGTAATTCATGAGTTGTAAGTAAATAAAAGTGTGATGATCATCATTATTAGAGCATTGTCCCAAGTGAGGAAAGGATGATGGAGACTATGATTCCCCCACAAGTCGGGATGAGACTTCGGACTAAAAAAAAGAGGCCATAAGAAAAGAGAAAAGGCCCAAATAAAAAAAATAAAAAAAATGATGAGAGAAAAAGAGAGAAGGGACAATGTTACTATCCTTTTACCACACTTGTGCTTCAAAGTAGCACCGTGATCTTCATAATAGAGAGAGTCTCTCATTTTGTCACTTTCATATACTAGTGGGAAATTTCATTATAGAACTTGGCTTGTATATTCCAATGATGGGCTTCCTCAAATGCTCGAGGTCTTCGTGAGCAAGCAAGTTGGATGCACACCCACTTAGTTTCTTTTTGAGCTTTCATACACTTATAGCTCTAGTGCATCCGTTGCATGGCAATCCCTACTCCTCGCATTAACATCAATTGATGTGCATCTCCATAGCCCGTTGATTAGCCTCGTTGATGTGAGACTTTCTTCTTTTTTGTCTTCTCACATAACCCCTACCATTATACCTTATTCCACCATAGTGCTATATCCATGGCTTGCGCTCATCTATTGCGTAAGAGTTGAAAAGGCTGAAGCGCATTAAAAGTATGAACCAATTGCTTGGCCAAAACCGGGGTCGTACATGATATGAATATTTTGTGTGGGGAAGATGGAGCATAGCCAGACTATATGATTTTGTAGGGATAACTTGCTTTGGCTATGTTATTTTGATAAGACATAATTGCTTAGTTAGTATGCTTGAAGTATTATTGTTTTTATGTCAACATTAAACTTTTATCTTGAATCATATCAAATATGAACATTCATGCCACAATAAGAAGAATTATATTGAAATTATGCCAAGTAGCATTCCACATCAAAAATTCTGTTTTTATCATTGATGTCTTCACGTAGGGTCCAAGTCCTCTGGATCACGTTCGTTCCGAAAATCACGTTCCCGAAGGTTTCATTCCGTTTGGACTCCGTTTGATATTCATTTTCTGCGGAACTCTGAAATAGGCAAAAATAGCAATTCTGGGATGGGCCTCCGGTTAATAGGTTAGTCCCAAAAATAATATAAAAGTCTATAATAAAGCCCATTAATGTCCAAAACAGAATATAATATAGCATGGAACAATCAAAAATTATAGATACGTTGGAGACGTATCAAGCATCCCCAAGCTTAATTCCTGCTCGTCCTCGAGTAGGTAAATGATAAAAACAGAATTTTTGATGTGGAATGCTATTTGGCATAATTTCAATGTAATTCTCTTAATTGTGGTATGAATATTCAGATCCGAAAGATTCAAGATAAAAGTTTAATATTGACATAAAAGTAATAATACTTCAGGCATACTAACTAAGCAATTATGTCCTCTCAAAATAACATGGCCAAAGAAAGTTCATCCCTACAAAATCATATAGTTTAGTCATGCTCCGTTTTCGTCACACAAGAATGCTCTCATCATGCACAACCCTGATGACAAGCCAAGAAATTGTTTCATACTTTAGTAATCTCAAACTTTTTCAACCTTCACGCAATACATGAGCATGAGCCATGGATATAGCACTATGGGTGGAATCGAATATAATGATGGGGGTTATGTGGAGAAGACAAAGAAGGAGAAAGTCTCACATCAACGCGGCTAATCAATGAGCTATGGAGATGCCCATCGACTGATGTTAATGCAAGGAGTAGGGATTGCCATGCAACATATGCACTAGAGCTATAAATGCATAAAAGCTCAACAAAAGAAACTAAGTGGGTGTGCATCCAACTTGCTTGCTCACGAAGACCTGGGGCATTTGAGGAAGCCCATTGTTGGAATATACAAGCCAAGTTCTATAATGAAAAATTCCCACTAGTATATGAAAGTGACAAAACAAGAGACTCTCTATCATGAAGATCATGGTGCTACTTTGAAGCACAAGTGTGGAAAAAAAGGATAGTAGCATTGTCCCTTTTTATTTTCTTTTTTTTAGGCCTCCCTTTTTTATTTGGCCTTTCTTTATTTATTTATTTTTATTTGGGACAATGCTCTATGAATGATGATCATCACACTTCTATTTATTTACAACTCAATGATTACAACTCGATACTAGAACAAAGTATGACTCTATATGAATGCCTCCGGCGGTATACCGGGATAGCAATGAATCAAGAGTGACATGTATGAAAAAATTATGAACGGTGGCTTTGCCACAAATACGATGTCACCTACATGATCATGCAAAGCAATATGACAATGATGAACGTGTCATGATAAACGGAACGGTGGAAAGTTGCATGGCAATATATCTCGGAATGGCTATGGAAATGCCATAATAGGTAGGTATGGTGGCTGTTTTGAGGAGGATATAAGGAGGTTTATGTGTGAAAGAGCGTATCATATCACGGGGTTTGGATGCACCGGCGAAGTTTGCACCAACTCTCAATGTGAGAAAGGGCAATGCACGGTACCGAAGAGGCTAGCAATGATGGAAGGGTGAGAGTGCGTATAATCCATGGACTCAACATTAGTCATAAAGAACTCACATACTTATTGCAAAAATCTACAAGCCATCAAAAACCAAGCACTACGCGCATGCTCCTAGGGTGATAGATTGGTAGGAAAATACCATCGCTCGTCCCCGACCGCCACTCATAAGGAGGACAATCAAAGAACACCTCATGTTTCAAATTTGTTACATAACGTTTACCATACGTGCATGCTACGGGACTTGCAAACTTCAACACAAGTATTTCTCAAATTCACAACTACCCAACTAGCACAACTTTAATATCACTACCTCCATATCTCAAAACAATCATCAAGCATCAAACTTCTCTTAGCATTCAGCACACTCATAAGAAAGTTTTTTACTAGTCTTGAATATCTAACATATTAGGATCAATTTCCCAATTTAAGCAAATTACCATGCTGTTTAAGACTCTCAAAATAATATAAGTGAAGCATGAGAGAATAATAGTTTCTATAAAACAAAACCACTGCCATGCTCTAAAAGATATAAGTGAAGCACTAGAGCAAAAACTATATAGCTCAAAAGATATAAGTGAAGCGCATAGAGTATTCTAATAAATTCCGAATCATGTGTGTCTCTCTCAAAAGGTATGTACAGCAAAGATGATTGTGTTAAACTAAAAAGCAAAGACTCAAATAATACAAGACGCTCCAAGCAAAACACATATCATGTGGTGAATAAAAATATAGCTCCAAGTAAAGTTACTGATGGAAGTAGACGAAAGAGGGGATGCCTTCCGGGGCATCCCCAAGCTTTGGATTTTTGGTGTCCTTAGATTATCTTGGGGTGCCATGGGCATCCCCAAGCTTAGGATCTTACCACTCCTTGTTCCATAATCCATCAAATCTTCTACCCAAAACTTGAAAACTTCACAACACAAAACTTAACAAAAAATCTCGTGAGCTCCGTTAGCGAAAGAAAACAAAACACCACTTCAAGGTACTGTAATGAACTCATTCTTTATTTATATTGGTGTTAAACCTACTGTATTCCAACTTCTATATGGTTTATAAACTATTTTACTAGCCATAGATTCATCAAAATAATCAAACAACACACGAAAAACAGAATCTGTCAAAAACAGAATAGTCTGTAGTAATCTGTAACTAACGCAAACTTCTGGAACTCCAAAAATTCAGCCAAAATAGGACGACCTAGATAATTTGTTTATTGATCAGAATAAATTGGAATCAATATTTTATCACGTTCTGGTGATTTTTAACAATTATTTTCATGAACAGAAAGTTTCTGGAATTTTCAGCAAGATCAAATAACTATCATCCAAGAAGATCCTATAGGTTTAACTTGGCACAAACACTAATTAAAACATAAAAACACATCTAACCAGAGGCTAGATCAAATATTTATTCCTCAACAGAAGAAAAAAGCAAAAAACTAAAAATAAAATTGGGTTGCCTCCCAACAAGCGCTATCGTTTAACGCCCCTAGCTAGGCATAATAGCAAGGATAGATCTAGGTATTGCCATCTTTGGTAGGCAATCCATAAGTGGCTCTCATAATAGATTCATAAGGTAATTTTATTTTCTTTATAGGGAAGTGTTTCATGCCTTTCCTTAACGGAAATTGGAATCTAATATTCCCTTCCTTCATATCAATAATTGCACCAATCGTTCTAAGGAAAGGTCTACCAAGAATAATAGGACATGAAGGATTGCAATCTATATCAAGAACAATAAAATCTACGGGCACATAATTCCTATTTGCAATAATAAGAACATCATTAATTCTTCCCATAGATTTCTTAATGGTGGAATCCGCAAGGTGCAAGTTTAGAGAGCAATCATCAAAATCACGAAAACCTAGCAAATCACACAAAGTTTTTGGAATCGTGGAAACACTAGTACCCAAGTCACACAAAGCATAGCATTCATGATCTTTAATTTTAATTTTAATAGTAGGTTCCCACTCATCATAAAGTTTTCTAGGGATAGAAACTTCCAACTCAAGTTTTTCTTCATAAGATTGCATCAAAGCATCAATGATATGTTTAGTAAAAGCTTTATGTTGACTATAAGCATGTGGAGAATTTAGCACGGATTGCAACAAGGAAATACAATCTATCAAAGAGCAATTATCATAATTAAATTCCTTGAAATCCAAAATAGTGGGTTCATTAATATCTAGAGTTTTGATCTCTTCAATCCTACTTTTACCAATTTTTGCATCAAGATCTAAAAACTCCGAATTTTTGGAACGCCTTCTAGGTAAAGGTGGATCATATTCAGTCCCATCATTATCAAGATTCATATTGCAAAACAAAGATTTAATAGGGGACACATCAATAACTTTTAGATCTTCATCTCTATTTTCATAGAAATTTTTCGGCTTAGCGGCCATCTTATTAACTAAGGTGGCCTGCTTATTCGAAACTTCAGCTATTAACTTCTCTAGATGAGCAATCTGAGATTTCAAACCGTAAAAATCTTTAGACATATCATCGAGCTCTTTATTCATGTAACCCATCAAACTTTTTTGTTCTTTAAGCTCGTTCCTAAAGAGATTATTATGCTCAAATTGTAAAACCATAAAACTCCTGACGTTGCTTTCGATCTCTTCTAACCTTTTAAGGTAAAGATCACCAGATCTAGGTAGAGCCATAGTGACAAGCAAGCGAAAAAGAGACAAACGGAAAAGAGATGGCGAATAAAACGGCAAGGGTGAAGTGGGGGAGAGGAAAATGAGAGGCAAAAGGCAAATAATGTAATGCGGGAGATAAGGTTTTGTGATGGGTACTTGGTATGCTGACTTTTGCGTAGACTCCCCGACAACGGCGCCAGAAATCCTTCTTGCTACCTCTTGAGCACTGCGTTGGTTTTCCCTTGAAGAGGAAAGGGTGATGCAGTAAAGCAGCGTAAGTATTTCCCTCAGTTTTTGGGAACCAAGGTATCAATCCAGTAGGAGGCCACGCATGAGTCCCTCGCACCTACACAAACAAATAAATCCTCGCAACCAACGCAATAAAGGGGTTGTCAATCCCTTCACAGTCACTTACGAGAGTGAGATTTGGTAGATATGATAAGATAATATTTTTGGTATTTTTATGATAAAGATGCAAAGTAAAGAAAGCAAAATAAAAACGGCAATAGAAATAGCTTGTTGTTGGGAGATTAAATATGATGGAAAATAGACCCGGGGGCCATAGGTTTCACTAGTGGCTTCTCTCGAGAGCATAAGTATTACGGTGGGTAAACAAATTACTGTTGAGCAATTGACAAAATTGAGCATAGTTATGAGAATATCTAGGTATGATCATGTATATAGGCATCACGTCCGCGACAAGTAGACCGACTCCTGCCTGCATCTACTACTATTACTCCACAACATCGACCGCTATCCAGCATGCATCTAGAGTATTAAGTTCATAAGAATAGAGTAACGCTTTAAGTAAGATGACATGATGTAGACGGATAAACTCATGCAATATGATATAAACCCCATCTTGTTATCCTCGATGGCAACAATACAATACGTGTCTTGCTGCCCCTACTGTCACTAGGAAAGGACACCGCAAGATTGAACCCAAAGCTAAGCACTTCTCCCATTGCAAGAAAGATCAATCTAGTAGGCCAAACCAAACTGATAATTCGAAGATACTTGCAAAGATAACCAATCATACATAATAGAATTCAGAGAAGATTCAAATATTATTCATAGATAAACTTGATCATAAACCCACAATTCATCGGTCTCAACAAACACACCTCAAAAGAAGATTACATCGAATAGATCTCCACGAGAATCGTGGAGAACTTTGTATTGAGATCCAAAGAGAGAGAAGAAGCCATCTAGCTAATAACTATGGACCCGAAGGTCTGAGGTAAACTACTCACACATCATCGGAGAGGCTATAGTGTTGATGTAGAAGCCCTCCGTGATCGATGCCCCCTCCGGCGGAGCTCCGGAAAAGGCCCCAAGATGGGATCTCACGGGTACAGAAGGTTGCGGCGGTGGAATTAGGTTTTTGGCTCCGTTTCTGGTAGTTTGGGGGTACGTAGGTATATATAGGAGGAAGAAGTTCGTCGGTGGAGCAACGTGGGGCCCACGAGGGTGGTGGGCGCGCCCAGGGGGTAGGCGTGCCCCCTACCTCGTGCCTTCCTGGTTGATGTCTTGACGTAGGGTCCAAGTCCTCTGGATCACGTTCGTTCCGAAAATCATGTTCCCGAAGGTTTCATTCCGTTTGGACTCCGTTTGATATTCTTTTTTGCGAAACTCTGAAATAGGCAAAAAACAACAATTCTGGGTTGGGCCTCCGGTTAATAGGTTAGTCCCAAAAATAATATAAAAGTGTATAATAAAGCCCATTAATGTCCAAAACAGAATATAATATAGCATGGAACAATAAAAAATTATAGATACGTTGGAGACGTATCAGTGCACGGCGTCTTCCCAGTACGGAGGCAGTACTCCGCCTCCTCCGCCTCGCAGCGCTTGACGTATCGATCTGCCTCTTGCTGGCGGACGAGCACGAACGATCTTGCCATTTCGTTGGGTGCCCACCGGAGCTCCTCGTCGGTGGCACATTGGAGCTTATCGGCCCACCTCCACGCAGCGACGAGGCGCCCAGCGCCTTTGACCTTCCTCTGAAGTACCCATCTTCGTACACCTCCTCCGCACGATGACACGCCCGCCCCCAAAGCTCCGCCGCCTCCTTTTTCTAGGCGGCATCACGGGCTTCACATGCCACCTAGTACTTGGCTTCCTCCTCCGCCATCTCCTTCTTGAACGCCACTTGCCTGGCTTTCTCAGCCGGTGGCATCGACTTCCACAGACAAAGATTGTACTGTCCCCAAAACCAATCCAAAGTTGGGGGGTCCGGCGCAACCTCGTCCGATGGCGCGTAGGGGTCCTCGTCGCTGCTATTTGAGTGAGCGTCCTCGGGGGGCGACGACTCCTCGCCGGCGCGTGGGCAGACCATCGGCGCCATGGCAGAGATTTGAGAGAGAGAGAGAGAGAGAGGGCGAGGGGAGGATGTAGATGAGAATGCAGGCGGGACGACATGAGCAAGGTAGTATTTATTGGTGGCCGGAATCTAGATCGACGGGAACATTACAAACGCCGGTCACCGGAATTTATGAGTATTGTAGTTTGAATTACACATGATTCCCGCAGCAAAATCCGTGTGTGAATATGATAGCTGACGGTTTCCAATACAGAACCGTGTCTAATTAATGACCCCAGCCACTCACCTACCAAACCTCGAGCCGCAAGATAGAGTGCCAACCGTGTGGGGGCGGTTGTCTTGCCAGATCTTTACATTTTCTTTTTTGAACACCAGATTTTTACATCGTCTGATGATTTTTTAACTCGCACACAAGTACACAAAAATATGATTTTTCAAACCGTTATGGTTAGCCGTTGCATGTAGATGTAGTTCAAATTTGAATTACGATCATTAAATGGCTAGAAAATCACTTAAATGTCTTGAAAAGGTCAAATGACCCCTAGAATTTTCCAAATTTTCACATGACAGTTGTAGTAGTGCACGATAAACGTTTAGAAAAAATTTGAAGGCCGTAAGAGGAAGCTATCTCCTATTCGTCATCAAACATGCATTGTTCCCTCTCTGAACCACGAGCCTTCTAGTGAGTTGCTCCTGTTTGTGAGGGGTGCGTGTCCAAACTTTCTTCAAGCAGGCCAATTTTTTTACCACATCATCTTGGTGGCATGACATTACATCAAGCAAGGTTTCATGTTTTTCTGATCATTTTTTAATTTTTTGGAATTAAAATGCCATGGCACTCCATGCATGTGTCCATGCCGTGAGACCAATATGTTTGAAAATTCCTTCTAATTTACTGCACATGGAATTAACTCGCACTCAAGTATACAAATATGATTTTTCGAACCGTTATGGTTAGCTGTTGCATGTAGATGTAGTTCAAATTTGAATTACGGTCATTAAATGGCTAGAAAATCACTTAAATGTCTTTAAAAGGTCAAATAACCCCTAAAATTTTCCAAATTTTCACATGATAGTTGTATTAGTGCACTCTAAATTTAGAAAAAAATTGAAGGCCTTAAGTGGAAGCTATGTCCCGTTCGTCATCAAACGTGCATTGTTCCCTCTCGGAACCACCAGCCTTCTAGTGAGTTGCTCCGGTTTGTGAGGGGGTGTGTCCAAACTTTCGTCAAACAGGCCAATTTTTTTACCACATCATCTTGGTGGCATGACATTACATCAAGCAAGGTTTCATGTTTTTCTGATCATTTTTTTAATTTTTTGGAATTAAAATGCCATGGCACTCCATCCATGTGTCCATGCCGTGAGACCAATATGTTTGAAATTCCTTCTAATTTACTGCACATGGAATTAACTCGCACACAAGTACACAAATATGATTTTTCAAACCGTTATGGTTAGCCGTTGCATGTAGATGTAGTTCAAATTTGAATTACGGTCATTAAATGGCTAGAAAATCACTTAAATGTCTTTAAAAGGTCAAATGACCCCTGAAATTTTCCAAATTTTCACATGACAGTTGTATTAGTGCACGTTAAATGTAGAAAAATAGGCCGCAAGAGGAAGTTATCTCCCGCTCGTCCTCAAACATGCATTGTTCCCTCTCGGAACCACGAGCCTTCTAGTGAATTGCTCCGGTTTGTGAGGGGGGTGTCCAAACTTTCGTCAAACAGGCCAATTTTTTTACCACATCATCTTGGTGGCATGACATTACATCAAGCAAGGTTTCATGTTTTTCTGATAATTTTCCATTTTTTTGGAATTAAAATGTCATGGCACTCCATGCATGTGTCCATGCCGTGACACCAATATGTTTGAAAATTCCTTCTAATTTACTGCACATGGAATTAACTCGCACACAAGTACACAAATATGATTTTTCAAATCGTTATGGTTAGCCATTGCATGTAGATGTAGTTTAAATTTGAATTACGATCATTAAATGGCTAGAAAATTACTTAAATGTCTTTAAAATGTCAAATGACCCCTGAAAGTTTCCAAATTTCACATGACAGTTGTATCAGTGCACATTAAATGTAGAAAAACATTTGAAGGCCGTAAGAAGAAGCTATCTCCCGTTCGTCATCAAACATGCATTGTTCCCTCTCAGAACCACCAGCCTTCTAGTGAGTTGCTCCGGTTTGTGAGGGGGTGTGTCCAAAATTTCGTCAAACAGGCAAAAAAAATTACCACATCATCTTGGTGGCATGACATTACATCAAGCAAGGTTTCATGTTTTTCTCATCATTTTTTAATTTTTTTGGAATTAAAATGACATGGCACTCCATGCATGTGTCCATGCCGTGAGACCAATATGTTTGAAAATTCCTTCTAATTTACTGCACATGGAATTAACTCGCACACAAGTACACAAATATAATTTTTCAAACCGTTATGGTTAGTCGTTGCAGGTAGATGTAGTTCAAATTTGAATTACGGTCATTAAATGGCTAGAAAATCACTTAAATGTCTTTAAAAGGTCAAATGACCCCTAGAATTTTCCAAATTTTCACATGACAGTTGTAGTGCTGCACGTTAAATGTAGAAAAAAAATTGAAGGCTGTAAGAGGAAGCTATCTCCTGTTCGTCATCAAACATGCATTGTTCCCTCTCGGAACCACGAGCCTTCTAGTGAGTTGCTTCGATTTGTGAGGGGTGTGTGTCCAAACTTTTTTCAAACATGCCAATTTTTTACCACATCATCTTGGTGGCATGACATTACATCAAGCAAGGTTTCATGTTTTTCTGATCATTTTTTATTTTTTTTGAATTAAAATGCCATGGCACTCCATGCATACATATGCATGTGTCCATGTCGTGAGACCAATATGTTTGAAAATTCCTTCTACTGCACATGGAATTAACTCGCACACAAGTACACAAATATGATTTTTCAAACCGTTATGGTTAGCCGTTGCATGTAGATGTAGTTCAAATTTGAATTACGGTCATTAAATGGCTAGAAAATCACTTAAATGTCGTCAAAAGGTCAAATGACCCTTGAAATTTTCCAAATTTTCACATGACAGTTGTATTAGTGCACGTTACACGTAGAAAAAATTTGAAGGCCGTAAGAGGAAGCTATCTCCCATTCGTCAGCAAACATGCATTGTTCCCTCTCGGAACCACGAGCCTTCTAGTGAGTGGCTCCAGTTTGTGAGGGGTGTGTGTCCAAACTTTCGTCACACATGCCAAATTTTTTACCACATCATCTTGGTGGCATGACATTACATCAACCAAGGTTTCATGCGTTTATGATATTTTTTTTGGAATTTAAATGCCATGGCACTCCATGCTTAATTGTGCCATAGCTGTTAGACCAATATGTTTGAAAATTCCTTCCAATTTACTGCACATGGAATTAAATCGCACATAAGTACACAAAATATGACTCTTCAAACCATTATGGTTAGTTGTTGCATGTACATGTAGTTCAAATTTCAATTACGATCATTAAATGGCTAGAAAATCACTTCAATGACTTAAAAGGTCAAATGACCCCTGAAATTTTCCAAAAATTGCCATGATAGTTGTATTAGTACTACAAATTTTCTCGTACATTTAAAACACCATCCGTTGCCACTTTACTCCAAATTCGTCTTTTACAGCTAATAAGAAATATCTACAACATCGCACACAATTGTTTTGTAGGAACCGTTTGCGATGAAAATATCTGGGTCTATTTAAGTCTTCCTCCTTAAGCTTCGCCGGCTCGTCTGCTCCAGTGCCGGGAACCCCCGAATCCACGAATCCCGATCCCCATTCCCGCACCCCCTTCTTGCAAAGATGACGCCGTGGAAACGCTTCATGAAGGCTCGTACGATGGTCGTGTCCCCTCGAGCACCGCCGCCTGCGCCAAGAGTGCAGCCGCCTACGCCTAGAGTGTCGCCGCATCCGCATTGAGCGTGGCCGCTTCCGCCGAGAGGGCATCTGCGGCAGCCGACAGGGCAGCTGCAATAGCCGAGACGGCTACAGCTGCTGCTGCGACGGCGACCGCAAATGCCGAGAGCGCTCGAGCTGTCGTCCGTGCCACCGATGTCGCCCTGGCCCGGGTCGAGGCCATCCACGCCAAGATCGAGGATGCACACGCCAAGATATTTTAGGCCACCTCGAAATCCAGCATGCAACCCACGTCTGAAAAGGCGGCAATGGCCATGGAGCACCTGCTTCCTCATGAGGTCGCCGAGCGGGAGCTGGAGATGCAGGAGGCGACGGAGATCAAGGAGCGCCAGGAGGAGGAGTTGCTCGTGGCCGAGGTCAAGGTAGAGAAGAGTCTGTCCGTCGAGGAATCGGCGGTGGGGTACCAACACGAGCTCTGGCGTAGCCACTACTATGAGTACTACAACCTTGAGGGCGGCGCCGAGGACGAGGACGAGGACGCGGTCGACTTCAGCAGGGGGGCGCGGAGTCCACCAACGGCGGCATGTTGCCAGGACAAGGCATCGACGTCTCATTTCACACCGGCTATGCATAGGCCGACGCGGCGGCAGATTTGTTAAAATTATGCGTACTTAGGCTTTGTTTTTAATGCTGGTCTTTTGTTATAGCAATGTTTAGGTCAACTGGCTCTGTTTAATTACTAAAATTGCTCGATTCAGTAAGTGTGGTATGTCTGCTGTACGCTCTTTTGTGTGCCCAAATTAGCAAGCGATGTTAAATTATGCAATGACGTACCCGGGGAAATTTTCACTAAAATTTGAATTATCAAACTCATCCCATGCGCGTAAAGCAGAAGAATCATTTGCGATGCACACAATCGTTCAAAGTGAATGGTCCGGCGGCACCGGGCGCAAAGTTTCCCTCCACATTTCCAAAATTTTGGCCTACCGCCAAAATATCTACCCCCGCCGCCCCCTCCCCCTTCCCCACCCCCTTTTCTTCCCGACCACAAGTCACATTTTATCCTGTTTCCTCCTTGCTTCCTTCCTTCCTTCCTTCCTAAGCTATAGCCGCTTCCTCGCTTGCTTCCTCGCTCTCGCCATCTCGCATACTACCGCTAGGGTCGCCATGGTCTTCTTCAAAGACCTCTCCAGCGGTTCCTCCTCCGGCAATGACTCCTTCACCACCCGGGTATGCCTCTCTTCTCTCTCTCGGGCTATGACTTGGAATGAAGGATTTTTACCCGGCGGTCGATTTGAGTCATTTCTTCCTCTTGTAGCCCCCTAGGACCATCAGTGGCAACGAATGGAGCGAGGTGGCTGAAGATCTAGCTATCTGCTCGTTGTCACCATCAATCTCCATGCGTGAAGCTAGTTGCGTTTGAATCTGTGGACGGTGGAAGGAAGTTTCTGGCATGTGCAGAGAAGGTTAGACCCTCTTTCATTGTTACAAATCATTTGTTAGATGTGATTCAGACACTGTCACGGTCCCAACCCATTCATACCACACCTTCAACCAAACGCATCCTAAGACAGTGTCACAGTTCATACCTAGGCCCTGTTTGGATCCATAGGTTAGAGTTAGTTTGGGTTAGTTTGGACTCAACTAACCCAAAAATATCCAAACAGGAGGGTTAG
The DNA here is from genome assembly GCF_002575655.3 of Aegilops tauschii subsp. strangulata. Taxonomy (NCBI): domain Eukaryota; kingdom Viridiplantae; phylum Streptophyta; class Magnoliopsida; order Poales; family Poaceae; genus Aegilops; species Aegilops tauschii. The sequence continues at coordinate 147,394,284 of NC_053037.3, forward strand.
TTTGGGTTAGATGCATCTAACCCATCCAAAAAATCTAACTCACCCAAGAGGTGCTTATTAGGGTTAGTTCTTTTCGGGACCACTAAAAACACATTTTTCTCTCGCTCTCCCCACAGCAGATCCCTCCCCACTTCCTCGAAGCTTCTCGTCCTCTCCCCCATCCCTCTCACAACGCCCATGAAGGCGCCTCGCCGTATCCGCGCTCCATCTAACCCTGCCATCCAAACACCTCTTTGGCTAGAGTTAATTCAGGGTTAGTTCAGGGTTAGAATCTAACTCTAACCTCTAACTGAGTTAGAGTATCCAAACAGGGCTCTAGTATCTAAAATTGTTGCCATCTCATCAGCGGTGCCATTAGAAAATTATTTGGCACCGCTTCAGCAGTTTGTGCAGCCAACTTTGGTCCACACATCCGAGCAGCCAAGCAGTAAAATACTAAATCTTTATGGCACGAAGGAACTGGTCATCGGAGCAACTAGGAGCTCCGGAGTCCGGGTCCCTGATTATTTTCCGCTGCATCGGCTCGCCAGTGCAGGGCACCGATGCGAGATGTAGCAATAGTTGTCTTTACACCAGTTTTGGCATACATAGTGGACGGTCTTAGTGCTATTAGTTCTATGTTACTAAATTTGTGCATGTACACACCTGTTAGTATCAATTTGTTGTCATGCAAACACTGTCGCTATGCTGTTGCAGTTATATTTACCTTCCTCATAAAATGTTCAATTTGTTATTTATTGTACATGAGTAAGAACTTGTAGCGTTGTTGTAGTTAATTATAGCTTCTGATGTTTCAGAATTTGGTTGTTGTCTCAGTAGCAATTAATTCATTTGCACATTGATCTATTTGAGAAGACATGTCATAATTAACATGTTTCTTCAGTTTTTCAAAATAAGCGTTGGTGATTTTCTGTGTTGCTATAAACCCATTTCCCCTACAATAGTTACTGGTCTATTTTTAAATATTATAGGATGAACTGAAGTGTGCTTACTTGGAGTGGGTTCATCAAGAGTGGCCACAGTCTTTGAAGATGTGCCTAGCAAAGCTCTGGAGCATGTATGAGGAAGAGAACAGAGGTAGGCTTAGAGAAAGTGTTGTCAATGCTGAAGAATATTTGAAGATGCGGAATAAAAAGAGGAAGGCGGATAATGAGCTCAGATTTTTTAAATCAGACTTTGCTAAGATGGTGTTGGCGAAGGAGGAGGCACTTTCCCAGTTGGCCAGTGCAAAACAGGTTCTTACTAAACTGAAAGCAGAGGTGGATAAGACAAGCCTGGACGATCGCGATTAGGGAAATGAATATATTGTTCTAATATTGTTCTTATGAAGTTGAACTAGCCATATGTTGTACTGTGCTGTTTTCATGTAGCTATCGTACTGTGATGTTATAATATATCTATGTCCCTGGTATGAAATTGGCAAACAGCTGTTTGATATGAAATGTGAATTTGCGTAATACTGGAATTATTAAGTGTAAACTAATAAACCTACTGAATGTGTCATGGAACTTTGCAAACGGTTCTAGCAGTAAAAGTGCTTGTGATGGATAGCCCAATGCCACACAGTTTTCTTCATCAAATCATGTGTGATGTAGTTGATAAAAGCAATCAGTTAACCAAGGCAGAGCGTGTGTGATAGTTACACCTTTCACACACAAGCCTACACACAAAACTGTGTGGGATGTACATCCGAACCGAAACGTTTTCCCTGGATTGACTATGTGGGATGTACATAAGAACGGAAACGTATTCCTTGGAATGACTGTGTGTGATATACATATGAACGGAAACGTTTTCCCTGGATTGACTGTGTGGGATGTACATAAGAACGGAAACGTATTCATTGGATTGAGTGTGTGTGATATACATATGAACGGAAATGTTTTTCTGGGATTCACCGTGTGGGATGTACATACGAACAGAAATGATTGGGTTTCGATGCCACGCCCGATCGCGCACGAGCTCATTTTGCCCCAGCCTGTGTCCTAGGAGGGCCTATCCCCGACGGTTTCTGGGTCGTGTGGGAAGGACCCCCCTATCGCCCACACTCACTTGGCGACGGTTCCAAATGTCGTCACAGAAAGGGGTTAAAAATCGTTTGTATAGCACCGATGCATACCAATGAATTGAGGTTGCCTCATATGCTTCATCTTTTTAATCTCTTTCATGAAAATGATGGAAAGGGAAATTGTGCTCAAGTGTTAGAAGAAAAAGTCTATAAAATGTTTGGCACTAAATCTTTGAATGATGAGGATGTTGTTAGTATGAATTCTTTGAATATCCATGACGCTAATGATATGCAAAGCTACAAGCTTGGGGATGCTATGTTTGATGGAGATGATATTTTTAGTCCCCCAAGTTTTGATGAGCAAATTTATTATGATGATAGCATGCCTCCTATTTGCGATGATTATATTGGTAAAAGTGGGTTTGGAAGAGTGTCAACTTTAGGAAGTAATGATCCCACTATCTTGGAGGGTGTTGAATCTTATTATAATGATAAAAGTGGATTTGGAGAGGTCATGACTTTATTTAGTAATGATTCCACTATCTTGGAAGAGGTTTTAATCGATTATGATGAGAACAAAGTTGCTACTCATGATGATTATTGTGATGACACTTATGTTACAAAAAGTAGTGATGATTATATTTATAAAGCTTGTCATTTTTATGATTACCCTTTTTCTGAACATTATTCGAGTTTCTTATGATACTCCCACTATTCCGAATGAGAAGAGTTTTGCTTATGTGGAGAGTAGTAAAATTTCTATGCTTATGGATCATGAAAGTACTACTTTATGTGATGGTTATATTGTTGAATTCATTCATGATGCTACTGAAAATTATTATGAGGGAGGAGTATATGCTTGTAGGAATTGCAATAATATCAAGTTTCCTCTCTATGTGCTTAAAATCTTGAACTTTTGCTTGTCTTACCTTCCTATGCTAGTTGATTCTTATTCCCATAAGTTGTTTGCTCACAAAATCCCTATGCATAGGAAGTGGGTTAGACTTAAATGTGCTTGTCATATGCTTCATGATGCTCCCATTATGTTTCAATTCTTATCTTTTATGTGAGCATCATTGAAATCACGATGCCTAGCTAGAAAGGCATTAAAGAAAAGCGGTTGTTGGGAGACAACCCAACACCTTTACCTACTGTTTTTGTGTGTTCACATGATTATGCTACTGTAGTAATCATGTTTTATAGCTTTTGTTTCAATAAAGTGCCAAGTAAAGCCTTTGGGATGGCTTACGGTGATAGTTGATTTGATCTTGTTGAAAAACAGAACTTTTGCGCTCAGGAAAACAATTCTTATTCTTAACAGAAGCGTGATAAAATACTGATTCTTTTTGCAGAAGATTAATAAACAAATTGTTGAGGTTGCCGCTAATTTTTCAGAATTTTTGGAGTACAGAAGTATTCAAGAGTTACATATTACTACAAACTGTTCTATTTTTGATAGATTCTGTTTTCGATGCATAGTTTGCTTGTTTTCTAGTTTCTATGGCTTATATTGCTTAATATAAATTGTAGAAATGATAGGGTACAGTAGGCATCATGTGAGAAAATTTATGAATCTTGTCTTGACAGTACCTAAGTGGTGATTTGCTTTATTATACTAATGGAGCTTACGAGTTTTCTGTTGAGTTTTGTGTTGTGAAGTTTTCAAGTTTTGGGTAAAGTTTCGATGGACTACGGAATAAGCAGTGGCAAGAGCCTAAGCTCGGGGATGCCCAAGGCACCCCAAGGTAATATCCAAGGACAACCAAGAGCCTAAGCTTGGGGATGCCCCGAATGGCATCCCCTCTTTCGTCTTCGTTCATCGGTAACTTTACTTGGGGCTATATTTTTATTCGCCACATGATATGTGTTTTGCTTGGAGCGTAATTTTATTTTATTTTATTTTTCTTGCTGTTTGAATAATATCCCAAGATCTGAAATTCTTAAATGTTAGAGAGTCTTCACATAGTTACATAATTATTCGACTACTCATTGATATTCACTTATATCTTTTGGAGTAGTTTGTCATTTGCTCTAGTGATTCACTTATATCCTTTTAGAGCATGGCGGTAGTTTTATTTTGAAGAAATTTATGAACTCTCATGCTTCACTTATATTATTTTGAGAGTCTTGAAACAACATGGTAATTTGCTTTGGTTATGAATTTAGTCCTAATATGATGGGCATCCAAGAGGGATATAATAAAAAAATTCATATAAAGTGCATTGAATACTATGAGAAGTTTGATTCCTTATGATTGTTTTGAGATATGAAGATGGTGATATTACAGTCATGCTAGTGAGTAGTTGTGAATTTGAGAAATACTTGTGTTAAAGTTTGTGATTCCCGTAGCATGCACGTATGGTGAACCGTTATGTAACGAAGTCGGAGCATGATTTATTTATTGATTGTCTTCCTTATGAGTGGCGGTCGGGGACAAGCGATGGTATTTTCCTACCAATCTATCCCCCTAGGAGCATGCTCGTAGTACTTTGTTTCAATGACTAATAGATTTTTGCAATAAGTATGTGAGTTCTTTATGACTAATATTGAGTCCATGGATTATATGCACTCTCACCCTTCCACCTTTGCTAGCATCTCTAGTACCGCGCAACTTTCGCCGGTACCATACACCCACCATATACCTCCCTCAAAACAGCCTACCTATTATGGCATTTCCATAGCCATTCTGAGATCTATTTCCATGCAACTTTCCACCGTTCCGTTTATTATGACATGCTTCATCATTGTCGTTTGCTTTGCATGATCATGTAGTTGACATCGTATTTGTGGCAAAGCCACCTTTCATAATTCTTTCATACATGTCACTCTTGAGTCATTGCACATCCTGGTACACCGCCGAAGGCATTCATATAGAGTCATATATTTGTTCTAGTATCGAGTTGTAATTCTTGAGTTGTAAGTAAATAAATGTGTGATGATCATCATTATTAGAGTATTGTCCCGGTGAGGAAAGGATGATGGAGACTATGATTCCCCCACAAGTCAGGATGAGACTCCGAACGAAAAAAGAGAGGGAAAAAAAGAGGGCAAAAAAACATGAGAGAAAAAGAGAGAAGGGGCAATGCTACTATCCTTTTACCACACTTGTGCTTCAAAGTAGCACCATGATCTTCATGATAGAGAGTCTCCTATGTTGTCACTTTCATATACTAGTGGGAATTTTTCATTATAGAACTTGGCTTGTATATTCCAATGATGGGCTTCCTCAAATTGCCCTAGGTCTTCGTGAGCAAGCGAGTTGGATGCACACCCACTTAGTTTCTTTTTTAGCTTTCATAAACTTATAGCTCTAGTGCATCCGTTGCATGGCAATCCCTACTCACTCACATTGATATCTATTGATGGGCATCTCCATAGCTCGTTGATACGCCTAGTTGATGTGAAACTATCTCCTTTCTGTCTTCTCCACAACCATCATATTCTATTTCACCTATAGTGCTATATCCATGGCTCACGCTCATGTATTGCGTGAAAGTTGAAAAGGTTTGAGAACATCAAAAGTATGAAACAAATGCTTGGCTATTCATCCGGGTTGTGCATGATTTAATACTTTGTGTGATGAAGATGGAGCATAGCCAGACTATATGATTTTGTAGGGATAACTTTCCTTGGCTACGTTATTTTGAGAAGACATGATTGCTTTATTAGTATGCTTGAAGTATTATTGTTTTTATGTCAATATTATACTTTTGTTTTGAATCTTATGTATCTGAACATTCATGGAAAATTACATGGATGAGTATGTTAGGTAGCATTCCACATCAAAAATTATGTTTTTATCATTTACCTACTCGAGGACGAGCAGGAATTAAGCTTGGGGATGCTTGATACGTCTCTGACATATCTATAATTTTTTATTGTTCCATGCTATTATATTATCCATCTTGGATGTTTTATATGCTATTTTATATGATTTTTGAGACTAACCTATTAACCTAGAGCCCAGTGCCAGTTTTTGTTTTTCCTTGTTTTTGAGTTTCGCAGAAAAGGAATATCAAACGGACTCCAATTGACCTGAATATTTACGGTGATTTTTTATGGACCAGAAGAAGCCCCCGAAGCAAAAGAGGGCCAGAAGAGTCCCGAGCCAACCACAAGGGTGGGTGGCGCGCCCTACCCCCGGGAGGGTGCTCCGTCCTTGTGGTTGACTCGTGGACCCCCTGACGTGAAATCGACGCCAAAAATTCCTATAAATACATAAACCCCCGAAAATAAACCTAGATCGGGAGTTCCGCCGCCGCAAGCCTCTGTAGCCACCAAAAACCAATCGGGACCCTGTTCCGGCACCCTGCCGGAGGCGGGTAATCATCATCGGTGGTCATCTTCATCATCCCGGCGCTCTCCATGACGAGGAGGGAGTAGTTCACCCTCGGGGCTGAGGGTATGTACCAGTAGCTATGTGTTTGATCTCTCTCTCGTGTTCTTGATTTGGCACGATCTTGATGTACCGCGAGCTTTGCTATTATAGTTGCATCTTATGATGTTTCTCCCCCTCTCCCTTCTTGTAATGGATTGAGTTTTTCTTTTGAAGTTATCTTATCGGATTGAGTCTTTAAGGATTTGAGAACACTTGATGTATGTCTTGCATGTGCTTATCTGTGGTGATAATGGGATGTTCACGTGATCTACTTGATATATGTTTTGGTGATCAACTTGCGGGTTCTGTGACCTTGTGAACTTATGCATAGGGGTTGGCACACGTTTTCGTCTTGACTCTCCGGTAGAAACTTTGGGGCATTCTTTGAAGTTCTTTGTGTTGGTTTGAATCTGAGATTGTGTGATGCATATCGTATAATCAAACCCGCGGATACTTGTGGTGACATTGGAGTATCTAGGTGACATTAGGGTTTTGGTTGATGTGTATCTTAAGGTGTTATTTTAGTACAAACTCTAGGGCTGTTTGTGACACTTATAGGAATAGCCCAATAGATCGATCAGAAAGAATAACTTTGAGGTGGTTTTGTACCCTACAATAATCTCTTCGTTTGTTCTCCGCTATTAGTGACTTTGGAATGACTCTTTGTTGCATGTTGAGGGATTATTATATGATCTAATTATGTTATCATTGTTGAGAGAACTAGTGAAAGTATGAACCCTAGGCCTTGTTTCGAAGCATTGCAGTACCGTTTTCGCTCACTTTTGTTTACTTGCTACCTTGTTGTTTTTATATTTTCAAATTACAAAAACCTATATCTACCATCCATATTGCACTTGTATCACCATCTCTTCGCCGAACTAGTGCACCTATACAATTTACCATTGTATTGGGTGTGTTGGGGACACAAAAGACTCTTTGTTGTTTGGTTGCAGGGTTGTTTGAGAGAGACCATCTTCATCCTACGCCTCCCACGGATTGATAAACCTTAGGTCATCCACTTGAGGGAAATTTGCTACTGTCCTACAAAACTCTGCACTTGGAGGCCCAACAATGTCTAGAAGGATAAAGTTGCGTAGTAGACATCAGACCCCTGCGATACTATTGCTCTCTTGAGCAGTACTACCGCACGCCACAGAAACTATAGCACTTGACAGCCTTCATATGGCAGAGACAAGAATAACCGGATGGTGTTCCATCGAAGCGAAGGAAAGGTGGTGCAAAGGAACAGATGTGTACGTGTTGATTCCACCCTAACCTTTCCGAAGCGGGCCCCCTCTTAATAGTACGACTTTCCTACGACTCAAATCCACCAAAAGAAAGTAGAGAACCGCCGTCTTCGATAGGTTCCGAGGGACACCGAATCGTCTTATGCCTAGACATGAGATATCTGAAATGCTCAACACACATGATTAGTCCGCAAATGCACTGTCATCAATCATCAAAACCACATAAGGAGAAATATGCCCTTACACACAGCCAGTCCCTTCACGTTTGGGAGAAGCTAATGGTGAGCAGCTTCCCGAGCGCAACTCATTTAAAATTGAAATCGGTATATCCCTATGCCCTCGGTTACGTCGGTGGAGGTAGCGTCTTCCACGTCTTCGGTATCTTCAACTTATTTTTTTTCTTCGAGGCAAGTATCTTCAACTTATATACAAATCAAACAAAAGGGGCCCTGAGTCGGGCTCTTTTCTTTCCTAGGATCACTCGGGCTTTTTTGCTTTTTTTTAGGGTTTAGCCGAATTTTATTCATCGAAAGCTATAAAATGTGGGATACAAATCGGATCATGAGGTTGACCATACCAAACATGGCGCCCCTGACTGAGACTAAGAGAGAATTTGGCTAAACTATGTGCTTCACGATTGACAACACGACCTTCATGAATAAAAAGTACAAGTAAATGAAGACGCATTAAGTTCTATCCCTTTGATGATTGCTCCGTAGTCTCATTTAGCTCCCCTGTTGATGTCACCAACAGCTTGCCCTTTGTTACTGGGCACATTCCTAGGATCACTCGGACGCGGAGTTTCTGCACCCGAGCTCAAATGAGCTCGGGTGAACAGTAAAATCAAAACTAAATCAAAAAAAAATCCAATTTTTTGGGAGAAACATTGACAAAAGTTCTAAGTGCTTGCAAAAATTCGTCATGAAATCACATTCCTAAAAGGCATGGCAAAAAAAAAACAGTACTCTGAAAAAGCTACTTTCAAAAGCATTTTGAAGCACTGAATTTGTTTTTTCGGCCACGCCTTACAGGAATGTGATTTCATGATGAATTTTTGCAGGCACTTAGAACTTTTGTCAATGTTTCTCTCAAAAAAAATTGAAACATTTTGAATTTTTTAAATTTTTTTTGATTTTACTGTTCACCGAGCTCAAATGAGCTCGGGAGCAGAAAGGCACTTTCGGGATCACTCGGGCTTTTTTGCTGGGCACATTCTCACCACAAGGGCATCAAAAGATAGATGGGCTGACAGGTCCCACCGGACGGCCCGCGCCGCAGAGCCCAACCGCGACCGAATTCTATCTACCTGTACACGTATGGCATGCTTCTGGAAGCTTCCACCCCTTACTAATTTCCTCGCAACCCGGTGCGAGCCGCCTTTCCCGTCACGAGCACGAAACGGAACCGGGCACCGAGGCCACCCACGGCTCGGCGCAGCGGCGTGCGATAAGGGAGACCGACCGAGCGAGCGAGCGAGCGAACCTCTCCGGTGAGGGGACGGGGACGACAAGGCCGGCAAGATTCGAGGGGCCGGCGGAACCAAGCGGAAGGCAGCAGAGTCGTCGTCCACGCGGGGCGGCCGCCGGCGAACGGAGCCGGCAGCTCCGGCGCCCAAGGAGATGGGGGTCGACTACTACAAGGTTCTCGGCGTCAACCGTGGCGCCAGCGACGACGACCTCAAGAAGGCCTACCGCAAGCTCGCCATGCGGTGGCACCCGGACAAGAACCCCACCACCAAGAAGGAGGCGGAGGCCAAGTTCAAGCAGATCTCCGAGGCGTACGAGGTTGCTTTTTCTTTTTTGGTCTCCTCTTGCCAAGATTAGATTTCCTTTTCCTTCCGCTCTTGAACAGTCAGCCAAATCTGTTCATCGCCAATCATGAAAGTTCACGTTTTGATCCTTGTGTATCTGTGTATGCGATCAATTCAGATCGATAGTCCTTGCTATTATGTGTGCTGATGGAAAGATTTCCTTCAAGTGCAAGTTTTGACATAATGTTGTATGCCCTTTGTTGTTCCTGTAGGTCTTACTGCACCCAGCGATATGATCTGCTATCCTTTATACTTTTAATTGTGTACGCTGGAGATAGGTAGAATTGCATTGCATCTTTGTTTAGAATCGAAGATTTAGAAATAATGTTAAGTAGGGACCCTAAACAACTGTTGCAAGTTCAAAGACACTTCTCTGTTGATGAAAACTTTAATCCACTCCTTTGGCATCTTTTAGTGCAAGCATCTGGCATGGTTAAATTGACAATTACTACATTGTTCATCGGTTGGTATTTTCTGTTGTGCAGTTTAGAAACGATATTTTGGACCGGATCCTGCCATTTTTTTAGCAAGTTTAACTTTGAATAATTAGTTAAGACTCTACTTCCAGCCATTTACTATAAATGTGCATTGATGCTATGTGTTGCCTTATGACCTTTCAGGTCCTTAGCGACTCCCAGAAACGCACAATATATGACCAACTAGGGGAAGAAGGGCTCAAGGGACAGCCGCCTCCAGGGGCAGGAGGTCCTGGTGCATCTTCTTTCTACCCTGGTGGTGGCCAGTCAACCTCATTTCACTTCAATCCGAGGAGTGCGGATGATATATTTGCTGAGTTTTTTGGATTTTCTGGGCCTTCCTTCGTGGGTGGCATGCCGGGTGGCAGCATGAGAGGGGAACCAAGATCTTATGGTGGGGGCGTGTTTAGCAACGAGTATCTCGCTTCGCGATTTGCAGAGGGTTCTGCCGGCAATATGCCGCGCCCATCACACAAACCAGCACCCATTGAGAATCGGCTTCCAGTGACCCTTGCGGATTTGTATAAGGGTGTAGCCAAAAAGATGAAAATCTCAAGAGAGGTCACAGAGACCAGTGGGTAAGCTTCCTTGAATTTCCTGAACTTTTCATCTAAGCATGTCGCTGTGAGATATCGCGGTGTGTAACCTCCTATAGGCTATAGGGATTCAACGGATTATCGGTGGTGAATTAATTGCATTAGAAACTTTTATTTGGAGCAAGCATATTGTTCTTCTATGGGCTGTACGTGTCCACTATTGTTGTGACAAATTAATTTAGTTTCTATGGCCTGTGCGTGTCCACTATTGTTGTGACAAATTAATTTAGTTTCCACTCAACTATTAGAAATAGCAGTGTAATTTTTTCATAGTAGTCAACTTATCAAGATGGCCTTGTGAAGCTAAGTTGCATTTTGTTGTTTAGCGGCTGGCTTTATACTTTCTGGATAGAATTGAGAATTTGTTTTGAGCCATAGATTATCTGGTTTGTATAGTTCTTGTAGCACAGGGATGATACCTATGATAGCTATTAATAACTGCAGCAGTCCTTTTGATTTTCTTATTTCCTTGCTGACCACAAGAAACCACTCTCTTCATTGCTCACTCTTTCTATTCAATCTTATAGCTATGCAGTATGAATAGCATGTTTTACATGAGTTTTACTTGTACACTGATACATGTCCGAATCCGACTCGGATTCGGCTATCCAAGTTGGGAAAACGGATAACGGATAACTATCTAATTTTAGTGCAAGTGGTGACAATAGTTAACACTTATGTATGTTGTAAATTATGTAACAAATAGTTGGGAAAACGGATAACTAATCTAATTTTAGTGCAAGTGGTAACAATAGTTAACACTTATGTATGTTGTAAATTATGTAACAATAGTTGGGAAAACGGACAACTAATCTAATTTTAGTGCAAGTGGTGACAATAGTTAACACTTATGTATGTTGTAAATTATGTAACAACAGATTAACTTGCCAAAAAAATGCAAGTGCCGTTGTTATAGTATGTTCTGCATGGGCGTTACTTGGATGTGGACGTGAGTGTCAGAACCCGACTCGGATTCTGGTGTACAGTTTGTTAAAAAATCTGGACATGCCAAATAACACCTGTTTTCTGACACGTTTTCTCTGAAGAGATGGCCGTTACATGTTTCCTTTTAGGATAGCTTTTCATCTTTCCCTTGTGAATGCCTTCTGATCTTTTTCCAGTTGGTCTGCTTTGCTAACACGTAGAGAACATTCGAAAAAGGGCTATACAGCTTTTATTAGGTTCATGTATATGCATATTAATTGTTGCCTAATTTTCTGTAGTCAGTGCCCAGGTGGGTATTCTTGTTAACCATTTTTTCATGTGATAGTGAAGCCCTGCATAGGTCGTTCTACAGCGCAGGCTGCATAGGCATCAGGTGGTCTAGTTTTGATGTGTCTTTAAGAGACACTTCTGAAATTGTTTTGTCTTCATGGTTGTCATTTCCACCCTAAGGGTGTGTGCATTGTGTTGATGTTTGCTAATGTAAGGCAATATTTTTATGGATGGTGTTTAAATATATTTAGCTGTGTGGCTATGTTCTTGTGAATACCTTGTGTTATGCTTTGACATAAAGATATCAATGTATTGTTTCAGGACCATGCTTTTATTGGTGCCCGCTTGCTAATTTTACTTACATTTTCAGGAGAGTTTCACAGGTAGAAGAAATTCTGACGATAGATGTGAAGCCCGGTTGGAAGAAGGGGACAAAGATCACCTTCCCTGAAAAGGGAAATGAATCTCCAAGCATGATGCCTGCTGATATTGTCTTCATCATTGAAGAGAAGCCCCATGATGTTTTCACCAGGGAAGGAAACGATCTTGTCATGACACAGAAGATCTCCTTGGTGGAAGCACTGACTGGCTATACCGTGCAACTCACAACGCTCGACGGGCGGAGCCTGTCCATACAAGTTAACTCGGTAATCAACCCTAGCTATGAAGAGGTGATCCCTGGAGAGGGGATGCCAATACCCAAGGAGCCCGGTAAGAAGGGAAATCTGCGCGTTAAGTTCATCATCAAGTTCCCTTCCAGGCTGACATCTGACCAGAAAGCTGGGATCAAAAGGCTGTTGGGTTCTTAGCCCTGTGTGCCATTTTCTATAGACTGATGAAAGCGACTGTGAATATCTCCAGCATGTGGCTAGGTAGATTTCTATCTGTCCGGATGGGACAATGAGCGGAATTGGTCTTGGTTATTCCGTTTACATACCTGTAGAAATGATGTGGCCATTCTATGTGTTGTTTTTCCCCATAACTTGGTAGAGGCTTTTTCACATATGTGACCAGGCTGGTTGTTTGTCAATGTTTTAATCTGTTCTTCCTCGGGATCGCAGGAAGGTTATACAGATTTTGTTCCCTGTCATGTCGGGATAATTCGGCTTTGTTATATATTTGAACTAGCTATATTGTCCTGTGTACAAATGACATAGGAACTCTGGTGTATTCTCAGTACCAATTTAGTACAAATGACATGGGAACTCTGGTGCATTCTCAGAACCAATTTATGCTATACATGAGCTTGTCGTCAGCTGGACCATTGCTATTAGATAGAGCATGAGGAAAGTCTCCAACACCCTATCCGTTGCTCTTCATTTGCACCCTCCTCGTTGGACGTCTTTGTTGTACCTCTTCCACCGCAGCTCAGGCATATACCCTCTGCCCCCTGCCAACGTCCATGGCGGACACCTGCCGGTTGTTGACCTTTTTGTTTTCTACAGTAAACACGATGGCGGGGTACTCGCTGATGAAGGAGAGGATGAGTTGTTGTGTTATGTGTGGAAGGTTGTATATGCGGACTTTGTAGGCATGAGGCAAGGGGACTTGGCCTTCGGCAAAATGTGCACGCCTTGTTTCATGAGCAAAGGCACCTTGTGCCCTACAAGTTGCTGGTGATCCATGAACACAATGTGAAATCGCTTGGCCATTGGTGGTACATAATCGTCAATTTCATCATGAAGTTTTGTGGTGCAATTACATAAGTGAGGGAGAAGGTGGCCACCGGGCTTGTCAACCTTGAAAATTTTAGTTTTTAGTTTTTTGTTGCTCTACGTATTGGTCATACATTCACTCAATGTTCCAACTTGATAATCATCAGGTTGAATAACTCAGACATGTTGTCGTGATGTACCACAGAACTGATGGCCGACCATTTACGTTCATACATTGTTGAATGAAGCTCAAGGGGCATAGTGTATGGGACGGCATGTGCGGATTCTGACTCGAGTATTATTGAATTTGGAATCGATGAATTCGAAAACCTTGTTAAACATCTGGTTATCTCAAATGTACTCCCTCCGTTCCAAAAATCTTGTCTTAGATTTGTGTAGATACGGATGTATCAAGTCACGTTTTAGTATTAGATACATCCGTATCTAGACAAATCTAAGACAAGAATTTGGGACGGAGGAAGTAATATTTATATTTGCACTATTGTTGTATTATGGGATATTTGCATGTTATTTATTGATGAACTATGCTATTTTTTTATAATTATTTTAAGTGTTGCAGACTTAGAAAAAATAATAGGGAGAAGGTTGGATGGCCCGGCTCTCGTGGTCCGGACTAGTCCGCTGGTTCATTTTGAGGTTCGGCATTGGAGATGCCCTGACACTATTCTTCTGCTAAACTTACGTATAAAACGTGTGTATGGAGGATGAGTGTATATGATCTACTTCCTCCGTTCCAAAATAGATGACCCAACTTTATACTAACTTTATATTTTGAAACGAAGGGAGTAACTGATGAGGCGCGTCAGAAAGTAAAAAACAGTAGAGCTAGAGACACAGCACAGAAGACTTGATGGTCTCTGAGAGTCCAACATTGCATAGCAGACGAACTAACGAAAGGAAGGGTACAAAGAAGATAACTCAGTCCTCACACACAAAACGAAAAGCCTTTACAAGTACGAGCGTTTATTACTGCACATCTGAGCTCTCTCATCTGATGGAAACAACCAGTCTTACCATCTGCAATGTAGCTGTTCGACCTCACAAGGGAACACTTTAGCAGATAACTGAAAAACAAATAACAAATAACGAAGAAGAGATTCGTCCATGTCGTCTCCGAGGCAATGCAACTCGAGCGCCGGAAACCATCAGACCATATTCACATCAGTCGCCTCATCACGCGGCCTTCGCCTGCAAAGATTTGAGCAAGATATATAAGATTGCGTCATTAACATGGCTCTTGGATCATAGAAGGAAAAAATGTTTATAACTCCATATTTGTCTTCTCTACAACCATGGTTAGCATTGACCATACCAATTCAATTGTTGAAAGGTTTTCATCTTGTTACTTATACTCTTTGACTAGCTGATTTTGACCTTTCGAGGGTCTTGGTTGATTAGAAAAATATGTGATATGTTCTTGGGGTAACCTAGAGGAAGAATTATTTTTAGTAAATTATCTTCCCTGGGGTAACCAAGAACAGAAAAATATGTTATGTTGCTTGGGTTAATCAAGAAAACTTTCAATTTATTTGGTCGTTCCATATTCCAGTTAGAAACAGCTCATATTGGTTCCTCTTTACATGTATTCAGATTAGGAGATACTGGAATAATGGAGGGGAAGCTTACCCTTTTTTCCTCCTCGATTTTAGCTTTGATGTACGAGTACAGGGCAACACCAGCTATTGCAATGCAAGTTCCGATTCCAGTCTGTGTGGTAATTTTGTTGCCTGCTCACACAAGATTTAAAAGGGTTAAAACTAGGCATAAACCCATTCCATAGAAAAAAGGACAATTGGGCGAATAATATAGTCATAACAAATAATGGGACATTTTATTTACCAAAAATGATGATCGAGAAACCAATGACGAAAACCCTTTTCAACACATTGCCAACAGCATGTGTTAGAGGGGCCACCCGCTCCAAAGTGTTTGTAGCAATCTGCCATGAGCCATGTAATGGATTATAACAGATGAAACCATCAAAATGGAATGTGCTAGTTTGGCAACATCACGATCAACTGCTGCTAAATGTTGATCTCTACATTGCATAAGAAACAAATGCTGGTACAGTCAATGCATGGCTCATGTTATTACAAATGGTATGGCGTAATGCCATGAGAAAGCTCAAATGCTACACCTAACTATTCCAACAAGAGCATATGCAACTGGTTACCTGATTATAGAGATGGTAGAACAATCCCACCAGGAAAAGATCTGATACAAATTTTGTCATTCCTACTTTTGCAATTGCATCGTTTAATCCATACTGCATTAGTTGTGGTCCTTCAATCTGCAAGGTTGGTCATTCCAAAAAAGAAACGTGAACGAGAAGCATAACACACGAAACCTTTTTTATTTGGGCTATATTTATCACACTTACAATAAGTGCAGGTGGTATGCAGACAACTAGAGCAATTATTGAGATGTAAGCATACACGTTGGTGCTATCCATATCAGTCTGCAACGACAGAAATGGTTAGTAAAAACAAAGGAATTGAACCACAAAGAGCCCAAAACGCAACAAAAGATATGAGGAGTCAAGCGATAAGAAGAAAACAGGCACAAACCATGGCTTTCTTGGAATAAATACTCCGGTAAGTGAACGAGATGTTAGAGATCATAGCATTGATGAAACCCTTCCAGCTAAACGACAGTTCAGTGAGGGATGCCATTGAAACACCTGGTCATGTTCAAGTAGTTAAATAGGTTGAAGAAGAAAAAGTCATGGACCAAAGAAGTTACTATTTAGCTCAGGCTATCAAGTGAAAAATGATAACAATGACAGAAAAGGAATTGTGCCACTAGAGAAACTTGTCTGATCAAGATATTATCGGTCTTTTAATCACTGTATCCAATAATTTTAACTGGTTTCTTATACTAAAAATTAATTTCTACAGCTTTACTAGCGAACTGGTAACAGAAGGCTTAATTGAGAAATTACCAAGCACAACAGGGGCAAGAGACAACCACAGAGACAAGGGAACTGTCTGTCCAAGGACAAACTGGGTAGCAGCTGCATTGAAGAAGGGCTCCAAAGCTGCATAGCAATTATGTAACACAGAGAGGAATTAGCATATAAAACAGAAAAGGGACAAGAGAAATCCAAAATGAAATCTGCACATGAAAGAGGCACCTTTAATAGTGTGGGCAAACGAGACTGCAACAGTAGCAAAGGACACGTTGCTTGTGACATGACCAAGAGCATGGCACAATGCCACCGGAAAGAGCAGCTTCAGGAGCGTTGCATTGATAGGCTACGAAAGAGGGCGATAATTTGCGTTAATTTTTATGCAAATTTCAAGATAAGAAACATGGCCTTGATAAGAAGCAGCTATTGATATGATAAATTCTTCTAATATGTTGTCAATATAGGCATGCTATTCTAATGGACGCATACTTTTCTAATGTATGAAAAGATGAAGGGTGTGGATCAAGTTTAGTTTAAGTTTACTGACCACACAAACAACAACAGATTTGCTTTTTAAATAAAGGGTCATGTACAATTTACTTAACAACTGCAATTCATTTTTAAAACCAGAAATTGTAAGATTTCCTACATTTTATGCAGAGGCTTAAACATGGCAGTGGCATATGATCCATGAGTGCAACATTATAATGAAATTTACAGGAAGCCTATCAGTTGAACAATATTCATAAACTTTTATGAAATCTTTCTTCCTACAGTCTCAGTGAGGCCGCTGAACTTTTATGAATTTACAGGAGACCCATCAACTGAGGACCATTCCAACCACTGTGTGAATTCTCAAAGAAAACACAACGCTACAGCAAGATGGTTCGAATTACCGCACGCTTCGGGAGACCAACGGCCCAGCTGAGGAGGCAGTACACAACTCCCACAAGTAGATGGATCACCGAAACAAAGCTGCAATCAGCAGTGCCATTTTCCAGTGTAAGTTGCAACCCAGTCACAGTCGCTGATCTTCATCGTTTCAAAACAAAGGCAAGGATGCATATCAGCATATGACACACTTACTATGGGTAGGGGAAGTAGTTGTAGATCTTCTTGTTGAGGATGTTGAATATCACGTTCAGGAAGTACCTGCAGGATCACTTGCACCAGAATGCACAAATTAGCTGAATAAAATGACTGCAAGATCGATCCGCTTCAACGTGAAAGCCAAAGGGTGGCCGTGTTGCTGTTGAGTGAGGCAGCGAGAACGTACCACATGAAGAAGAAGAAGCCGGTGGTGATTGCCGGGTACTTCTCCAGCAACCCTGGCGACTTGGCCTCCCTGTTGCAACCACAGTCATCAGAAAGTAATAAAATTGTTGAAAGCGCACTTCCACGTCCAGTATCACGCACAGAGCACGGATTTTGTGGCTGTGAGCCCCACCGATCAGCGATCAGTGTGGCTGCAGGTGGGACCAGAATATTTGAAGTCGTGCCGCTCGCATGTGCAGCGGCGCAAAATGTGGCTGAATTTTTTTCTGCGCGGCGCGTGGGAGCGAGGAAACCAAACTGTGTGCAACTAAACAAAACGGCCGGCCAGAGGCGTTTCTAGAAGCTTCCAGCGTCGAGACGTGGCGTTAGAGAACGATCACTCACCCGGCGGGCTCGGCGGAGGCGGCGGGCGGGCGGAGCGTGAGCCTCTTGGAGGCCTGGAGCGGGAGCAGGCCGGCGGGGAGGACGAGGGCCGGGCGGAGCTGGCGGCCCCAGACGAGCTGGGCGCCGTCGTGCACCGCGCCGGCTCGGGCGGCGGCCGGCAGGGGCGAGGCGAGGGCGGGGCCGCGGCGGAGGCGGAGCAGGCCGGCGACGCCGGCGGCGGCGCCGCCTGCGGAGAGCGTCCCGAGGGCCGGCATTGCTGCAGCAGCGCGGGGAGCCTGGGGCGATCGCGTTGGGCGCGGGGCTGGGCTGGAGCGGGATGGGGCGGGCGGTTTTGGATAAGTTTATGGGTGGGAGCGGAGGGATTTGGGTGGCGGAGACGCGCGCGGGGGAGGATAGGCCGCTGCGATTGCTGATGATAGAGTTTGGGGAAGGAGACGAGAGGAGAGGACGGGACGGGGTCGGGCGGACGTCGCCGTCCGGGCGCGGGCCGCTGCGCGAAATGGGAGAAGGTTTTGGACCGGGGGGAAATCGGACGTCGACGCGGTGATGCTCGTGAGGCCGGGCTTGGAAAGTAGTGGCCGGCGTCCACACAATGTCGGGGAAGATCCAGAAACTACTATTTCCCGATGGGAAATGTAACCATTTTATGCATATTATTGTTAGCTCGTGGCACGGGAATCGGCCTCCTGCTCGAAAGCTATGGGACATTTTGCTGCCTGTAACTCCCTTCATTTTCGTTTACCTGGAGGAATATAGCATTTTGGCCGCTTTATTCCTTCCCACTGTGATATTCCCTGTGTGAATTTTTATTAGACGTATTAGGTCACTAGAAACGTCTTATAAAAGTAAATATGCGTGCACTAGTCAAAAATTGTTAAATAAACAAAACTAGAGGAGGTGGTTAGGGGATGCTTCGATTCCTCTTATTTTAAAAAGTCGGTCTCAGTCGTCTGATTTGACACAACAATCTTGTATTACGCTTTTAAGCTCGCACCCGATTCAAGCAACAAGTCTCTCTGTCAAAACAAAAACAAAAACAAACAAAAACTCTACCAACATTTTTTTAGGGAAAAAAAACTCTACCAACAAGCTGTGACATCATGTCTTAATAGGAACGATAGACTATTCACATTAACAAGGAATTTCTTCCTTTTTCAAAAGCCCGTCTGCGAGAAACCTCAAAGTTAAACGTGCTTGGCTTAGAGTAATTTGAGGATTGACTTCTGCATGAACTACTAGCAACTAAGTTCCAGCTCTATTCAATCACCACACCAACTAGCATGCTAGGCTAGGTAGTATCATGCTACATGATGGCATCGAACTTGGCTTGCGTAATCTGCTAATCCCGGTGGCAGCAAATTAGCGATAGGAGAACGTTGCTTGACGGCTCCAACTTCACCACCAAGTGAGCTTACAAAGCTATCATGCAACAGATTACAAACCCCAAGCAGGAGGCCATCTAGGCCTCCAAAGTTTCTTCAAAGGTTAAGATTTTTGGTTGGCTCCTTTACCTCGACCGACTCAACACACGCCAAAACCTGCACAAGAAAAAGAAAGTCATTACATCCATGATCCATGGACTGTCCTACATGCAATACCATGATTAAGTACATAACTTCATTTCTTCTTCACTTGCACCACTGCAAGGAATGTTTATCGAGCTATCAACATCGCCCCCTCGGCCAGCCCCTTCGATAACATCTAGACAACAGATCCACCACATGGTTTTCCAGGCACAATCGCCACCTTCGTTGTGCTCACCACTATGTGGAAAATATGGGATGCTAGAAATGCAAAGGTGTCTAGGTAGCAAAATGTACCCACCCCAATAGCATGTCTGAATATTAGGGATGATCTCACGCTTTGGTCAAATCACTTGAGATCTTCCGAACTTAGGGGCCAGACAGATCTGTGACGTGACCAACTTTCACCTCGTTAAAACCGTACAAACTCTTTTCCAAGCCACAAGGTTAGCATTTTTATAAAATAAAAATGTTCATGTGAGGAGCCTCCCCTCCCCGCCTCCTTAACACTAAACAAATCCCAATGGGTGCAACAGAAATATAGAATCTTTAAATTCATGAAAATTTGAAGATACATACAGAGGGCGTGAGAAATAATAGCGAAAAAACCCACGCATAATGCACATATGGTATACATTAAAATCCATCCCAATTGGACTCGCGGGTCTTGTCCGATGTGTGAAGGGAATGTTGGGTGATCGCATGATGCCTCGTAAATGGGACGCCCATCGGGTGACACCTTTAGCTTGTTGATGTTTAAAAAAAATGTTTTACGTTCAACAAATTTTAAGAAAAGTATTGTCAAAAGGTATGTTTAATAAAAATGTGTGTTCCAGAAACTTGAAAAAATGTCCACGTAAGTAGATATACATGCTCATTTTTTTACAAAAATGTGCACAAAAAATTATTCATGAATCTTTTAAAGAAAGTCATATCTTTTAAAAAATTATTCATAAATGTGAATGTACGTTCGTATTTGTTGAAATAACGTTCGCGTCCAAAAGAAATGAAAACAATCATAAGTCAATGAAAATGAAAACAAAAAAAAGAAAAGTTGAAAGAAAAAAGAACATAAAATGAAAGATTATTTTCAGAAAAAGGAACCAAGAAAGAATGAAAAATGGAATGGGCCAAGACCAGGAGGGCACATGGTGCACGTTTCATCAACAATCCGTTGCATCAGTGTCAAATAGGATTTACCAGTGAGCAACTCAACATTCTGAAAATATTTTTATATTTGAAAGTATCATTAAAACATCTCCATAGCTCAAACAAATAGGATTGAGATGTTAAATCTATTCGTATATATATGGAGAAATAAAAATTTCACATGTTTTCCACAATATTTCCATGCTATTCTTGGACAATGTTCTTGTAAACACATGGAAATAGTGTAGTATATAAAATATTTATACAATTATTTTAATAATAAATTATTAAAATAAAAATGTTAATGTGTTCCTTTTTTTGCGGGTGAAATTGTTAATGTGTTTCAAAACAAATACTCATATATTTTAAAAATATGTTCATGACTTCCAAAGAAATGAGTTTGTATTAGCGTGAAATGTGCATGTATTGAACACACATAAAATCAAAATATAAGAAAAGTAATGCTGGGTTATTTAAATAGAATAACATGGTCACAAAAAGTGAAATACTAGTAATAAATAGATAAATAATATCAAACGAGACAAAAGAAAAAATAAAATCAAATAGATAATAGGGACAAAAAATTAAAAGAAAGAAGAAAGCTATGGACGTAGACCCATATAAACAGGTCACTGGGCCAGCTTAAAGCGCAATCCTATTGGGTGCCCGGTCCAAGTCTGGGGGTTCAAGTTCTTATGTATATTATTATTTCTTTGGAAAAATGAACTTGCCGATTATGCTCAGGCCCAAATTAAAACATCTCTTATCAAACAAAATAGAGTATTCCTATTTCCTTTTTTAGTACATTTCCTTGCGTTATAGATTTGCAACAAATTTAAATTGGCATGCTTATCATTGACATAATTAAATCCATACTTTCATATGTTATATGCATGACCTAAGAGATGGTAGATCATGCTACAAGTCTTTAAATGGTGGGCATGCTAGCGATCCTAACAGGCACGCCCCCTGCAAACTGCTCGTCAACCCGCGGGCGGCCGTACTTGCGTCACGGTACGTTTCCGTAAGGCGATTAGAAGCGATCTAGGGTTCTGACCGCGGCCGCCGCCGGCGGCGGCCGGCTACCCGGTGTCTACCCTGGCAGGTGCCATGCGGCCCTCTTGGGTAACTAGCTTGATGCTCTGACGTGGGGAGGAGAAGAGATGAGTTAGGGCATCTCCAATGCACGGGCGCTTATTTGGGCGCTTGCGTTAAAAAGAAAATTAATTTAGGGGGAAGCACTGGTGTAAGCGACTGGGCTTGCAACGCACGAGCGCTATTTGAGCGCTTATTTGATTTTCTTTTCTTCTGGACGAACGTGTGAAGCGCCCGTCCCTCCAATGCACAAACCGAAGCGTCGACGCCACCGTCTGACCGAACAACGAACCAGCTCTGCCAGCCTGCTACCCACTCAGCTCAGTCCTCATTCAGCTAGCTCTCTCCTCTCAAACTCTCCACACCCTTCTGCACAAGACCATCTCTCGTCAGATCCAGCGAGTGGGACAAGACCTGCAGGCCGACCTCCCCCACCCTTAGATGGCAGCCACGGCGAACGGCGGCGCGCGGCCGGAGGAGGCAGCAGCCCGCCTCTTCCTCCATGGAGACGAGGCCGGATGGGATGGCGGCGAGGCTGGCGGATAGGAAGAGGGCGCCGTGTGCACGGAGGAGGAAGCAGCCGCGCCGCATGAGGACGAGGCCGGACGAGCTCGCGTCGAGGCTGATGGTCAGGAGGGGGGAGGAAGCAGTAGAGCAGAGCAGGCAGCAGCCGCGCCTTCCGGCATGGAGACGACTCAGACGAGGCCGGGGGAGCTCGCGGTGAGGCTGGCGGACTGGAAGGTGGGAGGAGGGAGCGGCACTCGAGCACGAGGCGTACAGGACGACCAAGCTCACCCGGCAGCGCCATCACGTACGGCGTCGAGGTAATCTCCGTACCCCTCGCTGTACTAATCCCTGAATTATTGATTTGGTTGGTGCTGAGATGCACATATGAAACTATATATGGGGATCTGTAGGCGCCATGTTCTTTCTGGATAGAACAATACTTGCATGAAGGAAATTTTAATTATCATATGAGAACAATATTTGTTGATCTAAACTTTTGGCATATTTCAAACTGACTGATCTTTGATTTACATAGTCCTAAAAAGAAATTTGGGGAATCGCCAAAAAAACTCGCAAAAAAAAACAAATTTGGGGAGTACAACTTGGAATGAGAACAACAATTTATTATCTAAATCATGGCTTTTTGACTCGACAGTACATTGCATTCCACTGGGGATAGTTTCGTATGAACATCCACATGTTGAGAAATTTGAATGATTGATTTTGTTCTAACCTATACATCTCTAGAGATTTGGAAACCAAGTCCTGGTTATATTGTCCAGTAGCTGTGAATGCATCGTCAACCCTGCGCCACATGCCATCGAATAGCAGAATTTCTGAGCTCATCTTACTCCAACGGCGTTTGATTTGGATAGGTTGTCTTCTTCGATTATCGGCGGTATTTGCGTTATATTCTTCAGCGACTTGATTCCAAAAATCCCGTGCAGTGTTTTCATTGCCAATAACAAAATCAGTGGGAACATTTAACCAAGCATTTACCTACTCAATTCAGAAAATGTTGTTAGGCCAAGCTTTTCATGATATAGTAACTACTAATAATTAAACAAATGACTTACCAGGCATAGATTATCCTCTTCGGTCCATTGTAAGTGTATGTCTCCGATGTTGGCATGGCCGATATCCATTGAAAGATGTGATGTGTATGAACAAAAACTTGTACCAGATTTGAGTAGGATTGTGCTTGTGTATGAGCAGAAATTTTTGGGATGGGCGTGGAACTGGAACCTGCAATTAGGACTATATATAACGAGATAGCTTTACTGCATGCATGATTTAGTCAGCACTGCATGCATGATTTAGTTAGGCCGATTTAACCGTGTATGACTGAAAGAACGGTTGAAGTAACTTGGCATATATTTTTCTAACTTTATCTCACCGTGCTTTCAGGTTTTAAGATTGGGATCTTTGTCCCTGTTGGGCCAGCTTGGCAACCACAAGCATTTCATTTTTACACATTTGTTTTGTATCAATTCAATTTTTATTGTAAGTATTCAGGTTTCATGTAGATTTATAATAGATTGACAAGCTCTATAGTTTATTCTAGATTATTGTTGTGCGTGAAGAGGAAAGAAAAAAATTATTTGTCCAGCTGCAAAACGAAATCATCTAAGTTAGTTGAGTAGAGCTGGTTTTTAGTACAACGACCAACTGAGTTAGTTGAGCGGTTGCCGATTTGTAGCGCTGTAGGTAGCGCCCGCTGCCAGATCCGAACGGAGAAAAAGGGTCGCGTGAAAAAAAAAATAGGCTAAGCGCTCGGCGACTGGCTCGGCATCGATGCCAGCCCAAATCCTGGGATCGGGGGGGATTTGACCAAATCGAACGGGAATCGAACCCTGGCGCCGATTGTAAGCGCCCCCGTCGTACATGCCCTAGCCTGTTTGCTGTTCCTGTGGTCTGTATACTCGGCTGTTTCAAAGAATCAGACGATTGCAAAGTTCACACCCCGGCGTGTGTCCGGCATAGCCGGTGTTCTATCCCGGCGCAGCACCATTGTTCTGCAAGGAGTTGCGATCGGTTTTTTGTCCCTCCGTGTCGTTTTGACTACGGTAGGTTTCTTGATTAAGATTTGTCCGCTCAATCGACTTGTTCGTTTCGTTCAGACTGATCACAATGAAAATTCGGTGTTGGAATTGCCGCGGGATGCGGAAACCCGCGGCGGTTCGAGCGCTATTGGGGATCCAAGGGCGGGTTCGCCCTGATGTGCTTTTCATGTCTGAAGCCCATCTGAACAAAGCTAAGGCAGAAAAACTAAGAAGAAGGCTCGGTTTCGATGCAATGGCTGTGTCGGAGAGTGATGGTAGAAGTGGAGGTTTAGTAATGCTATGGTTTGACAATCTTGGCGTTACGTCAACGGAAGTACAACCCAACTGTATTGATATCCGGATAAATGAGTCAAGTAGTGGGGGTTGACGATTTACAGGGTTCTATGGTGAACCAAGTGGTGAGAGGAAACACTTATCCTGGGATTATTTGAGACAACTACATGCAATGTTAAACTTACCATGGCTGGTGGCGGGCGATTTTAATGAAATCCTTCATACACATGAGAAGGAGGGAGGTATTGCAAGATTGCAGCGATGCATGCAGGCTTTTAGCGATGCTCTAAGCGACTGTGCATTGGACGATTTGGGTTACATAGGAGATAAATT
Organism: Aegilops tauschii subsp. strangulata; assembly: GCF_002575655.3. NCBI lineage: Eukaryota > Viridiplantae > Streptophyta > Magnoliopsida > Poales > Poaceae > Aegilops > Aegilops tauschii. Next base: position 147,419,200 of record NC_053037.3, read on the forward strand.
TTCTTGGCGCCGAGGACATATTCGGGAACGCTTAGATCGAGCTGTTGGTAATATGCAGTGGGCTGATTTGTTCCCTAGTTTTGGAGTATCCAATGAAGAGTTTAACAAATCAGACCATAGGCCGGTCCTGATCAATACCAATTTTCAGATCGGCATGCTGCCGCGAGGTGCACCTGGACCGTGCAGGTTTGAGGCACGTTGGTTAGCAGAGGAGGACGTCGAGACTATCATCCAGACATCCTGGGAGGCGCGCAAAGCTCTGGGGGTAGCACCCTTTGCTGAACTCACAGCTGATGTACATCAAGCGCTGCATAGTTGGGACAAGAAGGTACTCAAAGGACCTCGTACAAAGCTTCGGGAGCTCCAAAAGAAACTGAATGAAGTGCTATCTGGGCCTTTAACTGATGACACGGTTATAAGGCAACATGAACTACACATGCAAATTGAGAAACTACTAGAGCAGGAGGAGCTCTACTGGATGCAGCGAGGACGAGCTGATTGGCTTACCCGTGGTGACAAAAACTCTGATTTCTTTCATAGGGTAGCAAATGGTCGGCGTAAGAGAAACTTTATCAAGCGTTTACAAAGAGAGAATGGCACATGGATTGAAGACCAGGGGGAGATAAGGTCCCATGCAGCAGCGTACTTTACGTCACTGTTTTCTTCTGAGGTGCAGGTACCGGATATGAATGTAATTGACAAGGTAAAGCCTCGTGTGTCTGATGCAATGAACCAGGAGCTGAATAAACCATACACACGAGAGGAAGTTAAGAACGCTATGTTCAACATCGGCGACCTCAAGGCCCCTGGCCCTGACGGCCTTCATGCTGTGTTTTACAAGAGGTTTTGGCACATAATTGGAGAGGACTTGATTGATGAAGTGTTACTTGCTGTCAATTCTCGTAAGATTCCTGATGGGTGGAACAACACAACTATTGTGCTCATCCCGAAGATAGACAACCCAGAAGTTATAACCCAATTCCGTCCGATTAGCCTATGTAATGTGGTCTATAAAGTGATTTCAAAACTCCTTGCAAACCGACTGAAACTTTTTCTTTCTGAGATCATCTCCCCCAATCAAAGTGCCTTCGTCCCTGGACGGCTTATCACTTATAACTTTCTGGTAGCTTTTGAGTCATATCATGCGATCAAGAGGAAAACAACTGGTAAATATGGCACTTGTGCGGTGAAACTCGATATGCACAAGGCATATGACCGGGTGGAGTGGACTTTCTTGGAGGCGATTCTATTACAATTGGGATTTATGGAACATTGGGTGGCCCTCATCATGGAGTGTGTTAAATCGGTAAAATACCAGGTACGGGTGAATAACGAGTTAACTGACTTTTTTGTTCCTTCCAGGGGCCTAAGGCAGGGCGATCCTCTTTCACCGTACTTATTCTTGCTATGTGCTGAGGGTTTATCAAGTCTAATTATGCACGAGGAGGAGGTTGGAAATTTATTGGGAGTCAAAGTGTGTCGTGATGCCCCCTCGGTCTCTCACCTCATTTTTGCGGATGACTCGCTAATCCTCATGCGAGCCGATGCCACCAATTCAACCAGCCTCCGAAGGGCGCTTGACGATTACTGCGCTGCTTCTGGCCAGATGGTGAGTGAGGTCAAATCCAGTATTTTTTTCAGTCCATGCACTCCTGTTGATACAAGAGTGGAAGTGTGCACCTCACTTAATATAATGGCAGAAGCGCTCACGGATAAATATTTGGGGTTGCCCCCAATTGTGGGAGTGAACAGATCAGATTGCTTTCAACATCTCATAGATAGAGTTTTAAGCAGAATTAGAGGGTGGAAGGAGAAACTACTATCTGTTGGTGGGAGAGAGGTCTTACTAAAGGCTGTAGTACAAGCTATTCCCTCATACGCAATGTCAGTTTTCAAACTTCCAAAACAAGTGTGCAACAGTATAACCACCACCATGTCTGAAATATTGGTGGGGAGATGAGGATTTGAAAAAACATATGCATTGGTTTGCCTGGTGGAAGATGTGCGTCCCGAAGGAGAAGGGTGGTATGGGCTTCCGGGACTTGCATTGCTTTAATTTGGCTCTTTTGGCAAAACAGTGTTGGAGGCTTTTGTGTGAACCGGAATCATTATGTGCCAGAGTATTGAAAGCAAAGTATTTCCCCAATGGTGACCTTCTGAACTGTACGTTGAAGAAGGGTAGTTCATATACCTGGCAGAGTCTCTGGAGTGGAATTCAGTCCTTTAAGAGAGGACACATTTGGAGAGTAGGAGATGGATCACATATTAATATCTGGGAGGACCCTTGGATTCCCAGCAGCCCGACCCGCAAAGTTTTTACACCAAGGGGAAATATAGTGATCACAAGAGTTTCTGAACTCATTGATTCGGAAAACAGAGTGTGGGATGAACAATTGCTAAACGATCTTTTTTGGCCAATTGATGTGCAACGTATTATGAATATTCCTCTAGCTTTGGGAATGATGGAAGATTTTGTATCATGGCACTTCAATAGAAGTGGAATTTTCTCAGTAAGATCGGCTTACCATGAAGAGTGGGAGCACCAGCATGGACGAAAGTTGAGGACGACAAACTCATTACAAGCCTCAAGTACTAGTCCAGTCTGGCGTACCACTTGGAAATTGCGTGTGCCATCAAAAATCAAAATCCATGTTTGGAGGACTTTGCTTGGAGCTATTCCTTGCCGTGGTGTTTTAGCGAACAGACATATGACTACAAGTTCCCAGTGTCCCCTTTGTAGTTCGGACTGTGAAAGCATTAGGCATGCTATGTTTCTGTGCCCGAGGGTGCAGGAAATTTGGCATATTCTTGGACTACAGGAGCTGGTGAATGAAATCTGCACAATAGAGAGAGATGGAGGTTCGGTGCTGGCCGATCTCCTATTATCCAAAAGTACCATATGTCCACTAGTGGCCGATGTCCAGCGCAATGATCTAGTGGCCACAACAATCTGGTATGTATGGTGGGAACGACGCAAATACACACACGGTGAGAACATCTATGAGTCAGCAGCAAGGTCGGCCCAAGCTATATCAACTTTAGCGCAGAACTTTTCACGAGCAAGGTTGAAGCAAACTAAAATTAAAAGACATGGTTGGTCCAAGCCACCTGAGGGCGTCATCAAACTTAATGTCGATGCAACTTTTGATCGGGAGACTGGTACGGGGGTATGGGAGCAGTGCTGCGTGATGAGGCCGGTTTCTTTGTCGCTGCTTCCTGCAGTGATATACCCTTTGTGGAAGACGCAGCGACGGCAGAGGCTAGAGGACTACGAGATGGCCTCCTACTAGCGAATGAAGTTGGTTGCAACAAAATCTATGTCGAAGCGGACTGTCTGGAGGTAATCGAGATCATGCTGAGTGGCGGGAATTCATTAGGACTAGCAGCGGCAACATATGAAGAATGCACTTTCTTATCTAGCAATTTTATCTCTATAGTTTTTAGCCATTGCCCTCGGGAAGCCAATATGGCGGCGGATCTGCTAGCTAAGAACTCGGAGGTGTCTCGAACAATTGTTTGGAAATCGGAGCCCCCGGGTTTCTTAGTGGATGTTTTAACAAACGATGTATCTTTATTCTCACATGAAATATAAACCGCCATGATGGCATTTCCCTCAAAAAAAAAAACAGGCACACCCTTTAAATAATAACTGAACTATATCATACTTTCTTCTTTTATATAATGGTGAGGATGCACGATAGCTTCACAAAATAGCATTTAAATATTGCCAGTCCCATGTGTACGCATCGGGTATATATGCAAAATGAAGCAAATATGGAACTGGTCCAATTATGTCTATCAAATAATTTTAGATTAACATGAATGTACTATGCTTTTAGAAAAATGACATGAATGTACTATGCTTTTAGAAAATGACATGAATATATGTGCATACGAGATATTTGGTGTTAATTTACGATCAAAGGAATATGTTCGGCCATTTGTACTAAGGCAACATATTGGTTGTGCATAATATCATATCAATGCATGGAATTAAACCATACTCCAGGCAGCTAATATTTAGGCCAGTTCGTGGACGAGAGATTAAGAGGAAATATCTAAAAGAGGTAATGGAAATAAAAATCTGATTTTCGATTGTCCAATCTATTAATGTGAAAATAATTAAAGGACTCATAACATCATATGACAATTGCTTCGTTGGACTCTCTATTATTATTTCAATCACAAAACATAGACACATATAATACCATTGACCGACGATATGAGTGTTCGCATATCAGGCTAGTGCCACATAAAGATGGCAGGCTAGCTCTTAGAATTGTGTTGGATCTAAAAACATGTACAAGTGGCACATATGTTCACTAATATAGTTCTCTTGAAAAAGTATAATAATAATTTGCCAAAAAAGAAGATAAATATGTTACATGCACATGTGATATTCTCTTAAGCATAATATTTGCAGTGGTAACAGGGTCGTATTTTCGTGTCAGATAATGTGAACATCCATAAAACTGTAAAGTTAATTCTCAAACACTATGCACTTTGTATGTAAGTTCACGAGTCTTTCAACGAAAGAGATGCACTTGCATTTGTAAGGGCTTTATCCCTTTAAACATTGAGTCGCCGTAACAAAGCTTTGTGAGGTTAAAAAAACGTTATTTCTTTCAACTCCAACTCAAAAAAAGTCATTTCTCCCAGCTGGCGCACACCCCCGTCGACCTTTGGGCTCGACCCCTTTTATCGGGGGAGGGGGCGGGGGGGGGGGGGGGGGGGGGGGGGGTCAATGTGACGCCCGGATAATTAGGCTGCAGTAAACCCACGTTAACGATGTCACGTCACCTCAGATTACTGTTGATAATCTCGCGTTAGTTCGAAACGATTCATATTCAAAAATTGAATTTAAGTTAAACAATTAAAGTTTTCAAAAGTCAAAACTAAATTGTTCCTAATGTGTCAAATAATCCTTAGTAAATGTTGGTGGATAAATTATCTTTTAATAAAATATTTAAATGCACTAAAGTAATAGAAATGACAGCAAAAACAATTAATTAGACGCCTTTTATAAAGTTATAATAATAAAACTAAATTAGTAGTGTGCCAAAATAATTGTGGCAGTGGACTGATTAGCAATACTAATTTAGGTGTTCACTGGGTATTTTATAAAACTAAAATAAAAGAAACTTTAAATGAAAACAGTAAAGGAAAACTAAATAAAAAGAAAAGAAAATACAAAACAAAACAGAAAAAAGGAAAACCCCCTCCCCACTGGGCCAGTCGGCCCAGCTACTAGCCAGGCCGGCCCAAACCGGCCCAGGCCGCCCCCTCACCCCACCATAACCCCCACCCCGGTCAAACCCTAACCCGTGACCCACACCCACTCCCCCACTCCCTCTTGATCTCTCTCGCCCTTCCCCGATCTGGATCGGGGCAACCCCCCCGATCCCATCGCCCCATCGCCGCCTCGACGTCGCCGCCACCCCCCTCGCGGAGCCGGCCCCTCCCGTCGCCCCATCGGCGCCCTGCCGCCCGTCCACGACCACGCTGTCACGGGACCCCGCTCGGAGCTACCTCGACCCCGCCGCACGAGGACCGCACCGCCGGAGCCCCTCACCGTCTTCCCCGAATCGCCGTCACCCCGTCGTCCTCTTCTCCACTCCGTCGTCGCCGTCGTCCACGACCTCCTCCCCGCGCCCCACCGCCACTCCCCTACATCGGGGGTGAGACCCCGTGCCCCGACTCCTCCTCTCCTCCTCTGTCGCACGTGTACCACCGCGTCGGCCACGCCGACGCCCCCTTGCCGCTCCTGGCCTTGCCCCGTCGCGGGCTGCAACAGCTGCTGCTGTGCTGCGGCGCTACCGCCACCACCACTCCGGCCTCCTACCCGCGTCCCGCTCCGGCCGGGCCCCATGGCCCCGTGCCTCGGCGCGCCTCGTCTCCGCCCTCTCCTCCTCCCGTGGCCGCGCCACCGCGCCGCCCGCGTGCCAATGGCCGCACCGGTGCCACCCCTCGCCTCCGCCCGCCGTGTCCCCGGCTGGCCGCACCGGCGTGCCCCGCCGTCGGTGCCCTGGCGGCCTCGTCCCGCCCTGCGGGCGAGTGCTCGCTCCGGTGCGCCCGCACCCGCTGGGCCGAACCCGCATAGGCCTCTGGGCCACTGCCGAACGGGGCCCACTGCCCAGAACGTTTTTATAAAAAAATAAGAAAAATATAATAACAATAATAAAAATATTAATTAAATTAATTAATCATAATTAGAATAACCTAATTACTAGTTAACTTAATTAAACCCTGTTTAGCCTAATCTGTCAATGACACGGGGGCCCCACCCCCTGTTGACCAGTCAAACCTTGACTGGTCAACTGGGTCCCCCTGGCCCACATGTCAGCCCCTGTGTAAACTGCTGTGTACACAGGGCTGGGTACATTTAGCAATTTCTCTTTTATTTTCGAATTAAAATAAATCCTGGAAATTTAGAAAATCATTTAAACTTATAAAAATCATAGTAAATTAACCGTAACTCGGATCGAAAAACTTTGTACATGAAAGTTGCTCAGAACGACGAGACGAATCCGGATACACAACCCGTTCGTCCGCCACACATCCCTAACATATCGAACTCGCAACTTTCCCCCTCCGGTTCATCTGTCCGCAAACGCGAAACACCGGGAATACTTTCCCGGATGTTTTCCCCCTTCGCCGGTATCACCTACTACCGCGTTTGGGCACACCTAGCATCACGCTTTGTCATGTCATGCATCTGTTTGCATTGTATTCATTGTTTCTTCCCCCTCTTCTCTCCGGTAGACTATGAGACCGACGCCGCTGCTGGTGCCCCGACCGACTACGCTATTGACGACCCCTCCTTGCCAGAGCAACCAGGCAAGCTCCCCCTTGGTCACCAGATATCACCTATTCTTCTCTATACTGCTTGCATTAGAGTAGTGTAGCATGTTACTGCTTTCCGTTAATCCTATTCTGATGCATAGCCTGTCATTGTTGCTACAGTTGTTACCCTTACCTGCTATCCTACTGCTTAGTATAGGATGCTAGTGTTCCATCAGTGACCCTAGACTCTTGTCCGTCTGCCATGCTATACTACTGGGTCGTGATCACTTCGGGAGGTGATCACGGGTATATACTATATACTTTATATACATGACACATGTGGTGACTAAAGTCGAGTCGGCTCGTTGAGTACCCGCAAGTGATTCTGATGAGGGGACTGAAAGGACAGGTGGCTCCATCCCGGTAGAGGTGGGCCTGGGTTTCTGATGGCCCCCGACTGTTACTTTGTGGCGGAGCGACAGGGCAGGTTGAGACCACCTAGGAGAGAGGTGGGCCTGGCCCTGGTCGGCGTTCGCGGATACTTAACACGCTTAACGAGATCTTGGTATTTGATCTGAGTCTGGCCATTTGGTCTATACGCACTAACCAACTACGCGGGAACAGTTATGGGCACTCGATGTCGTGGTATCAGCCGAAGCCTTCGTGACATCAGCGACTGAGTGGCGCGCGCCGGATTGGACTCGAACGCCTGCTAGGCTAGGTCTGCTTCCGGCCGCGTTCGCAATCTGCAGGTGTGCAATGGGCGATGGGCCCAGACCCCTGCGCCATAGGATTTAGACCGGCGTGCTGACCTCTCTGTTGTACCTAGGTGGGGCTGCGACGTGTTGATCTTACGAGGCCGGGCATGACCCAGGAAAGTGTGTCCGGCCAAATGGGATCGAGCGTGTTGGGTTATGTGGTGCACCCCTGCAGGGAAGTTTATCTATTCGAATAGTCGTGTCCCTCGGTAAAAGGACGACCCGGAGTCGTACCTTGACCTTATGACAACTAGAACTGGATACTTAATAAAACACACCCTTCCAAGTGCCAGATATAACTCGGTGATCGCTCTCTAACAGGGCGACGTGGAGGGGGTCGCCGGGTAGGTTTATGCTATGCAATGTTACTTGGTGAACTTACCATCTACTCTCTTCTACATGCTGCAAGATGGAGGCTGCCAGAAGCGTAGTCTTCGACAGGATTAGCTATCCCCCTCTTATTCTGGCATTCTGCAGTTCAGTCCACCGATATGGCCCTTTACACATATACCCATGCATATGTAGTGTAGCTCCTTGCTTGCGAGTACTTTGGATGAGTACTCACGGTTGCTTTTCTCCCTCTTTTCCCCTTTCTATACCTGGTTGTCGCAACTAGATGCTGGAGTCCAGGAGCTAGAGATCCCGAGGATGATTCTACATGGAGTTTGGCTTCGAGGAGTAGTTAGGAGGTCCCAGGCAGGAGGCCTTGCCTTTTCGATCGTTGCTACTTTTGTGCTAGCCTTCTTAAGGCAAACTTGTTTAACTTATGTCTATACTCAGATATTGTTGCTTCCGCTGACTCGTCTATGATCGAGCACTTGTATTCGAGCCCTCGAGGCCCCTGGCTTGTATTATGATGCTTGTATGACTTATTTATGTTGTAGAGTTGTGTTGTGATATCTTCCCGTGAGTCCCTGATCTTGATCGTACACATTTGCGTGCATGATTAGTGTACGATTGAATCGGGGGCGTCACAAGTTGGTATCAGAGCCGACTACCTGTAGGAATCCCCCTTTCCAACTCCTTGGTCGAAGTTGAGTCTAGTCATTGAAAAACTTTTACTAACATGGCTGTGTGGCTTACGGGCCCACGTCGCCATTGGGTGGTATTAGGATCTTTTACTCCTTGTCTATACTCTGGGACTCTGATCTCTCTTCTATTCGGGTTAAGTGAATTTTGCTAAATCTAACATTAGGATCTCGTTATCACTTTCACCCGGAGAGCCCCTTATTACTGATGATCGTCTGCTGCACGTGAAGACCCTGAAGATACTCTCCGCTGATAACCCGAGAACTTGTGTTCATCGCTTTTGCAATTCCCTTTCATCGATAAACTCCTATGGATAACCACGTATACTCGCCATTCATACAATGTTTCCCAGTTGGTCTTGTTATTACAAGATACCCCGAAATTCTCTCTGTTGTTCCGAGAATCCTTTGAGCTTACTGCCTTGCTGTTCTTTGTCACCTGAATACCCCTATGGATAATTCTCGCACTTACCGAGTATCCCCTCATCCCCAGTTGATTCAAGTATTTCACAAAAGTGTTCAAAATACCATTCGATCTTCCGAAAATCCTCAGGAGCCTTTTTTTCTCTTGAAATTCTTGCTTACTTGCATAATGATTAATCTTAAGTCTCATAATCTTATTGGCATCTCTTGACATTATCATTTTGAGTCCGTTGATTCAATTTGTTGCGAATGCTCGCAATCCTCAATCAGATCCCAGAATTCATCCTTCCGGCTTAGACGTCATTTGAAACGTGAGTTGGTTCTCGCCAATCAAATTGTCGTCGATTGTGCCCCTATGTCTATTGAACTTATCCATCCTTGATCAGAGCGTCTGTTTCTGATCCTTCACTTTGTAAATCATAATTCCTTTGCAATTGAGCTCTAAGTTACTTAGTTGTTTCTATAATCCAAGGTCTTTGCATTGATTCTTCCTCGGGTTGTGTGCCGATACTCACCTCAGATCCTTTATGGGCCATCAGAACCTTGTTGGATTTTATCCGACAACGTCCTTCGTATTCAATCACTTTGGAAGTTCTTTCCCTGATACATAATGCCTTTGGTAAATCCTATTCCTTGATTTGGCCAACCATGCTCTGCTTTCGAGCTGGTGATATTTACTATTGAAGCTTGTGATATATGTTTCCATGATGCCCCGATGGGTTGAACCTATGCCTTCCATAATATGTGTGAACTCGAAAGATTTCATGAGTCATACTCTTCTGGTATTTTGCCAGATAAAATTTTCAACACTGCAACTTCATCAAACACGAGAAGTGAATGAAAGGTTATGCATTGAAGAAGTGGGAGTCGACCTTGAACTTTGCGTTCATGCCCATGGACATGATGTAGCTCTTATCATTAAAGCTTCTCTTAAATTAATTATTCCCTTGGTATAAGTTCATCTTATATCTGGGATCTGGCCTTTTGCAATCGTGGTTCCGACCATGTTCTCCTTTAAATACCATTTCTCGTACAAGTTAAGCACTTGTCTTCTGCAGAGCAATACCCCAGTCCAACCTCTACTTTGGTTTGTCGTCGAGTATTACCCCCGGTATCTCGAGATTATCACGGAACTGCATAACTTATTATGAGTTCTCCATCAAGTGCTACATTCTCATTGATTCCAATTTTTCACGGGCTTCGAGTTTTTAAACACTCAAAACCACCGATAACTGAATCGAGCCGCACTGCGATTAAACAACTCTTAGTAATCTTCTTTACTTATGAGTTTGTACCCGATCACGTCATTCCTAGCCTGATTGGCTACATCATTATCGTGCTGAATTTTAACTGTGCTACCTGGACCTTCCCAGCGCACAAATTTCGTCAGTGAGCTAATCTTGCGTCGATCTTCCTCGTCATATCACTTCTCCTTGAACAGCAAACTTGATTTCGAGTTTGTGTCCTAACCGTGGTTCCAATAACCTTTCGCTTTCATCATTCCTTTGACTTGATGTCATCGTCGATCAATTACATCTTCTTGAAAACCTCTCGACAAATTTGTCGTGATCATTGTCAACAATTTGACTTCTTCCAAGTTGTGTGTTGAAATTCAGTATGAGAAATACCATCCTTGCCCCTCGATGAATTGTGTTATCATCGACAACATTCTTGCCTCCCCCAACACAAACTTGTTCATATTTTGTGTTGTATCTTGATTTCCCTGCTATCCAACTTATGTTATGTTCTACCGTGGAGTATTACCATCTTTGATGTCAAGAATGTCGTGAGCATTACTCCACCTCTTAAGAATTCTTGGTACAGTGATACTTCTCGCCATCACCATTCTTTCTTGGTCCCCGTGTTGTTTCTAAACGAAACACCGACAAATGGTCTGTGATGTGTAAATTCTAAACTTCGAGCAACCCTATTGCTTTGAAGTTATTGGTCTATAGTTTCATTCTACGTCTATGGCTTAATGAATCATCATTCGAACATTGATCGTGCTACCTAGCCCATATTTCGGGTGCACATTTCAACCAATGTTTAACTGTGTATGTTTTCCTCGAGCATACATCATTAAGTCATTCGATCTAGTCAATGTTATCTCCTTGTTCACATAGTTGTGGAAATACATCTTTTGGAAATCTCAATGGATTGTCGCTGAGTCAATCAGTCACCTCCTCACCTCTCCTTGATTTAATGATGAACCCTTGTTCGGAACTCGCTTCCATAGTTCATCTCCCGAGAATCTTCGATGTCGTTTCGACAATTTGTGTTGCACCTTTCTTCTCAGGCATCCTGAGTCTGAGTTATCCTCACACCAATCAGATCTGAATCTCGGTCAGATATGATGGTTGGAACATATTTCCAAGAGTTATAACATTGGTCTATTTATGACCCGGTAAGGTGATGTCATGCCTAACACACCTGGCCGGAGGACCTATTGTTATAAGTTTTCCTTTTTAGCAAGGTTAGCTATTCTTCCATGAGGAAATTGTAAGACTTACTCTATAAGTTGTTCCTGATGGATCCTTTGTGTATCCATAGCCTGATCTTACCTAATGACCATGTCAATGCTATCTCGAAGCATGTCTGTGCTACTCCGATCTTCAATAAGGGCATTTGAAGCACAATGCCAAATTATCTTTATCAATTATCCAAACACCGTTGCATGGGTAATGTCATGAAATTTCTCTCCCTTACCTAAAGGGTTTTCTACATTATATCCTATCATGGATATGATGCTCTGCTTGTCCTTGGGAAGGATATACCCCTGAAATGTGTATTTAAACACATTTTCCTTTCCATTGTTTTGTTTAACCTTTCTTGTGATCTATATGATCTAAGCAGTAATAAATTACTGCTTATGTAAACACCTCGATGTACAACTCTGTCAGTAAGACCGTGTTACTATTGTTGATGACATTTCGGTAACCACCGATGGACGGGAACTTTGCCTATTGGTCCGCCTCGTTTCAACGAGCAGGAAAATGGTTCTCTTCGTCCCTCGCCCTTGGTACCAACGATGCTGCCAACATAACTGACTGGTTATTCTCTGACATGCCTTGCTTACATGATCGTGCAAGACGTCACCCCTCTTCCTACTTTTAACCCACATGGTGGGCCCATAACCCACAGTTCCACAGGATCGAAAACTGACTCTCCTGGACACCCCTGTTCCCGAAGTTATTCCTCGCGTGTGGCCTCATATGTAATTCACGAGCCACCGTCTGAGAGTTCATCAATTCTGATATCAGACACAATACTTATTCCCATTGCTTTGAACCCCTTTCACGCCCTGATTCAGGCATCGAACGATTGCCTGCCCGCTCAAAACTTCCCATGAATACCCCCTTGCTTTGCTCTCGATATTTTCTTAAGTTTCAATTCAAGAGTACTTTTCGCCACCTTCCCCGATGTTATCGACCAGATAGTCAACCTTGCAGAGGTCCGTTTTCTCGGAATACCCACCCTCTATTCTTTCGTAAGTACGATGGAGTTCCCGCAGAAAGGACGACAACTTCATAATGATGGCCTGAAGCACTAGAAATGAAGACCTCAAGTAATGGATCGACCTCTTCGAGAAGAGCAACCAAGACCGAGAAGATCCGTTAGATTTTTCGTAACCCAATCCCTTCCCCCTTACTTCCCTCTTAAATCTCGGGACGAGATTTCTTGTAGTGGAGGAGAATTGTGACGCCCGGATAATTAGGCTGCAGTAACCCCACGTTAACGATGCCACGTCACCTCAGATTACTGTTGATAATCTCGCGTTAGTTCGAAACGATTCATATTCAAAAATTGAATTGAAGTTAAATAATTAAAGTTTTCAAAAGTCAAAACTAAATTGTTCCTAATGTGTCAAATAATCCTTAGTAAATGTTGGTGGATAAATTATCTTTTAATAAAATATTTAAATGCACTAAAGTAATAGAAATGACAGTAAAAACAATTAATTAGACGCCTTTTATAAAGTTATAATAATAAAACTAAATTAGTAGTGTGCCAAAATAATTGTGGCAGTGGACTGATTAGCAATACTAATTTAGGTGTTCACTGGGTATTTTATAAAACTAAAATAAAAGAAACTTTAAATGAAAACAGTAAAGGGAAAATAAATAAAAAGAAAAGAAAATACAAAACAAAACAGGAAAAAGGAAAACCCCCCTCCCCACTGGGCCAGTCGGCCCAGCTACTAGCCAGGCCGGCCCAAACCGGCCCAGGCCGCCCCCTCACTCCACCATAACCCCCACCCCGGTCAAACCCTAACCCGTGACCCGCACCCACTCCCCCCACTCCCTCTCGATCTCTCTCGCCCTTCCCCGATCTGGATCGGGGCAACCCCCCCGATCCCATCGCCCCATCGCCGCCTCGACGTCGCCGCCAACCCCCTCACGGAGCCGGCCCCTCCCGTCGCCCCACCGGCGCCCTGCCGCCCGTCCACGACCACGCTGTCACGGGACCCCGCCCGGAGCTACCTCGACCCCGCCGCACGAGGACCGCACCGCCGGAGCCCCTCACCGTCTTCCCCGAATCGCCGTCGCCCCGTCGTCCTCTTCTCCACTCCGTCGTCGCCGTCGTCCACGACCTCCTCCCCGCGCCCCACTGCCACTCCCCTACAACAGGGATGAGACCCCATGCCCCGACTCCTCCTCTCCTCCTCTGTCGCACGTGCACCATCGCGTCGGCCACGCCGACGCCCCCTTGCCGCCCCTGGCCTTGCCCCGTCGCGGGCTGCAACAGCTGCTGCTGTGTTGCGGCGCTACCGCCACCACCACTCCGGCCTCCTAACCGCGTCCCGCTCCGGCCGGCGGCCCATGGCCCCGTGCCTCGGCGCGCCTCGTCTCCGCCCTCTCCTCCTCCCGTGGCTGCGCCACCGCGCCGCCCGCGCGCCAATGGCCGCACCGGCGACACCCCTCGCCTCCGCCCGCCGTGTCCCCGGCTGGCCGCGCTGGCGTGCCCCACCGTCGGTGCCCTGGCGGCCTCGTCCCGCCCTGCGGGCGAGTGCTCGCTCCGGTGCGCCCGCACCCGTTGGGCCGAACCCGCATAGGCCTCTAGGCTACTGCCAAAGGGGGCCCACTGCCCAGAACGTTTTTATAAAAAAATTAGAAAAATATAATAACAATAATAAAAATATTAATTAACTAATTAATTAAAGAATTAATTAACTTAATTAATCATAATTAGAATAACCTAATCACTAGTTAACTTAATTAAACCCTATTTAGCCTAATCTGTCAATGACACGGGGCCCCACCCCCTGTTGACCAGTCAAACCTTGACTGGTAAACTGGGTCCCCCTGGCCCACATGTCAGCCCCTGTGTAAACTACTGTGTACACAGGGCTGGGTACATTTAGCAATTTCTCTTTTATTTTCGAATTAAAATAAATCCTGGAAATTTAGAAAATCATTTAAACTTATAAAAATCATAGTAAATTAACCGTAACTCGGATCGAAAAACTTTGAACATAAAAGTTGCTCAGAATGACGAGACGAATCCGGATACACAGCCTGTTCGTCCGCCACACATCCCTAACATATCGAACTCGCAACTTTCCCCCTCCGGTTCATCTGTCCGAAAACGCGAAACACCGGGAATACTTTCCCGGATGTTTTCCCCCTTCGCCGGTATCACCTACTACCGCGTTTGGGCACACCTAGCATCACGCTTTGTCATGTCATGCATCGTTATGCATCTGTTTGCATTGTATTCATTGTTTCTTCCCCCTCTTCTCTCCGGTAGACTACGAGACCGACGCCGCTGCTGGTGCCCCGACCGACTACGCTATTGACGACCCCTCCTTGCCAGAGCAACCAGGCAAGCCCCCCCTTGGTCACCAGATATCGCCTATTCTTCTCTATACTGCTTGCATTAGAGTAGTGTAGCATGTTACCGCTTTCCGTTAATCCTATTCTGATGCATAGCCTGTCATTGTTGCTACAGTTGTTACCCTTACCTGCTATCCTACTGCTTAGTATAGGATGCTAGTGTTCCATCAGTGACCCTACACTCTTGTCCGTCTGCCATGCTATACTACTGGGTCGTGATCACTTCGGGAGGTGATCACGGGTATATACTATATACTTTATATACATGACACATGTGGTGACTAAAGTCGGGTCGGCTCGTTGAGTACCCGCAAGTGATTCTGATGAGGGGACTGAAAGGACAGGTGGCTCCATCCCGGTAGAGGTGGGCCTGGGTTTCTGATGGCCCCCGACTGTTACTTTGTGGCGGAGCGACAGGGCAGGTTGAGACCACCTAGGAGAGAGGTGGGCCTGGCCCTGGTCGGCGTTCGCGGATACTTAACACGCTTAATGAGATCTTGGTATTTGATCTGAGTCTGGCCATTTGGTCTATACGCACTAACCAACTACGCGGGAACAGTTATGGGCACTCGACGTCGTGGTATCAGCCGAAGCCTTCGTGACATCAGCGACTGAGTGGCGCGCGCCGGATTGGACTCGAACGCCTGCTAGGCTAGGTCTGCTTCCGGCCGCGTTCGCAATGTGCAGGTGTGCAATGGGCGATGGGCCCAGACCCCTGCGCCATAGGATTTAGACCGGCGTGCTGACCTCTCTGTTGTACCTAGGTGGGGTTGCGACGTGTTGATCTTACGAGGCCGGGCATGACCCAGGAAAGTGTGTCCGGCCAAATGGGATCGAGCGTGTTGGGTTATGTGGTGCACCCCTGCAGGGAAGTTTATCTATTCGAATAGCCGTGTCCCTCGGTAAAAGGACGACCCGGAGTCGTACCTTGACCTTATGACAACTAGAACTGGATACTTAATAAAACACACCCTTCCAAGTGCCAGATATAACCCGGTGATCGCTCTCTAACAGGGCGACGTGGAGGGGATCGCCGGGTAGGTTTATGCTATGCGATGTTACTTGGTGAACTTACCATCTACTCTCTTCTACATGCTGCAAGATGGAGGCTGCCAGAAGCGTAGTCTTCGACAGGATTAGCTATCCCCCTCTTATTCTGGCATTCTGCAGTTCAGTCCACCGATATGGCCCTTTACACATATACCCATGCATATGTAGTGTAGCTCCTTGCTTGCGAGTACTTTGGATGAGTACTCACGGTTGCTTTTCTCCCTCTTTTCCCCTTTCTATACCTGGTTGTCGCAACCAGATGCTGGAGTCCAGGAGCTAGAGATCCCGAAGATGATTCTACATGGAGTTCGGCTTCGAGGAGTAGTTAGGAGGTCCCAGGCAGGAGGCCTTGCCTTTTCGATCGTTGCTACTTTTGTGCTAGCCTTCTTAAGGCAAACTTGTTTAACTTATGTCTGTACTCAGATATTGTTGCTTCCGCTGACTCGTCTATGATCGAGCACTTGTATTCGAGCCCTCGAGGCCCCTGGCTTGTATTATGATGCTTGTATGACTTATTTATGTTGTAGAGTTGTGTTGTGATATCTTCCCGTGAGTCCCTGGTCTTGATCGTACACATTTGCGTGCATGATTAGTGTATGATTGAATCGGGGGCGTCACAGTCAATATATTCATCAATCATGGCAATACAAAGAACACTAGAGGTAATAAAAATGACAGCCAGGCCCATTTATATCACCTTTTCGGCCCATTTATATCACCTTCTCATTTTCTCGGCCACACAACCTTAAACTGATAACAAGCGGCCCATGTGACGGGGCAAACGTCGGTTGGTCTTTTTGGTTTTAGGAACATTCTAGAATGTTCCTTCGTTTGGTTTATTTTTTTCTCTATTTTTTATCTACCGGTTTGTTTATCTTTTCTAGGACATGTAATGTTCGTGTTTTCATTTTTCTTCTCATTTCTATTTCCTTTTTTATTTTCTTTATTTCCTTTTTCAAATGCGTAAAAATTTGAATCTTTGTGAACCATTTCAAATCTTTGAACATTTTTTTCAAATTCCGGACATTATTCAAATTCATGAACCTTTTCCAAATTCACAGACTTTATTAAATGCATGAATTGTTTTCAAATCCCTGAAAAGTCAAATCCATAAACCTTTTTTTTTCAATTTGTTACTTTTTTGAAATTAACAAAAAACGAGCATTTTTACCTGGGACAAAGACTAGCAGCTACGACAAAAAAATTAGCGATCGAGTAGTGAGACGAGCGAGCGCAGGCAAAAGGCTTATTGGGCACTGCACATCCACCGCATCATGTTTGCTGCGGGAGCAATATGCACTTAAAACATTAATTAGGAGCTCTCCAGCTTTTTCCAAAAACATACAGAGTGTGGGCACTCCTAGAATCTATGATAACTAGTGTCCTTGACCACACGCCACACAAAACAATCCTGCCTTAATATGCCGACGGTGCAGCACAGAGATGGGAATTTCGATGGCGATCCCACCGTGCAATAGAGTAAGCTTACGAGCTGCTCCTTGGCTGGTTCACAGATGCTCCAGGAAACGAGAGATCAGTGATGGTACATGCAGTGTATTGCCTCTGGCTTGCGCGTGATGGATGTAAGATAGTTGAACCGCATGAAATATCGTAGTCTGCTGCTACATATGTGAAGGAGTGGGACGATATACATGCGAAGGCGGTCGAAACTAGCAACCCTAAGATTCAGAAGGCGTGGGAGGCACCGGAGGAGGGATGGATCAAAGCAAACTCCGATGGGACAGTGTCAAAGCATAGCGAAAAAGGAGGAGGGGGCACTGTGCTTCGTGATCATGGAGGCGCTTCAGGGGTAGCAGTGTGCCACTTCTTTTATACGTCTTTAGACCTAGAGAAGGTGGAGATCCAGGCTTGCAAGAGGGCCATCCAGCTTGTTATGGAGATAAATACACATAAGCAACATCTGGAGAGTGATAGCTCCAGTGTGGTGGCCATGCTTAACAGCCCAGTGAAGAACCTCTCAGCTGTACGGCCGCTCGTGGAGAAGATTAAAGGAATTCTAAAGAGCTTCCAACATTATAGAGTAACGTGGGTTTGTCGTAGCGCAAATGATGCCGCTGATAGATTAGGTAAGCTTGGGATGGGTGATGAGCTTTGCAATGTTTGGCTTTCAGTTCTTGCATTCTAGAGATTGAAATTCCTGTTTACCCCTAATAAATAAAGCGGCAACATTTACTCTAAAAAAAGGAGCTCTCCAGCTTAAGGCAGGATCTAGGAAATGGAGAGCTCTTAAGTTAGGCCAACCGGCAGCCACGCACACGCGTGGTGGGACTGCCAAAGCTATGCCTGGTTTCACAGGTGTCAGGGTGGCCGTTGACTTTAAAAAAATGTTTGAACAATTCAAAATTTTGGAAAAGTGGTGGATTGGAAAAGTGCAAATTTTCATAAAAGTTCAAAATTTTGAAATAAGTTCATCAATTTTGAGAAACAATATAAATTTTCAAAATGGCCATTGATTTTGAAAACACATGGATTTGAAAAAGTTCCCAGGTTTTGAAAAAAACACGAAATTACAAATGTTTATGCCTTTGAAAAAAGTTTATAGATTCCAAAAAAAAGTTTGCGTGTTTTGAAAAAATATTTTAATTTCAAAAAATATGAATTTGAAAAATGGTTAACAAAAAAATTTGAAAAACTTTGCAGAATAAAAAATTTGCGTATTAAAAAAGTTCATGATTGAAAAGAAAACATGTGTTTTAAAAAATTATCACAAAAAATGAAAGAAGTTTGTAAATTTGGGAAAAATGCGAGATTAAAAAAATAAAAAGGAAGAAAAAGAAAACAGAAACAAAAAAAGGTAAAAGAAAAATGAGAACCCCGCAAAAAAAGGAAAAATGAGAAAAAGTGCTGGAAAAATTCGTCGGAACGTTCAAATTTTACACTAATATAAAAAAGGAAACAAAAAGATTCGCGGGGCCAACGTGGAGGGGGGAGGGGGTGCGCCAGTTGCCAAATGTGGACTTTAACTGATGTTTAAGGCACAAAATATGGTTTGGGCAGGAAATCCACGCTATTCATGGTAGTACGTCAGGGGAGCTCCAATAGCACCCTGACGCACACATGGACCGGTAATCGGCCGGCCCACTGTGCCAACGAATCCACCCGGGTTTCCATTTTTCCCTCTGTCCAGCGGTTTTGAAAAACAAAACCGGCACTATAACGAACCCAAGGTACTGTAGAAACTGTTCCTAAAAAAAAGGTACTGTAGAAACCATACCATAGCAAATGCACTGCAGCGAGCCCAAAGATACGTATAACGAAATTTCGGTGTGGCACAAGATTCTGTTGCAGTGAAATTTTAGTTTTGATTCTTGCAGAATCTTTGATGCGATATTGTAAAACAACTATGTATGTCTCTTGTAATGACTACATGTGTACTATTTGTAATCCGTTTGTTTAATCAAATATATGTGGTTATTTTAAAAAAATATACTATAGCGAACCCTACCATAGCAGACCACGACACTGCAGCGAACATTATTTAAAATTTTGAGAACAATGGAAAAACATGAGGTATTTTAAAACATGAATCTTTTATGTAAAAACACAAACTGTTTTGAAATCACTGGCTGTTTTAAAAAAAACAATTTTTGAATCTCTTGGACATTTTATAAAACAGGAGCAAAAAATGAAAATCGGAATACTTTTGGAACGTGGATATTTTTTTTCGAAAACATAACTTTTTTGAATTTGTGAATAATTTTTGAAAATAACGGATGCGGTTGGCCGGTCACTGAAGCCGGAGTGGATTTCTCGGCCGCCGCGCCTATTTAATGCCGACAGATGGACGGATGGACATCCGGCTTCAGTGCGGTAGATAGTCGTCTCGTCGCCCTGTTTGATCACGTCTCTTTAGCATTGAATAGGCATGGAGACTGGGACGCGGGACAGGCGCTCTCGATCGACGCGTCGCTTCAGTGCCGACTCCAGTGACCAGTCGCATCTGCTCTGGACCGGCATAATTGCGACGCGGAGAGCGGAGGTGCGGTCCTGCGGGAGAGGACGCGGACATGAAAAAGGTTTTTGGGTGGATGAGGGTGTCGGACGCGTCCGTGGCGACGACCCGGACGTCCGCAAAACCTCCCGTGATAGGCACCCGATTTGCGAGAAACGGACGCACGGACACGTCCGTGGATAAATACGGGTGTGCATTGGATAGCAAACTACAACCAGATACCTTGCCTTGAACGTTTGTACAAGTTGAGGGTCCATGGTGAAGGTGCTCTTAGGGCATCTCGGACGACGTTCTTTATAACACACACGTTATTTGTTTTTGGACTGGTCTGGACCAGTGTGCGGACACAAATGCGGGAGTCTGTCAACCAAATGTACTTCCTAAACGTCTATTCGGGTCCGGCCAATTTCACTTCAAATGAATAACAATATATAAGTACATTAAAGTATGGTGTTCATAGGGCCCGATCACAATAAAAATAGGCTTGCGTTTATAGTTTTTACATGCATTGGATCGCAGAAGTTTTAGTTCGACGGTCCATACAAAAAAGGCATGTTTGTCCTGCCAGACCGGTTGTGTAGGCCTCCTCGCTCACTCTGCCACTGGCTCATTCTCACCATCCGCCTCCTCCGCCGTCTTCATCTTGGCAGCCAAACGCTTTAACATCTTGACACGAACAACGCGCATGATCATTGATGCATCATCATTCAACTCATCCATTCTCATGGTCAATATTTTGGTATCCTCTAAAGCGGTCGCAAGCTCAACCCTCTTCTCTTCGAGCTTGCTCTTCTTCTCTTCGGGATTAATCTTCTTCTCAATCGCCGCCACCAAGATGTTAAACCCCTCCGTCTTATTTCCCCCTTCTCATTGGAGCTCATGAGACATGCCTCCTCCTTCATAAAGATGCCCTCTAACATCTCCGTCATCTTTGCCGCCGCCTCTTCTCGCTTCACCTTCTCCCCCTCTCACTTCTTTCCCTAGGGTGCCCCACGTCCCCGGTCGCGCCTGACCCATGCATCCCATCCTCGCTCTGCCCGCCGCCCTTCTTTTTGCCGGCCAGCCCATCCTTTGCCTTCGCTTTGAGGCGATGGGCTTGCTTGTCGCCGAGTTGATCTTTCAGACGACCACCATCTCCGGATCCTCCACCTCGGACAACTGTTCGTATGGGTCCATGTGACGTCAGAAGCAAAAAACGGGGGAATTGAGGTGGACGGCGGCGGCAATCGGAGCGGAGAGATGAAGATAAGGAAAGAGAGAGAGAGAGAGAGAGTGTGTGTGTGTGTGTTGGGGAGGGGGGAAGGGGGGGCAGTGTGGGTCATTTCAAATGCGCGAGCTCTGCCTGATTTTGTGTAGGCAGAGGTTAGAGGTATCGGAGTCCTATTTGAACTCCTGCAAAGTCCTCCTGGTTTACGGACAAGCGTCTGTGGACAAATACCGTTCGTGTTCTGCCATGACGTTTGCACGCGTTTTGAGTCTCTGCGTTGTAGATGCGCTTGGTGCATTGGTCATTACAGGGGCAAACGCGCCCATGCTCACTGACAAGCTGTGGACTCTGGTGACCCGTCACATGATTCTCAATGAATACATCAACCCTACGGTATCTTGGTAGCAGATCAATTTGGATTCTGACGATGAATCCACCTGCTTAAGGCTGCCTTTTTACCCGCTGTATTTCCTAAGAAAAGAGCCCACCTGTTTAGCTAGCAAAGCAGACCAGACCAGACCAAAAAGATCGACGGGCCACCGGTGCCTGCCTGCAGTTCGTCAAGGCCGCTCTGATGAGCTAGAATCGTCTTGCACAAATCCTTTGGTGCGGCCGCCTAACTCTTGGATGGCGATGTGGTAAGTGGAGTTTATAGCATGGTGGTTGTGCTTTGTCCCAAGTGGTCTAAAGCTCCCCAAAATTGACATAAACCATAATGACAATGCATGGTCACGAACTGACTATTGCTACTCTTAGTGGATCTTTTTTTCTATGCGTCATTTTAGGCATTCAGATCAACGAGCTGATGATTGATCCGGTTGGAACAATACGTCATCGGCAGCATTTTTTCCCCGCCAAAAAAGAAAAGACAGTGTCAGTGCAGTAGTATTTCAGTTTTTCCTTAAGATGTCACGTAAGAGCAAACTCCAACGTGCCAACCAATTTCGTCCGCGCGTGTCCATTTAGATAGCGGCGGACAACAAAAATCGGCCCAACGCGCCGACTCAAACGGACGCGCGTCACTTTATCCGCCTGACGACCCATTTCTGGCACAAATTTGGGTCCCGTTTGCGTCGGCGCGGACACGAAATGGACATGCGCGACGCATGCCTACTCCCCATGGCCCGCCAGTTGGTGGCTCATTGGCTATTCTCTTCCATCCCATCGACAGAAAGCCCTCGCCCGTAGGTTGACTAGAGAGGGGGGGGGGGTTGAATAGGCAACTAACAATTTTTAGCTTTTCTTTACCAAATTAAACTTTGCATCAAAGTAGGTTGTCTAGATATGCAACTAGGTGAGCAACCTATATGATGCAACAATAAACACACAAACAAGCAATGGATATAATATAAATAAGCTTGCACAAGTAAAGGCACAAGATAACCAAGAGTGGAGCCGGTGAAGACGAGGAAGTGTTACCGAAGTTCCTTCCTTTCGAGGGAAAGTACGTCTCCGTTGGAGCGGTGTGGAGGCACAATGCTCCCCAAGAAGCCACTAGGGCCACCGTATTCTTCTCACGCCCTCACACAATGTGAGATGCCGTGATTCCACTATCGGTGCCCTTGAAGGCGGCGACCGGACTTTTACAAATAAGGTTGGGGCTCTCCCCACAACCGAATTGGAGGATCCCAACGAAACCACGGAGCTTCACCACAATGGAATATGGCTCCGAGGTGACCTCAACCGTCTAGGGTGCTCAAACACCCAAGAGTAACAAGATCCACAAGGGATGAGTGGGGGGAATCAAATTTCTCTTGGTGGAAGTGTAGATCTGGGCCTTCTCAATCAATCCCTACAAAATCAACAAGTTTGATTGGGTAGGGAGAGAGATCGGGCGAAAATGAGCTTTGGAGCAACAATGGAGCTTGGGGGAAAAGAGGTAAGTCAACTTGGAGAAGAACACTCCCTTTTATAAGGGGAGTGACAATCCAACCGTTACCCCCGCTCAGCCCCGCACAGGGCGGTACTACCGCTGGGGTGGGCGGTACTGCAGCTGTGGCCAGCGGTACTACCGTCCCACCTCGCGGTACTGCCGCGCAGTAAGAAGAGAGCGAGAAGCAGAGCAGGACTTGGACCCAGAGCGGTACTACCGTGGTGGTAAGGGCGGTACTACCGCTTCTACTGCCGCAACTAGTGCCGCAAAACCCGACACGAGAAGAGAGCCCTCGAGTCGAGGCGGTAGGAGCACGGAGCCGCATCGGTGCTACAGCTGAGGGCTCCAAGCGGTACTACCGCTGTGGAGCGGTACTGCCGCTTGTAGCACTCGGGCGGTACTACGCTGTGGTCCGCGGTACTACCGCTGGGACCAGACCTCAGGGAGGAGGCAGCAAGGGAGCCCTCAACGAAGCGGAAAGGCTCAGAGGGTGCAAAGGGAATGTGTACGTGTTGATTCCACCCAAGCCTAACCAATGCGGACCCCCTCTTGATAGTACGGTGACTCCTATGACACAAGTCCACCAAAATTGAATCGAAAGGGCTACACCGTCTTCGCTTCAAACTCTGAGGGGAGAGAATCGTCTCGTGCCAAAGGATGAATCTCTGAAATATTTAACGCACATGATTAGTCCGCAAAAGCATTGTCATCAATCACCAAAACACTTTAGGGATAAATATGCCCTTACAATCTCCCCCTTTTTGATGGATTGATGACAATACGGGATTTGCACAAATGGGAAAAATATAGGACATAAGCAAACCCCACATCTCTAAAATATAGACGGGCTCCCCCTAGATGTGTGCTATCTAGATAGGTGCTTTGGACTGCACGGCACACATACTAGGATCAACACTCCCCCTATATTTCATAGACAATGCATATCTTGCAACAATAAGGCTAACACTAAGCAAGATATTAAATATGAGCATAATATAAATAACACAAGATAACATAAGCTTAATAAGATGCGATAGAGTGCATATGTCTTACACCATATGAAAGAAAAGTCTCACGAGCACAAACCAAACAAGGTTCAACACGAGAAAAGAGTTTGCGAGAAAGACAGGCAAGGCAAACACGCCACACAAACACAAGAAACGCCACACAAACACACGCTCGCAACTCGACAACAACAAATCCCTAAGCTCTCTCCCCCTTTGGCATCGAGACACCAAAAAGGCAAAGAGCGCTGCTAAGACTCCAGGTGATAGCAAACTGAGGGGCTCTATCATCACATCCACGCGGGATCGTCTGCACTGCCATCGTCAGTCGGAAACTTCTCGGTGTCTGAATCGGTCCACGGACAGTGCTGCTGAATCCACTCCTCCTGCTCAGTGATCTGGCCCTCAGAACCGCTGGCAACGATCGCACCCAACTGACGCATGAGCTCCTTGTGACGACCCCTGCCCTGCTTCTCAGCCACATGAGTCATGTACTAACCATGAGACTCCATGCAGAAGAGCTTCTTCATCTTGCGCTTGAGCTTCTTTGCCCAAGAGGGCTCTGCTCCAGAAGGCTCATAGTCATCGTCATCATCAGCATCAGCCTCGGTCTCCATGTCAGCAGCTCCAGACGGAATGCCAGAACTCGGAGCTGCGGTGCCCCAGTTCTCCTTCTTCCTCAGACGCTTGATCTCATGAGAAACTAGATCCCTAGTCTGCAACAATACCTTAGGATAAACACGCTCCCAGGCCTTCTCAATGAGCAACATGATAAACAGTCCATAGATAGGGCATTTGCACTCAGAGATGGCGGAAACCAACTCAGACCACATGACATGAGAGATATCCAAGGATTCTCCAGTGTTTTCTTCCTTCTCATGCTGACAGAAAAGAAGCATATCCACAAGGAAAGAGTGTACCATATCCAAGTTGCCAATGCAAGGGAAGAGAGTCTCCCTGAAGATGCGATGGAGAATGTCTAGAAATGCAGGCAGCTCATAGGTCTCCTTCTGAGTCACTGGGTGAATCTTCAAGGTACAGTATGGCCAGAGAGATTGCTTGTGAGTGGAAGTTGCATTGCGGTGAGGACGTAAGCCAACTAGGTTCTCAAGACCTTGATCCTCAACTTGAAGAAGCTCCATGAAGGCCTTCCACTTGACAGAGAGCAGCCTGCCATTTGTCATCCAAGTCAGAGTCCTGTCCTCATCTGTGCCAAGATGGACGGTGGCATAAAACTGAGCCACCAAATTAGCATCAAAGTCCTTGTTGAACCGCATGATCCTGAGAATGTTCAACTGAGTGCACATCTGAAGAGCCTCCCCAAAGTAGACAGGATCCTTCTCCATAAAGTCAACGTCGATGGAGCGAACAACAACAAAAAGATTCTTCTTGGATTTGATCACATCAAAGTAGATGGCATACTGAAAATGGTTCCAGAACGGGCAGTTGACCAAGGTGGGTTCTAGATCGACCTCATAGGGGTTGCGCCGACGCTTCTCCCAGAATTCCTTGGTAGACATCTCTGTCACAGACTTGGTCCTTGGCTTGGGCTTGGACGCACTCATCTTCTTCATTTGAGGAGGAGGCGGAACACTGGATGAGGCCGCCGTTGTCTCAGAGGTGCGGTAGCGCTTGGAAGTTGCACGTCCGGGGTTGACACGGCGCGCATGCTGCTCAGAAGGACCATCACCTGGAACCAAACACACGGACACATGAAACAACCAGAAAGAACGAGCATAAGCCACCAAACACAACAAAAGAGATCAAAAAATGGCAGGAAGAGGATGGAATTGGGCAAACAGCGGTAGTACCGCGATCCATAAGCGGCAGTACCGCTCAAGACGGGGAAACGGCGGTTCCCTACTGCCATGGTCAAATCCGGCACTACCGGACTGCCAAATTCAAAAATACTCCTACCAATAATCAATCCAAACAGTCTAGTCGCCTTCTCCAACCTACTCAAGCCTAGATTTAGCCAAAAATCGAGAGATGCAACCACTATTGCCCCTAAGACACTAGATCTGAAATCTAGACAAAAAGAGAGGAGGAACGGGGGCAATACCTGAAGGAAATATGCCCTAGAGGCAATAATAAAGTTATTATTTATTTCCTTATATCATGATAAATGTTTATTATTCATGCTAGAATTGTATTAACTGGAAACATGATACATGTGTGAATACATAGACAAAGAGTGTCACTAGTATGCCTCTACTTGACTAGCTCATTGATCAAAGATGGTTATGTTTCCTAGCCATTGACATGAGTTTTCATTTGATTAACAGGATCACATCATTAGGAGAATGATGTGATTGACTTGACCCATTCTGTTAGCTTAGAACACGATCGTTTAGTATGTTGCTAATGCTTTCTTCATGACTTATACATGTTCCTATGACTATGAGATTATGTAACTCCCGTTTACCGGAGGAACACTTTGTGTGCTACCAAAGATCACAACGTAACTGGGTGATTATAAAGGTGCTCTACAGGTTTCTCCGAAGGTACTTGTTGGGTTGGCGTATTTCGAGATTAGGATTTTTCACTCCGATTGTCGGAGAGGTATCTCTGGGCCCACTCGGTAATGCACATCACTATAAGCCTTGCAAGCATTGTAACTAATGAGTTAGTTGCGGGATGATGTATTACAGAATGAGTAAAGAGACTTGCCGGTAACGAGATTGAACTAGGTATTGAGATACCGACGATCGAATCTCGGGCAAGTAACATACCGATGACAAAGGGAACAACGTATGTTGTTATGCGGTTTGACCGATAAAGATCTTCGTAGAATATGTGGGAGCCAATATGAGCATCCAGGTTCCGCTATTGGTTATTGACTGGAGACGTGTCTCGGTCATGTCTACATAGTTCTCGAACCCGTAGGGTCCGCACGCTTAAAGTTAGATGACGGTTATATTATGAGTTTATGTGTTTTGATGCACCGAAGGAGTTAGGAGTCCCGGATGAGATCAGGGACATGACGAGGAGTCTCGAAATGGTCGAGATGTAAAGATCGATATATTGGACGACTATATTCGGACATCGGAAAGGTTTCCGAGTGATTTGGGTATTTTCGGAGTACGGGAGAGTTACGGGAATTCATATTGGGCCGGCCATACGGGAAAGGAGAGAAAGGCCCGAAAGGGTGGCCGCACCCCTCCCCATGGACTAGTCCGAATTGGACTAGGGAGGGGGCTCCCCCTTCCTTCCTTCTCCTTCTCCCTTCCCTTCTCCTACTCCAACAAGGAAAGGAGGAGTCCTACTCCCGGTGGGAGTAGGACTCCCCCCTTGGCGCGCCCTCCTCCTAGGCCGGTCGCCTCCCCCCTTGCTCCTTTATATATGGGGGCAGGGGGGCACCCCAAACACAACAATTGATCTATTGATCTCTTAGCCGTGTGCGGTGCCCCCTCCACTATAATCCACCTCGATAATATCATAGCGGTGCTTAGGCGAAGCCCTGCGTCGGTAGAACATCATCATCATCACCACGCCGTCGTGCTGACGGAACTCTCCCTCAAAGCTCGGCTGGATCGGAGTTCGAGGGACGTCATCAAGCTGAACGTGTGCTGAACTCGGAGGTGCCGTATGTTCGGTACTTGGATCGGTCGGATCGTGAAGACGTACGACTACATCAACCGCGTTGTGCTAACGCTTCCGCTTTCGGTCTACCAGGGTACGTGGACAACACTCTCCCCTCTCGTTGCTATGCATCACCATGATCTTGCGTGTGCATAGGAAATTTTTGAAATTACTACGTTCCCCAACAGTGGCATCCGAACCAGGTTTTATGCGTAGATGTCATATGCACGAGTAGAACACAAGTGAATTGTGGGCGATATAAGTCATACTGCTTACCAGCATGTCATACTTTGGTTCGGCGGTATTGTTGGATGAAGCGGCCCGGACCGACATTACGCGGACGCTTACGCGAGACTGGTTCTACCGACGTGCTTTGCACATAGGTGGCTGGCGGGTGTCAGTCTCTCCAACTTTAGTTGAACCGAGTGTGACTACGCCCGGTCCTTGCGAAGGTTAAAACAGCACCAACTTGACAAACTATCGTTGTGCTTTTGATGCGTATGTAAGAACGGTTCTTTCTAAGCCCGTAGCAGCCACGTAAAACTTGCAACAACAAAGTAGAGGACATCTAACTTGTTTTTGCAGGGCATGTTGTGATGTGACATGGTCAAAGCATGATGCTAAATTTATTGTATGAGATGATCATGTTTTGTAACCGAGTTATCGGCAACTGGCAAGAGCCATATGGTTGTCGCTTTATTGTATGCAATGCAATCGCCCTGTAATGCTTTACTTTATCACTAAGGGGTAGCGATAGTCGTAGAAGCATAAGATTGGCGAGACGACAACGATGCTACGATGGAGATCAAGGTGTCGCGCCGGTGACGATGGTGATCATGACGGTGCTTCGGAGATGGAGATCACAAGCACAAGATGATGATGGCCATATCATATCACTTATATTGATTGCATGTGATGTTTATCTTTTATGCATCTTATCTTGCTTTGATTGACGGTAGCATTATAAGATGATTCCTCACTAAATTATCAAAGTATAAGTGTTCTCCCTGAGTATGCATCGTTGCGAAAGTTCTTCGTGCTGAGACACCACGTGATGATCAGGTGTGATAGGCCTTACGTTCAAATACAACGGGTGCAAAACAGTTGCACACGCGGAATACTCAGGTTAAGCTTGACGAGCCTAGCATATAACAGATATGGCCTCGGAACACGGAGACCGAAAGGTCGAGCGTGAATCATATAGTAGATATGATCAACATAGTGATGTTCACCGTTGAAACTACTCCATCTCACGTGATGATCGGACATGGTTTAGTTGATATGGATCACGTGATCACTTAGAGGATTAGAGGGATGCCTATCTAAGTGGGAGTTCTTAAGTAATATGATTAATTGAACTTGAATTTATAATGAACTTAGTACCTGATAGTATCTTGCTTGTCTATGTTGATTGTAGATAGATGGCCCGTGTTGTTGTTCCGTTGAATTTTAATGCGTTCCTTGAGAAAGCAAAGTTGAAAGATGATGGTAGCAATTACACGGACTGGGTCCGTAACTTGAGAATTATCCTCATTGCTGCACAGAAGAATTACGTCCTGGAAGCACCGCTAGGTGTACCACCTGCGCCAGCAACTGCAGACATTGTGAATGCCTGGCAGTCACGTGTTGATGACTACTCGATAGTTCAATGTGCCATGCTTTACGGCTTAGAACCGGAACTTCAACGACGTTTTGAACGTCATGGAGCATATGAGATGTTCCAGGAGTTGAAGTTAATATTTCAAAAAAAATGCCCGGATTGAGAGGTATGAAGTCTCCAATAAGTTCTATAGCTGCAAGATGGAGGATAATAGTTCTGTCAGTGAGCATATACTCAAAATGTCTGGGTATAATAATCACATGATTCAACTCGGAGTTAATCTTCCGGATGATAGCGTCATTGACAGAATTCTCCAATCACTGCCACCAAGCTACAAGAGCTTCGTGATGAACTATAATATGCAAGGGATGGATAAGACAATTCCCGAGCTCTTCGCAATGCTAAAGGCTGCGGAGGTAGAAATCAAAAAGGAGCATCAAGTGTTGATGGTCAATAAGACCACCAGTTTCAAGAAAAAGGGCAAAGGGAAGAAGAAGGGGAACTTCAAGAACAGCAAGCAAGTTGCTGCTCAGGAGAAGAAACCCAAGTCTGGACCTAAGCCTGAGACTGAGTGCTTCTACTGCAAGCAGACTGGTCACTGGAAGCGGAACTGCCCCAAGTATTTGGCGGATAAGAAGGATGGCAAGGTGAACAAAGGTATATGTGATATACATGTTATTGATGTGTACCTTACTAATGCTCGCAGTAGCACCTGGGTATTTGATACTGGTTCTGTTGCTAATATTTGCAACTCGAAACAGGGGCTACGGATTAAGCGAAGATTGGCTAAGGACGAGGTGACGATGCGCGTGGGAAATGGTTCCAAAGTCGATGTGATCGCGGTCGGCACGCTACCACTACATCTACCTTCGGGATTAGTTTTAGACCTAAATAATTGTTATTTGGTGCCAGCGTTAAGCATGAACATTATATCTGGATCTTGTTTGATGCGAGACGGTTATTCATTTAAATCAGAGAATAATGGTTGTTCCATTTATATGAGTAATATCTTTTATGGTCATGCACCCTTGAAGAGTGGTCTATTTTTGTTGAATCTCGATAGTAGTGATACACATATTCATAATATTGAAGCCAAAAGATGCAGAGTTGATAATGATAGAGCAACTTATTTGTGGCACTGCCGTTTAGGTCATATCGGTGTAAAGCGCATGAAGAAACTCCATACTGATGGACTTTTGGAACCACTTGATTATGAATCACTTGGTACTTGCGAACCGTGCCTCATGGGCAAGATGACTAAAACGCCGTTCTCCGGAACTATGGAGAGAGCAACAGATTTGTTGGAAATCATACATACAGATGTATGTGGTCCGATGAATATTGAGGCTCGTGGCGGATATTGTAATTTTCTCACCTTCACAGATGATTTGAGCAGATATGGGTATATCTACTTAATGAAACATAAGTCTGAAACATTTGAAAAGTTCAAAGAATTTCAGAGTGAAGTTGAAAATCATCGTAACAAGAAAATAAAGTTTCTACGATCTGATCGTGGAGGAGAATATTTGAGTTATGAGTTTGGTCTTCATTTGAAACAATGCGGAATAGTTTCGCAACTCACGCCACCCGGAACACCACAGCGTAATGGTGTGTTCGAACGTCGTAATCGTACTCTACTAGATATGGTGCGATCTATGATGTCTCTTACTAATTTACCGCTATCGTTTTGGGGTTATGCTTTAAAGACGGCCGCATTCACGTTAAATAGGGCACCATCAAAATCCGTTGAGACGACGCCTTATGAACTGTGGTTTGGCAAGAAACCAAAGTTGTCGTTTCTTAAAGTTTGGGGCTGCGATGCTTATGTGAAAAAGCTTCAACCTGATAAGCTCGAACCCAAATCGGAGAAATGTGTCTTCATAGGATACCCAAAGGAAACTGTTGGGTACACCTTCTATCACAGATCCGAAGGCAAAACTTTTGTTGCTAAATTCGGAATTTTTCTAGAGAAGGAGTTTCTCTCGAAAGAAGTGAGTGGGAGAAAAGTAGAACTTGATGAGATAACTGTACCTGCTCCCTTATTGGAAAGTAGTTCATCGCAGAAACCGGTTTCTGCGACACCTACACCAATTAGTGAGGAAGTTAATGATGATGATCATGAAACTTCAGATCAAGTTATTACTGAACCTCGTAGGTCAACCAGAGTAAGATCCGCACCAGAGTGGTACGGTAATCCTGTTCTGGAAGTTATGTTACTAGACCATGACGAACCTACGAACTATGAAGAAGCGATGGTGAGCCCAGATTCCGCGAAATGGCTTGAGGCCATGAAATCTGAGATGGGATCCATGTATGAGAACAAAGTATGGACTTTGGTTGACTTGCCCGATGATCGGCAAGCAATTGAGAATAAATGGATCTTCAAGAAGAAGACTGACGTTGATGGTAATGTTACTGTCTATAAAGCTCGACCTGTTGCAAAAGGTTTTCGACAAGTTCAAGGGATTGACTACGATGAGACCTTCTCACCCGTAGCGATGCTTAAGTCTGTCCGAATCATGTTAGCAATTGCCGCATTTTATGATTATGAAATTTGGCAAATGGATGTCAAAACTGCATTCCTGAATGGATTTCTGGAAGAGTTGTATATGATGCAACCGGAAGGTTTTGTCGATCCAAAGGGAGCTAACAAAGTGTGCAAGCTCTAGCGATCCATTTATGGACTAGTGCAAGCCTCTCGGAGTTGGAATAAACGCTTTGATAGTGTGATCAAAGCATTTGGTTTTGTACAGACTTTTGGAGAAGCCTGTATTTACAAGAAAGTGAGTGGGAGCTCTGTAGCATTTCTGATATTATATGTGGATGACATATTGCTGATTGGAAATGATATAGAATTTCTGGATAGCATAAAGGGATACTTGAATAAGAGTTTTTCAATGAAAGACCTCGGTGAAGCAGCGTATATATTGGGCATCAAGATCTATAGAGATAGATCAAGACGCTTAATTGGACTTTCACAAAGCACATACCTTGACAAAGTTTTGAAGAAGTTCAAAATGGATCAAGCAAAGAAAGGGTTCTTGCCTGTGTTACAAGGTGTGAAGTTGAGTAAGACTCAATGCCCGACCACTGCAGAAGATAGAGAGAAGATGAAAGATATTCCCTATGCTTCAGCCATAGGCTCTATCATGTATGCAATGCTGTGTACCAGACCCGATGTGTGCCTTGCTATAAGTCTAGCAGGGAGGTACCAAAGTGATCTAGGAGTAGATCACTGGACAGCGGTCAAAATTATCCTTAGTAGAATAAGGAAATATTTCTCGGTTATGGAGGTGATAAAGAGTTCGTCGTAAAAGGTTACGTTGATGCAAACTTTGACACTGATCCAGATGACTCTAAGTCTCAATCTGGATGCATATTGAAAGTGGGAGCAATTAGCTAGAGTAGCTCCGTGCAGAGCATTGTTGATATAGAAATTTGCAAAATACAGACGGATCTAAATGTGGCAGACCCATAGACTAAACTTCTCTCAGAAGCAAAACATGATCACACCTTAGTACTCTTTGGGTGTTAATCACATAGCAATGTGAACTAGATTATTCACTCTAGTAAACCCTTTGGGTATTGATCACATGACGATGTGAACTATGGGTGTTAATCACATGGTGATGTGAACTATTGGTGTTAAATCACATGGCGATGTGAACTAGATTATTGACTCTAGTGTAAGTGGAAGACTGAAGGAAATATGCCCTAGAGGCAATAATAAAGTTATTATTTATTTCCTTATATCATGATAAATGTTTATTATTCATGCTAGAATTGTATTAACTGGAAACATGATACATGTGTGAATACATAGACAAAGAGTGTCACTAGTATGCCTCTACTTGACTAGCTCGTTGATCAAAGATGGTTATGTTTCCTAGCCATTGACATGAGTTGTCATTTGATTAACAGGATCACATCATTAGGAGAATGATGTGATTGACTTGACCCATTCTGTTAGCTTAGAACACGATCGTTTAGTATGTTGCTAATGCTTTCTTCATGACTTATACATGTTCCTATGACTATGAGATTATGCAACTCCCGTTTACCGGAGGAACACTTTGTGTGCTACCAAAGATCACAACGTAACTGGGTGATTATAAAGGTACTCTACAGGTTTCTCCGAAGGTACTTGTTGGGTTGGCGTATTTCGAGATTAGGATTTTTCACTCCGATTGTCGGAGAGGTATCTCTGGGCCCACTCGGTAATGCACATCACTATAAGCCTTGCAAGCATTGTAACTAATGAGTTAGTTGCGGGATGATGTATTACGGAACGAGTAAAGAGACTTGCCGGTAACGAGATTGAACTAGGTATTGAGATACCGACGATCGAATCTCGGGCAAGTAACATACCGATAACAAAGGGAACAACGTATGTTGTTATGCGGTTTGACCGATAAAGATCTTCGTAGAATATGTGGGAGCCAATATGAGCATCCAGGTTCCGCTATTGGTTATTGACCGGAGACGTGTCTCGGTCATGTCTACATAGTTCTCGAACCCGTAGGGTCCGCACGCTTAAAGTTAGATAACGGTTATATTATGAGTTTATGTGTTTTGATGCACCGAAGGAGTTCGGAGTCCCGGATGAGATCAGGGACATGACGAGGAGTCTCGAAATGGTCGAGACGTAAAGATCGATATATTGGACGACTATATTCGGACATCGGAAAGGTTTCCGAGTGATTTGGGTATTTTCGGAGTACGGGAGAGTTACGGGAATTCGTATTGGGCCGGCCATACGGGAAAGGAGAGAAAGGCCCGAAAGGGTGGCCGCACCCCTCCCCATGGACTAGTCCGAATTGGACTAGGGAGGGGGCTCCCCCTTCCTTCCTTCTCCTTCTCCCTTCCCTTCTCCTACTCCAACAAGGAAAGGAGGAGTCCTACTCCCGGTGGGAGTAGGACTCCCCCCTTGGCGCGCCCTCCTCCTAGGCCGGCCGCCTCCCCCCTTGCTCCTTTATATACGGGGGCAGGGGGGCACCCCAAACACAACAATTGATCTATTGATCTCTTAGCCGTGTGCGGTGCCCCCCCTCCACTATAATCCACCTCGATAATATCGTAGCGGTGCTTATGCGAAGCCCTGCGTCGGTAGAACATCATCATCGTCACCACGCCGTCGTGCTGACGGAACTCTCCCTCAAAGCTCGGCTGGATCGGAGTTCGAGGGACGTCATCGAGCTGAACGTGTGCTGAACTCGGAGGTGCCGTACGTTCGGTACTTGGATCGGTCAGATCGTGAAAACGTACGACTACATCAACCGCGTTGTGCTAACGCTTCCGCTTTCGGTCTACGAGGGTACGTGGACAACACTCTCCCCTCTCGTTTCTATGCATCACCATGATCTTGCGTGTGCATAGGAATTTTTTTAAATTACTACGTTCCCCAACAATACCGGCATCCATGGCAAGAGGACGGGGTGGGGATCGACTCCACCAAAGGAAATGGAGAGGGATGGCCCGGAGACGGCGGCCCGCCAGAGCCCTCCCGTGGCGAGTCGACGCTGGAGAGACGAAGAGGAACGAGGGGGCGGTGCGAATGGGTATGGGGGAGACGAAACCTCCCCCTGCCCCGACATAACCACCTGGTCCCGCCCCTCAACGGTAGTACTGCTAGGGTGGGCGGTAGTACCGCTTGTAAACATAAGCGGTAGTACCGCGCACCTCCAGCGGTAGTACCGCCTAGCAAGACTCAACGACTAGACACAAAACGGCTCGGCTCAAAAAGAAAAGAAAACAAACGGCAAGAAGAGGAAACTAAGACTCAGCAACGAGAACACCAGCAAGAGGACAGGAAACACACACCTCTTCAAGAGAGGGCGGTGGCCGAGGTCACCTATGTTTGAGTCAAGAGGTATGACGCCGCGAAGATTTTAACCTTGGGCCCATGACCAAAACTCGTCTTTGAAGCACAAGTACCATAAAAAATGGCTAATGTGAAGGACTTGATCAATTTATGCATAATGGGGGAGGGAGAGTTCATTGAGAGAACAACACTCCCCCTATGTCCATGCCTACACCTAAACGAGACAACAAGTTGAGTACGGTGGGGTGTGCAAGGGTTCAAGCCACATTGCTCGAATTAATGATATTTAGCTCATGCCTTAACTCGCGAAATCTTGCTTCATCCAAGGGATTCGTGAAAATATCTGCAAGGTTATCATGAGTGTTGACATAGTTGAGCTCGATCTCCTCTCGCCTAATGTGATCCCGGATGAAGTGATACCAAATCTCAATATGCTTCGTCTTGAAGTGTTGAACCGGGTTGAGAGAAATCTTGATGGCACTTTCATTGTCACACCAAAGAGGCACTTTGTCACAAATGACACCGTAATCATTTAAAGTTTGCCTCATCCAAAGAAGTTGTGCACAACATCTACCGGCCGCCACATACTCCGCTTCGGTGGACGAGAGAGACACACAACTTTGCTTCTTAGAAGACCAACTTACCAAATAGCAACCAAGGAATTGGCACCCTCCGGAAGTGGATTTCCTATCCACTTTGTCTCCCGCCTAATCTGAGTCCGAATAACCTACAAGCTTGAAGTTTGCTCCTCTTGGGTACCATAAGCCAAAGTTTGGGGTATGAGCCAAATATCAAAAGATTCGCTTGACCGCCACAAAGTGGCTTTCCTTAGGTGCGGCTCGAAACCATGCAAAAATTCCCACACTCAACATGATATCCGGTCTAGATGCACAAAGGTAAAGCAAGGAGCCAACCATGGAGCGATATACCTTTTGATCCACCACTTTACCATTGGGATCAATGTCAAGTTGGCACTTGGTGGGCATTGGAGTGGAAGCCGGCTTGACATCACTTAGCTTGAATCTCTTTAGCATGTCTTGAGTGTATTTGGCTTGGTTGATGAAGGTTCCTTCTCTTCTTTGTTTGATCTCGAACCCGAGAAAGAACTTCAACTCTCCCATCGAAGACATCTTGAACTTTGAGGTCATGAGAGTGGCAAATTCCTCATTGAAAGCTTTGTTAGGAGAACCAAATATAATATCATCAACATATAGTTGGCACACAAACAACTCCCCTTTGACCTTCTTAGTAAAAGAGTGGGGTCGATTTTCCCAACTTCAAATCCACGATCTTGCAACAACTCGGTAAGGTGGTCATACCATGCACGTGGGGCTTGTTTAAGGCCATAGAGTGCCTTATCGAGTTGATACACATGATCGGGGAAGTAGGGGTCGTCGAACCCGGGGGGTTGTTTGACATATACCAACTCATTAATAGGACCATTAAGAAAAGCACTCTTCACATCCATTTGTTGCAACTTAAAGTTATGATGATAAGCATAAGCAATCAATAAATGAATGGATTCAAGGCGAGCAACGGGAGCAAAGGTTTCACCGTAGTCGATACCCTCGACTTGGGAGTAGCCTTGTGCTACCAATCTTGCCTTGTTGCGAACTATTGTCCCATGAGCATCTTGCTTGTTCTTGAATATCCATTTGGTTCCAATGACATTGTGGTTCCCCGTTGGCCTTGGCACCAAACTCCACACCTTGTTGTACTCGAAGTTGTTGAGTTCTTCATGCATGGCATTGAGCCAATCCAGATCTTCGAGAGCCTCATAGACCTTTTGGGGTTCAACACAAGAGACAAACGCGTGATGTTCACAATAGTTTGCCAATTGTCTACGAGTGCTTACCTCATTTTGAATGCTTCCAAGCACATTCTTCATGAGATGACCCTTGGTAGAGAGCTTGGATGCAATCCTGGCGGCACGACGCTCCAATTCCTCCTCGGAGGTGAGTTGAGGAGCGGTCACTTGATCATCTTGAGCGCCGTCTTGAGCTTGTTCTTGATCTTGAGCTTGCTCTTGATCTTGAACTTGCTCGGAGGAGAGAACTTGACCTTGGGCATCACTTGGTGACTCAACACCGTCTTGTGGTTGATCTTGCCCTTGGTCATGTTCATGAGGTTGAGGGCCTTCACTTTATTCTTCGGAAGCGAGTGGGTCTCGGGTTGGTGATGGTTCCACTTGAGTGGAACATTGTCCTTCTCCTTCGGCCACAAGGGGTTCCTCAATGGGTAGGATATGACCAACACCCATTCTTCTTATGGCTTGGGGAGGAATTCCATCACCTACATCACAAGTACCACTTTGCTCCACTTGGGAGCCGTTATTCTCATCAAACTCCACGTTACATGTCTCCTCAATAAGGCCCGTGGACTTATTGAGAACACGGTAAGCATGGGAGTTTGTAGCATAACCAACAAATATGCCCTCATGAGCTCTAGCCTCAAATTTAGACAAACGAACACCTTTCTTGAGAATGAAGCACTTACACCCGAAAACCCGGAAGTACTTGAGGTTGGGCTTGTTACCGGTGAGAATCTCATATGGAGTCTTGTTCAAGCCCTTGCGAAGGTAGAGCCGATTTGATGCATGACACGCGGTGTTGATGGCTTCGGCCCAAAAGTTGTATGGAGACTTGAACTCCGCCATCATGGTCCTTGCCGCATCCATCAACGTCCGGTTCTTCCTCTCCGCTACACCATTTTGTTGAGGGGTGTATGGAGCGGAATACTGATGCTTAATCCCCTCATCACTAAGAAACTCATCCAAGGTGTAGTTCTTGAACTCGGTGCCGTTGTCGCTTTTTATAGTCAAGATCTTTGCATTGTGTTGACGTTGGGCTTCATTCGCAAAGTCAATGACGGTTTGTTGGGTCTCGCTCTTCCTCTTGAAGAAGTATACCCATGTGTATCTTGAATAGTCATCCACAATCACCAAGCAATACTTTCTACCCCCAAGACTATCAAAGGATGGAGGCCCAAAGAGATCCATGTGAAGGAGCTCCAAAGGCCTCTTCGAGTAAATGATAGTCGTGGGAGGGTGAGCCTTCTCATGTAGCTTTCCTTCGATACAAGCACTGCAAGCACGATCTTTAGCAAAACTAACATTTGTTAGTCCTCAAACATGGTCCCCCTTGAGAAGACTTTGCAAAGATCTCATATTGACATGGGCTAGACGGCGATGCCAAATCCATCCCACGTCAACTTTAGCCATTAGGCATGTCGCGGTCTTAGTGGGTCGCTCCGAAAAGTTAATCACATAGAGATCATTTTCGACATGCCCAACAAAGGCTACTTTAAGAGTATTGCTCCACAAGAGGGCCACGGTATCAATATCAAAGAAGGTGGAAAAACCCATGAGTGCAAGTTGACGAACGGAAAGTAAATTGTATGCAAGGGACTCAACAAGCATGACCTTCTCGATCGTGAGATCATGAGAAATGACAACCTTGCCGAGTCCCAATACCTTAGAAGACGAGGTATCACCCCACTCGACATTGGTGGGCATAGATGGAATCTTATGCACACGTCCACCACCAAGTCCTTGCTTCCGGTCATATGATTTGTAGCTCCACTATCGAGCAACCATGATCCCCCACCGGAAGCAAACACCTACAAGAGATCAATGCTTGGTTTTAGGTACCCATTTTGTAATGGGTCCTTTGATGTTAGTGACAAGGGTCTTAGGAACCCAAATAGACCATTCAATGTACTCATAAGGAGAACCAACAAATTTGGCATAAACATGCCCATCACTAGCACGGCACAACGCATAAGAAGGGTTAAAGTCGCCGGCTTTGTTGGAAGGAGTGGCATTGCCCTTCTTGACACCACCACCCTTCGCATTGTTCTTCTTCTCCTTGGAAGCAATCTCTCCCTCCTTCACAAAAGTTTGCTTGAGAGGAGGAAGTTGTTTGGTCTTGTCATTCTTGTTCTTCTTCTTGGGCTTAGGTGCGAACCCAATCCCCTCCTTGGCTACAACTTCCTTTTGATTACTCAAAATGTCGTTGAGGTTCTTCTCACCTTGTATGCACGACACAAGGCCTTTCTCAAGTTGCTCCTTCAACTTTGCATTCTCCTCAATAAGATGCACATGGTCACAACAAGGGTTAGTAGCATTTGCATTATCAATTAAAACCATATGAGGAAAGGTGGCTTTCTCCTTGGTTAGCTTCACTTGAAGTTGATCATGAGACTCTTTAAGACTAGCATGAATACCCTTCAAGGCCTTGTGAGCCTTGTCAAGTATATCAAACTCCTCCTTGAGTCTAGCAAGATCAATCTCAAGTTTGGCTTTCTCGGAAATTAGCACACGAGATACAACAAGAGCATGATCAAGATCTTTCTTTAGTTTAGCATGATCATCGTTGTATGACTCCTCAAGAGCCAAACGAAGACCACACTCTTCCTCAAGAGCATTGGAAAGATCCGAAATCTCATCGACATAGTCACGACTATGCCCCTCCATCTTAGAGATGGTATCTTCGTGAGCCTCGATCATGTCATTGGCTTCACCAAGTTGTTCCAAGAGAGCGACGAAATGCTTCTTGGATTTACCCTTGAGTTTACCCATAAAGGACTCAAACTCATTCTCCTCCACATTAGATCCCTCATGTTCATCAATGCAATCCATGAAAGAAGGGTGATTAATGATGGTAGTTTTGATGTTGGGGGTTACCTTGTTGGTGGCTTTAGCCATGAGGCACTTGTGAAAGTGCTTTATCTCGACTAGAGGGGGGTGAATAGGCGTTTTTTATGAATTCTTCACTGAGGAATTTGCGGGTGAGGAAATTCCTTAGCGAAGAACTACTTGCAGTGGAATACGTACTCAAAAGTAAACATAACAGAATACAAGCATGGTCATCATGATAAAATGAAGACAAGCACAGAGTATAGAAAGCGTAATCACAGGATAACACAGGATGAAGACAGACTGAAGAAATTGAACTGAGGAAATTGAGAAAGTCTTCAGTCAAAGTCTTCAAACATATATGAACAAGCATACAACAACTTTAATGAGGAAATGAAAGAGTTGAGGAAATAGAACCAGTAAGCTTGGTGAGGACAATGATTTGGTAGACCAGTTCCAACTGCTGTCTCAGTCGTACATCTGGTTGGAGCGGCTAGGTATTTAAACCCGAGGACACACAGTCCCGGACACACAGTCCTCACCGTATTCTCCTTGAGCTAAGGTCACACGGACCTCGCCCAATCACTCGTGGTAAGTCTTCAGGTGACTTCCGAACCTTCACAAACTCGGTCAGTCGGCGTTCCACAATTTCCTCTTGGATGCTCTAGACCATGACGCCTAACCGTCTGGGAGAAGCACAATCTTCAAAGGTAACAAGCATCGGATCCATGCAAGATCAATCTCTTTAGTGATGCTCAATCACTTTGGGTTTGTAGGTGTTTGGGTTTGGGTTTTCCTCACTTGATGATTTTCGCTCAAAGTCCTTAGAGGATGGGATGCTCCCAAATGAAAAGTGTCAGTTTCTCTCGGAGCGGCCAACCAGCTAGTGGTTGTAGGGGGCGGCTATTTATAGCCTAGGGAGCAGCCCGACATGATAAGACATAAATGCCCTTCAATGATATGACCGTTAGGTGGATAAGATATTTTGGGACAGCTGGCGCGTAGCACAGCAACGGTCGGAAATTTGAGGTCCAAATTCCTCAGGGCTATCATGTTCCTCACTATGTAGGCAATCCGCACTAGCGAATTCCTAACTCCTCAGTCAGAACAAATTCCTCAGAGACCAGAAGAACTTCGTCTCCGTCACTGAAGAATATGACTGAACTGTATGAGATTTCCAATGGCTTCACTCGAAGGGATTGGTAGGTGTAGGATTTTGATTTGAGCATCACATGGAAATTTTTCCTTAGTATTTCCTCGACCCCCTTTAACAGTACAGTGTTTCCTATGACTCAAGAAAGAGAAAATGAAACTACGAAAAAAAAGTCTTCACGCTTCATGTTCCTCGAATGAATACCAAGTCTTCAAGGTCACACCAATTTCTTCACTTTCAAAGTCTTCAGAAAGTCTTCAAAAATCCAAAGTCTTCAGTCGAAGAACTTCATTTTTAGGGGTCGACTTTCTCTGTAAATATCAAACTCCTCATAGACTTATAGTCCTGTGTACACTCATAAACACATTAGTCCCTTAACCTATAAGTCTTCAATACACCAAAATCACTAAGGGGCACTAGATGCACTTATAATCCCCCCTTTTTGGTGATTGATGACCATATAGGTTAAGTTTTCAACGGGGATAAACATATGAAGTGTAAATACTGATATTGAGGAACTTGATTGCAAGATATAGAAGAACTCCCCCTGAAGATGTGCATAGTGAGGAATTTGCTTTTGAAGCAATGCACACTTGAAGAGTAGAATCATGGAGATCTCCCCCTAGATCTTGTAATTCATACACGCATTTAAGATATAATATGAAGAAT
This sequence comes from Aegilops tauschii subsp. strangulata, assembly GCF_002575655.3. Taxonomy (NCBI): domain Eukaryota; kingdom Viridiplantae; phylum Streptophyta; class Magnoliopsida; order Poales; family Poaceae; genus Aegilops; species Aegilops tauschii. The sequence continues at coordinate 147,460,594 of NC_053037.3, forward strand.
TTGAAATGCATGATGAAATATGGTGGCTGATGTAATTCAGCATGCGTGCATTAACATTAGCGAGGAATAAGTATGCAGAAAATCACAGCAAAAGTATCAGGCCACCATAGAGTTTAAGTTTACAACTCGATCCAGCAAAGTCATCAGAAGAACGAGAGTTGTAACTTCGGAAAAAAAACGCCCATATAAGATAGACCCGCTTGAAGACTAACTCAAATTTCTCCCCCTTTGTCATCGAATGACCAAAAGGGTCGAAAATGAGGACTAACGCCCCTGAAGAATATCAAGTTGATGGAGGAGCGCCAGCGTTGTTGGGGTCGTTTGTCGTAGTAGGGCCCGCCGCAGTGTCGTCCAAGTCTTCATGCTCGTCGGTTTCGCGCGATGAAGAATATGAGCTGGCCACCAAGGAAGGAACCTTGACCTTCTTGTATTTGTTCGGTGGAGGAGCAGACCAGTCAAAATCCTCCTTGAGACCCATGTTCTTCAGATCTTCTTCACCATATACATGAGATAGAATAGCCCAGGTGCGACGAAATACTTCATGGAGGTAGTAATGGTTTTTATTCACTGCATTGTGTGTAGCAGTCATGTTGTGAAGAATTGAACCAAACTGACGCTTGACCCATTTATGGTTTCGATCCACCTTCTGGTGAAGACTAAGCAGAAGCTCACGGTCAGTCATCACACGAGGAGCAGTGGATTGAGGATTTGACTTGGATGCATGGGCAGCAGAATCATGAGTGGCAGAGTCATCATTGGTGGAATAATATGCAGCTTTGCGAAATTGACCATCCAATGGACGAATGCCTTCATCAATAACAGCTGGTGCCTTGCCCTTTTCATCAGCTGAGGAATAGGTCCGCTTGAGGACTTCAATTGGGGGCAAGTAGCTGAGGTGATTCTGAAAATCAGCCTTGTAGTTGAGTGAAGACCTTGTTCTGAGGAATCTCATAATCCACGGTGCATAAGGCTGCAGCTCAAACGGTGAAAGTGCAACATTTGCCAGAGTCCTCATCAAGAAATCATGATTGTTGACGGGTATGCCATGAATGATGTTGAATGCCATATTCTTCATGATGCCAACAATTTCCTTGTCAGAGGAGTCGTGGCCTTTGATTGGACCCATAGTCTTCGTCAGAATGCGATAGACTGTTCTTGGTACATACTGCAATTCCTTCACGAGGAATTTGGTCCTTGAGGCTTGACCAGGTTTCAGAGGCTTCATAAGAACTTGCATATAATGGGCAGACAGTTCAGGCTCTTGGTACAGGCAACGAGCTCCTTCAGGTGGAGGACTGATGGGCAGGGCGTGAAGTAATTCAGAGGCCGGTGCTTTGTAATGAGTGTTATCGGTCATCCAGACCAAGACCCAGGAGTTCACATCATCAGCATTTCCTGTGATGTGCAGTGTTGCATAGAATTGAAGAATGAGTTCTTCATTCCAATCAACTATGTATGTGCAAAAGTTAAGGAGGCCTGTGTCATGAAGCACACTAAGGACAGGAGTGAAGCATGACAGTGATTCCATGTCCACATGAGGAATATGCTCGTGGTCGAAGACTTTGTCCTTGTTGAAAAGTAGTGAAGAATAGAAGTTGGCCTGGCTGGCGGTCCAGAAGCGCTTCCTTCTAAGACGAGCAGAGTCATAAGGATTATAATAAGTGAAGAACACGTGCTCGCCAAAGAAGTCATCAGCCTTGAATTTTTGCTTCTTTGAGAATGGATCCTTTGGCTTGGGCTGAGGAGTGTCAGTCAATTGCATTATCACCTCAGGAATCGCAATCTCAAGTTCTTCAGGCTGAGGAATTTGTGCTTCTTCTTCAGTGACAGCCTGAGTCTTCAATTATTCATTTTCATGTTCTTCAGCACTAGTGGCTGGAATGTCTTCAGGGACAGACGGTGTGGCATGAGGTTCTTCAGATCCCATTTGTACTTCAGTAGCAACAGGAGACTGAGGAATTTGTTGCAATGGTGTAAACAGTGGAGAGTTGGGGTGCTGACTTTCCCAAAAGTCATCATTCAGCATGGGAGTAGTACAGCCGATGTCCACATCTTCTTCTTCCATTTTTTCAACGCCGGCCTCTTCAGCAGTGAACTGAGGCACAGGTGAGGAAACTGTGGGGGTTGAAGGGATTGCATCCACTTCAATTTCTTCATCCAACTGCTCTGACGAAGCAGCAGAAGGAATGTCTTCATCGGATTCACTGGGTATCACATAATCTTCATCAAAAGGAACAAGGTCCTTTGATGGCATGGTTGAGATAGGAACAACATCAATGGGATTTGTAAATGAACTGGTCAAAGGCTTCATCTTCTTCGGGGCTGAAGAATCTGATGAAGTTGACGCCTTCCTTTTCTTCACAGCTGCACGCTCTGCAGCCTTGGTCTTCTTCACATCTGATGCAGATGGAAGGATTGGAGTTGGAGTAGGCGCAGGAGGAGCAGAGGAATTTGGTTGAATTTCTTCAGGCACAACTGATGCAGTTGCCTTGACTTCTTCATTTTCGTCAGGCGCACCACTAGTGGATGCCCTGGCAATTTCTTCAGCAGTTGGAATGCAGTCATCAGCCCTGGAACTCACATTTTCTTCAGCAGCCTGATTTTCATCAGCGGTGCTGGCATGTTCTTCAGTAGGCTGAGCAGAAGCCTCATCCTGAGGGTTTTCCTGTTGCGTTGGGGCTGCAACATTTGAAGTGAACTTTTCTGTAATTTTGACAAAACGGACTTTGGCTCCAAGCCAGTCAGCGTAGTAATGATCAAATTCATCACTCAGTTGCTTGATCTCAGCTTGCAAGGCAACGAGTTTTTCAGGGGGAAGCTTCAGGACATTTTGCTTCAGAAAGCGCTCTTTCTTGTACTGCGCTTTCTTCACTCTTCTTCCTTGTTCAAATTTCCACTTTTCTTCTTCAATGAAGGCAGTGAAAACATGACTTTGACCAGGAGTGAGGTTCATCTCCGGCAAAGGCATGTTGGGATCCTTTTGCCATAAGTCAATGAAGTCTAGGATCAGCTTCGGATCCAGAAGAAGAGGCACATTGCTGCCTTTGGCTCTAGCGGCCTTGACTTGCCCGTCTCTGATGATTTCGGCAAGTTCATCATCATCAGCTTCATCTTCATCAGATGGCACTTGGAAGGCGACCTGCTTCTTATGAGGACTTGGGCGAGAGCCTCGTCCAGCAGTGGCCTTTGTCTTCAGCAGAGAGGGTCCCGTTGAAGAATTTGGTGCAGCTGAGGAACTAGCAGAAGCTCCTGAGGCAATAGAGATGCCTGTCGTCCTTTGACACGTGGCAAGATGCACAGGTGCTGAGGATTTGGTCGGAGCAGCTGAGGACTTTGGAGCGGGTGCAGCATGAGGAGTTGGCCGTGAGGTCTTTGAAGATTCTGGCTGTGAGGGCATTGCTGAGGAACTTGGACTTGAGGGCATTGAAGGTGAAGCACTTGACTTATGCGCAAGCTTCTTTGCCATGGCCTTCTTCGGCTTGCTAGCAGAGGCCTTAGCAGTGGCAGCAGCAGCAGCAGGGTCTTCGTTGAATTTCCTCACTGCTTCTCTAGCTTGTCTTGCCAACTTGGCCTGGCGCTTGGCCCATTCATCAGGATAATCCTCACCGCGCTTGATGCTAGTGGGTACTGCTTCTTGGCCAGGTGCCAACGGAGGTCTTGGGCATGAAGGATTTAGTGCAAATTTCTTCATGTACTTTGGAGTTACATACCTGTACTCCCTCCACTCTCTTGCCCATCTCCTCTCTATCCTTTGAATGCGCACCTTGCACTGATTCTTGTCCTCCTTTCCAAACTTGGCCTCATCAGGAGTACAGTAATCCTTGTATATGTCATTAGGGATCTCAAAGGCAGTGTTGATTTCAGGCCTCTTTCCTCCCTTCTGTGGCTTCTTACCATCAGCCATTTTCTTCAGATGAGGAATTTGAACAATGGAATTCTCTGAAGATGTGTGCAACTTTTCTTCGAGGAACGCTGCAAATGAGTTAAGTTGATGAGAACCTAGTGATTCAGCAGCGGACATGAGTACCTGTGAACAGAGTATAGTTGCGAGGAATTTGGAGAGGTCATATGCGTTCTCAGAAGGTTTTTCAAAAAGAACAAGTTTGAGGAAATTGATCAGATGAGTCTTGAAGAATTTCACTAAGCGTTTTTTGTCTTAGGTTCCAGAGTTGTATAGATCGAAGATCCACACAATTGAGGAATCTTGAAGAAAAATGTTGCTTAGAGAAATGAATCAAGAACAGATGACATGTGAGGTGTTTAGTGTGTGAAGAATTTGAAGAACAAACACCTTTGAAGATTTTGTAGAAATCATTTGAATCAAAGAGGGCAATAAAAGTAACTTTTAATTACCCTGGACGAAGAACACGATGAACTGAGAGGTGTAGATGTGAAGTTCGTCAGTTCAGATCTTCCACGCCCTAACTCGGCTGAGGAAGACAGCTACGGCGACGGCGGAGTGAAGATTTCCGCGGTCGGCGCGAGTACGACGGCGACGAGGTCGAGGCAGTGAAGCTCTTCCTCACCGGCGACGATGAAGTAGTGGCGGCGCTAGGGTTTGAGAAGCTCGAGCTGGAGTGAGGTCGAGCGGAGTAAAAAGAGAAGTGAGGAAGGGGACGGGGTACTTATAGCCACGGTGAAAAAACTGTTCGCCCGAAGAAATTGGACGAACGTGCCCCTGACCCTTCTCATTCGCTTGACATGTGTCACCCACGTACTGAGAAGTGGAGATCGTGTGTGATCATGGGTGAATAGATAAGTGTTTTCGTGGATGCGGAACGGTTTGAGCGGCAAAGCCGAAAACTTTGGATAAGATAAGTTAAAAGTTCTGTTCGCAAATTCTTCAGCTGACTAGGACACAGTGAAGATTTTGAACGAGTTTCAAATAGAACGCACATGAAGAATTTGTGAATAGATTGGGTTGAGTTTAGCATAGAGGGGGAAGGGTCCGATCACATTCACTTAGCAGAAATAGCAACTTGAAGAATTAGCAAGAAGTGAATGCTGGAAGAAAAATGACGGAAATGGTGAAGACAATGCAAAGTTGAAGAATATGAACAATTGAGAAATTTCAAAACTGAGGAAAAACTCAAATTGAAGATTTTCAACTTTTGGTGGTGGCGTGACCCACCGTATAAGAATGATGATTTCAGACACCACGTACAATTGTCGTAGGGCTCTAAGAATCAAATTCTTCGTTAATTTCTTCACACTTAGAGTGTTATTCTTCATTGATTGAAGAAAAACATTTCTTCATGTGTTGCACATCTAAGTCATCAGTTTTGCATAAGTGTTAGGATGAGTGTCCTTTTCAAAGAACATTCGAAGATTCTAAGATATTTAGCTCACACCGCAACTTGCTAAATCTCTTCTCATCCAAGGGTTTTGTGAAGATATCGGCTAGCTGTTCTTCAGTCTTCACATGCTCAATAGAAATGTCGCCCTTCAACACATGATCACGAAGAAAGTGATGACGAATCTGAATGTGCTTTGTCTTCGTGTGCTGAACTGGGTTGTGAGCAATCTTGATGGCACTCTCATTGTCACAGTAGAGAGGCACATTCTTCACGTTGACGCCGTAGTCCTTGAGAGTTTGCTTCATCCACAGCAATTGAGCACAGCAAGAACCAGCAGCAATGTACTCAGCTTCAGCAGTAGACAGTGATACGTAGTTCTGTTTCTTCGAGGACCAACAGACCAAAGATCGTCCGAGGAAATGACATGTACCAGATGTTGATTTGCGGTCCACACGATCACCAGCATAGTCAGAGTCAGAATATCCAATGAGATCAAAAGCCGAGCCCTTGGGGTACCATAATCCAAGTGTTGGTCTGTGAGCTAGATATCGAAGAATATCCTTCACAGCCTTATGGTGTGATTCCTTCGGTGTAGCTTGAAATCGGGCACACATGCAAACACTAAGCATGATATCTGGCCTAGATGCACATAAGTACAATAAAGAACCAATCATGGAGCGGTATACCTTTTGATCAAAGTCAATACCATTTTCATCAGTGCATAGATGGCCATTTGTGGGCATTGGAATTTTATAAGCAAGTAATATGCGAATAGCCTCAAGTCTAGCAACAGGTGCAAAATTTTCATCGAAATCAATTCCTTCAACCTGTGTGTAGCCTTGAGCTACCAGTCGTGCCTTATTCCTGACCAGAAGGCCATTTTCATCTTGCTTGTTGCGGTAGATCCACTTTGTGCCAATGATATTGTGCTTGCGAGGATCTCGACGTTTGACCAGTTCCCAGACGTTGTTGAGCTCGAACTGATGTAATTCTTCTTGCATGGCCTGAATCCACTCAGGCTCCAGAAATGCTTCATCTACCTTAGCAGGCTCTGTGATAGAGACAAAAGCAAAGTGCCCACAAAAGTTAGATAAATGTGAAGCTCTTGAGCGTGTGAGAGGACCTGGTGCTTCAATGTCATCGATGATCTTCTCAATTTGCACTTCTTTTGCAACGCGAGGATGAGCTGGTTGTCGTCGAGGAATTTGATCAGCATTTTCTTCAGCACCATTTTCTTCAGGTGCATTAGCTCGATGTTCTTCATGTTCTGGAATGAATTCTTCAGCAGATTCTTTGGTCGGAATGACATCTTCAGTAGCCTTGAACTTGATAGATTCCTCTGGTGCTGGTTCATCTATCACAGAAGGTAGGTGCTCTCTTTGCGAGCCATTAGTTTCATCGAACCGCACATCTACAGTTTCAACAACCTTGTGAAGAACGTTGTTGAAGACTCTGTAGGTGTGTGAGTCCTTTCCGTAATCAAGCATGAAACCTTCATGTGCTTTCGGTGCAAATTTAGAGTTGTGATGAGGATCTCTAATCCAACATTTAGCACCGAAGACTTTGAAATAACTCACATTGGGTTTCTTGTCAGTGAGGAGTTCATAGGCAGTGTTCTTGAAGAATTTGTGAAGATATACTCTGTTGATGATGTGGCACGCAGTATCAATTGCCTCAATCCAGAAACGACGAGGTGTCTTGTATTCATCAAGCATAGTGCGAGCCATCTCAGCAAGAGTCTTGTTCTTGCACGCCACGACGCCATTCTGCTGAGGAGTATAAGGAGCAGATAACTCATGAGTAATACCAAGTTCATCAAGATAGTCATCAAGACCAGAATTCTTGAACTCAGTTCCATTGTCACTTCTAATGTGCTTGATCTTCACACCAAAGTTGGTTGAAGCCCTCGAGGAAAATCGTTTGAAGACTTCCTGCACTTCATGCTTGTAAGTAACAATGTGTACCCATATGTAACGAGAGTAATCATCAACAATAACAAAGCCATATTGAGATGCCTCATTTGAAACTGCAGAATAATGATTAGGACCGAAGAGATCCATATGAAGCAATTCAAATGGTTGAGTAGTGGTCATGATAGTCTTCGCTGGATGCTTAGCCTTTGTCATCTTTCCAGCTTCACAGGCTCTGCGTAAGTGATCCTTGAGGAATTTGACATTCTCGATGACAATGAGATGCTTCTTCTTCGCAAGCGTGTGCAAATTCCTCATGCCTGCATGACCAAGTCGTCGATGCCATAGCCAGCCTTCTAAAGCTTTTGCAAGTAGGCACACGGCTGGTTGTGGTCCTGAAGAGAAATCAACAATATATAAGTCTCCTCTCCTAAAGTCTTCGAAGACTTTGGAATTGTCAGCTTCGATGATCACAACACAACGATACTTGCCAAAGACAACAACCATATCAAGATCACAAAGCATTGAGACAGACATGAGGTTGTATCCTAAGGGCTCGACAAGCATGACTTTGTCCATGTGCCGATCCTTTGAGATAGCAACCTTACCTAGACCCAATATCTGACTTTTGCCTTTGTCAGCGAAGATGATATGCTTCAGATGTGATGGAGACAAGGGAGCATCCATCAACAGATTCTTGTCACTAGTCATGTGATTTGTACATCCACTATCGAGGACCCACTCAGTGGCTTTGGGTTGATCATCCTGCAGATGAATTAGTGTAGCTTACGAACTCATATACTTCATCAGTGAAGAATATGACATCAATTCATCAGATCAATTTCATCAAGCAATGGAACAGATAAAATAGTATGAGGACGTGAGAAATGAAAGTTCATTTCTTCATGATTAGCCTGCGTCCTTTCAGGCAATCTCAGGTCTCCAGCAAATTCTTCAGACGTTTAAGCACGTCTGGAGACCTGACCCTGCAGAAGAGATTAGTTCTTTTTCTTCACCACCCACATCTGAAGGGGTGGCAAAGAGTTCATCACTTTGCGAGCTCCATATGAGAAAGGCGGCATAGAAGCCAGTCCATTTAGTTTCACATAAGAGGAGTTAGGATAAGCATATGAATAAGCAGAGAAATTCTTCGAGGACTTATGAACATAATGGTTAGAAGAATAATGCTCATATTCATAGCCCTTAGCTCTTCCCTGTGAAACAGAGTTGTTAGCACGATGATATTCATATGAGGACTTTGATCCTTTTGAGGAATTCGATCCACGTGAGGAATTTGATCCGTATGAGGACTTGGATCCATATGAAGAATTTGGTCTGGGGTTCCTATTCTTCACAGGTGGTGTCATGAGGACATTCACCTGAAGACTTTCAAGGCACCTTTTGGGAACCCAGATTTTCTTCATAGGGGAACCGTTCCTGCAGTTAGTGCCAACATATCTAGCAAATGCTTCACCATTCTGATTTTTGAACAATTTATAGTTGGAGTCAAATGACTCATCAGAAGAATGAGGAGATACACATGTAAAGCTAGATAAATTGGATGGATCAACTGGAGGTCCCTTTGCAGCAACCCATGAGGTTTTGGGGTACTGCTCAGGCTTCCAATATGTACCATCAACATTGAGTTTCCTTTCAAAGGCAATACCCTCTTTCCTAGGGTTCCTGTTGAGGATCTGCTTTTTAAGCACATCACAAAGAGTCTGATGCCCTTTGAGGCTTTTGTACATGCCTGTCATGTACAATTCCTTCAGCCCTGCATCATCAGTGATACTAGCAATGTCCTCAGATGAGGAATTAGTGATAGCAGAGGCAGGTGAAGAATTTGTAACATTAGAAGCATTTGAACATTCAGGTGAAGAATTAGCAGATTCACGTTCAATGCATTTCAAACATGGAGGAACAAATTCTTCCTGAGCAGCGCTGATTTTTTGGGCAAGTAATGAATCGCGCTCCTTTTGAAGATCTTCATAACTCACTCTTAGCTTTTCAAGATCTTGCTTTCTTTGAAGAAATTCATAAGAAAGCTTCTAATGATCAGATAAGAGAGTGTTATGATGACCTTGAAGGTTGTCAAACCTAGACTGAAGTCTCTGAAGACTCTCAGCCAAAGCTTTCGATTGATCCATTTCTTCACCCAACATATCATCGCTCTTATTTAGCATGTATTGAACTTTTTCCAAAGCTCTTTGTTGTTTAGTGGCAAGGGAAGCAAGTTTGACATAACTGGGTCCAAATTCATCACCAGATTCATCATCACTAGACTCGAATTGGTAGCATTCAGTTACCTCAGCACTTTTTGCCATAAGGCAAGATGACGAGGATGATGATTCTGGTTCAAATGTCATCGCTTTGAGAGGTTCCTTGAAATCCTCAAACCAAGGATCATGACGAGTTCAATGACCTTCATAGACCTCAGAGAGACGGTCCCAGATAAGCTTCGCATGATCGAGATGCATGATGTTCCTGAACTGATTTAGAGACAGACAGGAGCAGATGACGTCCCTCGCCGTGAGATTGAGAAGAGTGTACTTGCGAATGTCATCAGCTTCTGCCATCTTGCATAGATCGGTCAGACCAATCTCAGTGACGGTCCACAACTCACTGTTCATCGCCATGAGGCGCTTCTTCATCATGGCTTCCACTTGGGATACTCGTGACCGTCAAAGATGGGACATGACACAGTCTTCTTTCTTGTGGTCGACATAACTAAAACTCCAGGCGGTTAAACCAAAATCACACAGAACAAGGCAGTACCTTACTCTGATACCAATTGAAAGTGTGTTATATCGACTAGGGGGGTGAATAGGCGATTTTTATAATTCTTCACTGAGGAATTTGCGGGTGAGTAAATTCCTTAGCGAAGAACTACTTGCAGCGGAATAAGTACTCAAAAGTAAACATAACAGAATACAAGCATGGTCATCATGATGAAATGAAGACAAGCACAGAGTACAGAAAGCGTAATCACAGCATAACACAGGATGAAGACAAACAGACTGAAGAAATTGAACTGAGGAAATTGAGAAAGTCTTCAGTCAAAGTCTTTAAACAAATATGAACAAGCACACAACAACTGTAATGAGGAAATGAAAGAGTTGAGGAAATAGAACCAGTAAGCTTGGTGAAGACAATGATTTGGTAGACCAGTTCCAACTGCTGTCTCAGTTGTACATCTGGTTGGAGCGGCTAGGTATTTAAACCTGAGGACACACAGTCCTCACCGTATTCTCCTTGAGCTAAGGTCACACAGACCTCGCTCAATCACTCGTGGTAAGTCTTCAGGTGACTTCCGAACCTTCACAAACTCGGTCACTCGGCGATCCACAATTCCTAACCATCTGGAAGAAGCACAGTCTTCAAAGGTAACAAGCGTCGGATCCACGCAGGATCAATCTCTTCAGTGATGCTCAATCACTTTGGGTTTGTAGGTATTTGGGTTTGGGATTTCCTCACTTGATGATTTTCGCTCAAAGTCCTCGGAGGATGGGATGCTCTCAAATGACAAGTGTCAGTTTCTCTCGGAGCAGCCAACCAGCTAGTGGTTGTAGGGCGGCTATTTATAGCCTAGGGAGCAGTCCGGCATGATAAGACATAAATGCCCTTCAATGATATGACCGTTAGGTGGATAAGATATTTTGGGACAGGTGGCGCGTAGCACAACAACGGCCGGAAATTTGAGGTTCAAATTCCTCAGGGCTATCATGTTCCTCACTATGTAGGCAATCCGCACTGGCGAATTCCTAACTCCTCAGTCAGAACAAATTCCTCAGAGACCAGAAGAACTTCGTCTCTGTCACTGAAGAATATGACTGAACTGTATGAGATTTCCAATGGCTTCACTCGAAGGGATTGGTAGGTGTAGGATTTTGAGTTGAGCATCACATGGAAATTTTTCCTTAGTATTTCCTCGACCCCCTTTAACAGTACGGTGTTTCCTATGACTCAAGAAAGAGAAAATGAAACTACGAAAACAAAAGTCTTCACGCTTCATGTTCCTGGAATGAATACCAAGTCTTCAAGTTCACACCAATTTCTGCACTTTCAAAGTCTTCAGAAAGTCTTCAGAATTCCAAAGTCTTCAGTCGAAGAACTTCATTTTTAGGGGTCGACTTGCTCTGTAAATATCAAACTCATCATAGACTTATAGTCCTGTGTACACTCATAAACACATTAGTCCCTTAACCTATAAGTCTTCAATACACCAAAATCACTAAGGGGCACTAGATGCACTTACAACAGTTGGAACTGGTCTACCAAATCATTGTCTTCACCAAGCTTACTGGTTCTATTTCCACAACTCTTTCATTTCCTCATGACAGTTCTTGTGTGCTTGTTCATATCTGTTTGCAGACTTTGACTGAAGACTTTCTCAATTTCCTCAGTTCAATTTCTTCAGTCTGTTTGTCTTCATCCTGTGTTATCCTGTGATTACGCTTTCTGTACTCTGTGCTTGTCTTCATTTCATCATGATGACCATGCTTGTATTCTGTTATGTTTACTTTTGAGTACTTATTCCGCTGCAAGTAGTTCTTCGCTAAGGAATTTCCTCACCCGCAAATTCCTCAGTGAAGAATTCATAAAAATCGTCTATTCACCCCTCCCCTCTAGTCGATATAACGCACTTTCAACTTGGCGGTGATGCTCTCATTGAGTTAGTCGAAGAGAGACACCCGTGGAGTCGTCGCAATGGCAACGGAGGCCATGGCACCCGACTCACCATCTTCATCATCATCATCATCCTCATCGTACTCTTCTTGTACCACCAATGCCTTGGGAGGAGTCTTCTTGGTGAAGTTGCTCTTGTTGGGGAAAGACTTGGCCTTGTCCTTTCGGATGAGCTTGCCACCATTGTCTTCCCATTTCTCATATGGGCACTCCGCAACAAAGTGGCTCACATTGCCACAATTGTAGCAAGTCCTCACACGTTGCTTGACCTTTGCGCCACTTGAATTGTTCTTGTTGAAGTTGGGCCTTGAGTTCTTCTTGCTCCATAATTGCCTTGAAGCAAGAGTCATGTGTTCACGATAGACATACTTTGTATCTTCGGGGTTGCTCTCCTCCTCTTCCTCTTCGTCCTCTTCCTCCACATTAACCTTGGCCTTTAGTGCAAGGTTGGGCTTCTTTGCTCTTTGAGAGCGTAGCACCGCATTGTCGGCGGTCTTGTCCAAGATGCTCATAGCCACGAACTCATCCAACACTTCACTTGAGGACAAGGTGTGGAAGTCCGGCCTTTGACGAATGACGGAGGACATGGCCTTGTGGTAAGGCATCATTGCCTTGAGGAATTTGCGCTTGATCCAATTGTCATCCGTGTCTTTGCTTCCATGATCTCGGAGAGAGACCGCGAGTTTGGTTACTCTCCGATAAAGCTCACGAGGTTCTTCATCTTCTTTCATTGCAAACTCATCGGCTTCATATTGCACCACCTCATAGTTAGAGAGTTGAATGCTTGCGCTTCCCCGGTAGAGGGAAACAACTTGGTGCCAAGCATCTTTGGCCATGGAGTAGGGCCGGAGATGAGGAAGATCTTCGGGTGGAATTGCTTCTTGGATGATGAAGAGAGCATTCTCATTGAATTGATTATCCGCGGCTTCTCTAGGAGTGAAGTTGCTTCGGGCATGCGGATAGAAACCTTCTTCAATGATTCTCCAAAGATTAGTATTCACATGATTTAAATGACGCTTAAAGCGATATACCCAAGAATCAAAGTCCTTAGGGGCAGGGCCGGTATGATTCAAATGAGTGGAAGGAACTGGCCCACCATAGACAAGTGGAGGTTCCACATGGGCAAAGATGCCGGTGCCATTTTAACCACTAGAAGAAGGAGCTTTCTCACTAGTAGCTCCCCCCTTGTCGGAGTTAGCATCCGTCACCTTATTAGTGGGTTCACCCACTTTCAACGGTACGGTGGATAGTTTAAGCCCTTCTATGAATTTATTAAACATGCTTTCAACCTCGGTCGTCATGGAGGTCTTCAATGTGTCCAAAGCCACATTAAATTCCTCACGAGAGACCGCGGTTCCCCCATCGGCCGTAGACGAGATTGGATTCACACCGGAGTGCTCCTCCGCACCGTCTACGATATCAACCATACTCTTCGGACGGCAAAGTCCTTAATAAAGAGACGAGGCTCTGATACCAACTGAAAGGATCGATATAGTTGACTAGAGGGGGGTGAATAGGAAACTAACAATTTTTAGCTTTTCTTTACCAAATTAAACTTTGCATCAAAGTAGGTTGTCTAGATATGCAACTAGGTGAGCAACCTATATGATGCAACAACAACAAGCACAAAAGCAAGCAATGGATATAACACAAATAAGCTTGCACAAGTAAAGGCACGAGATAACCAAGAGTGGAGCCGGTGAAGACGAGGAAGTGTTACCGAAGTTCCTTCCTTTTGAGGGGAAGTACGTCTCCGTTTGAGCAGTGTGGAGGCACAATGCTCCCCAAGAAGCCACTAGGGCCACCGTATTCTCCTCACGCCCTCACACAATGCGAGATGCCGTGATTCCACTATTGGTGCCCTTGAAGGCGGTGACCGGACCTTTACAAACAAGGTTGGGGCTCTCTCCACAACCGAATTGGAGGCTCCCAACGAAACCACGGAGCTTCACCACAATGGAATATGGCTCCGAGGTGACCTCAATCGTCTAGGGTGCTCAAACACCCAAGAGTAACAAGATCCGCAAGGGATGAGTGGGGGGAATCCGATTTCTCTTGGTGGAAGTGTAGATTAGGGCCTTCTCAACCAATCCCTACAAAATCAACAAGTTTGATTGGGTAGGGAGAGAGATCGGGCGAAAATGAGCTTTGGAGCAACAATGGAGCTTGGGGGAAAAGAGGTAAGTCAACTTGGAGAAGAAGACCCCCTTTTATAAGGGGAGTGATAATCCAACCGTTACCACCGCTCAGCCCCGCACAGGGCGGTACTACCGCTGGGGTGGGCGGTACTGTCGCTGTGGCCAGCGGTACTACCGTCCCACCTCGCGGTACTGCCGCGCAGTAAGAAGAGAGCGAGAAGCAGAGCAGGACTTCGACCCAGAGTGGTACTACCGTGGTGGTAAGGGCGGTACTACCGCTTCTACTGCCGCAACTAGTGCCGCAAAACCCAACACGAGAAGAGAGCCCTCGAGTCGAGGTGGTAGGAGCACGGAGCCGCAGCGGTACTACGGCTGAGGGCTCCAAGCGGTACTACCGCTGTGGAGCGGTACTGCCGCTTGTAGCACTCGGGCGGTACTACCGCTGGGACCAGACCTCAGGGAGGAGGCAGCAAGGGAGCCCTCAACGAAGCGGAAAGGCTCAGAGGGTGCAAAGGGAATGTGTACATGTTGATTCCACCCAAGCCTAACCAATGCGGACCCCCTCTTGATAGTACGGTGACTCCTACGACACAAGTCCACCAAAACTGAATCGAAAGGGCTACACCGTCTTCGCTTCAAACTCCGAGGGGCGAGAATCGTCTCGTGCCAAAGGATAAATCTCTGAAATACTTAACGCACATGATTAGTCCGCAAAAGTATTGTTATCAATCACCAAAACACTTTAGGGATAAATATGCCCTTACACCGGCGTTGAATCACAACCGAGAGAGCGGCCATTTTCTTTTTTGGAAGGACTACTTTGAGACAGCCAACCCACACTCTTCAAACATCACCAATTCTAGCAGCGTTTCTGTATGGCTAGACATGTTTTCAACCGTATTCAAGAAGGGGTGGTCGTATACGATAAGTATTTCGAGTGCAAGAGGATGCCCTTGAAAAGGTTGGCTTCTTGTCTTCTCAGAAATGCACTGCAGCTATCGGATGCTTGCATACGGAGTGCCCAGTGATCTCATTGATGAGTACGTACGTATGAGCGAGTCTACGTGCCTAGAGTCCATGTACAAGTTCTGCAAGGTTGTGATTGCAGTGTTCGGCCCTGAGTGCTTGAGAGAGCCCACTACTGAAGATATAGCCCGCTTGTTGGCGATCAATGCCAGCAGGGGCTTCCCAGGGATGCTTTGCAGCATAGGCTGCATGCACTAGGAGTGGAAGAACTGCTCTTCTGCTTGGCAAGGGCAGTATAGGGCCATGTTAGGGCTTGCACTGTCACACTTGAGGCCGTGGCCTCACAAGATCTCTGGATCTGGCACCCTTTCTCGGCATGGCCGGATCGCACAGTGATATCAACGTGCTTCAACGCTCGCCGGTATTTGCAAGGCTTGTCGAAGGCACAACCCACCGGTGAATGTTAACATCAACGGCCACAACTACAATAAAAGATACTATCTAGCTGACGGTATCTATCCTCAGTGGACCATTATTGTGAAGACAATCCCCAACCCTGTCGGAAAGAAGAGGAGGAGATTTGCCCAAGAGCAAGAGAGTGCTAGGAAAGATGTCGAGCGTGCCTTTGGTGTTCTGCAATCTCGACGGGGCATCGTTAGGTATCCTGCTAGAACTTGCAGCAACAAGAAATTGTGATAGGTGATGACTGCTTGTGTGATCATGCGTAATATGATCGTAGAGGATGAGCATCCGGAACGTATCTACGATCAAGAGTTTCAGTTTAGGGTGACAATGTTGTGCCTGAGCATGGAGGAGTGGCAACGGTTGCACAATTCACCCAATTTCATCATCAAATGCGTGATTGAGAAACTCACTTTCAGCTGCAAGATGATTTAGTTGAGCATATGTGGGCTCATGTTGGCAAGCAATAAATGTATTTTTTTAAATATATTTGAGACAAATTAATTTTTATTTGACTTTTAAACTAGGATATATGGGTTGTGGAATGATGCTATATTTTTTTGCTTGTGAAACTATGCAAAATGTGTATATATTTGTTGAAAAACGGTGGCCAGCAGGACACGTGGGCAAATATGGGTCGGCGCGTTGGACGCACTGCCGACCCAAATCAAAACACAGGGCGGACACCGAACGGGCGACCGACCCAAACGGATAAAAAAGAATAAGATGCATGTCCGTTTGGGTCGGCGCGTTAGAGTTACTCCAAGACATCACCTGTGCCACGTTACGGCATGTTTGAAATTAAATTAAAAATTTGACAGATACCAGTTCAATTACCTTGGAAGATGGATCGACCGGGGAAATTCCGGCGTCTTAATCCAGATCGCAATATGCATGTGGTAATGTTTGGACGTTTGCCCGTGTTAGAGTAGTCATTATGGTATACGACTTCTAGTCCAAGTCAGTTTTGTACCCCTAACCCAAGTCGGTTTGTACCCTCTTATATACTCTTGTATGCCGCACCAAATCATCAATAAGCAACAGTTTTATTCACCTTTCATGGTATCAGATACCGGTCCCAGGGTTTAGGGTATGGCTCCGCCAACGCCACCGCCGCCGCCGCCGCCCGGCTACTTCGAGCGCCGGGCCGCACTCATCGCCAAGGCTGCCAACGCCGCGGCCGCTTCTCTCTCAGCCCTCACCATAGCTCCACAAAACTACCCTGCACCCATCCTCGCCGCACCAATATCTTTTGCTGACACAATCTCCGACGTCAGCCCCTACATCCCCATAGTTCTTGATCTCGCCGCCCACAACTACTACCATTGGAGACATCTCTTCGATCTCCACCTCGGCCGCTGCAACCTGCGCTCGCATGTCGCCGCCAACTGTCTTCCCCGCCCCGACGATCCGCAATGGTTCAAAGACGATCTCGCGATCGTCCAGTGGTTCTACACCCGCATCACCACCGAGATCTTCAACATGCTCGATCACGACGGCGCCAGCGCTGCCAACATCTGGCACTCCCTCCGTCAGCTCTTCCAAAGCAACACCGACGCTCGAAAAAACGCTCTCCACACCGAGCTTCGCAATATGGTGCAAGGAGACGCCCCGGTGAACCTGTTCTGCCAGTGCGTTAAGACCATTGGTGATGAGCTCCGCGAACTCGGCGATACAGTTAGCGACTCACAGCTAATCAATATCGTCGGCGGCGGCCTCAGCGAAGACTTTGACAAGCAAGCCTCGTTCATACCGATGATACGGCCCCCTCCTACCTTCGCTGAAGTTCGTTCCTTGCTACAACTCGCGGCGGAAACACAAGCTCGCAAGGACTCTCGCCCCAAGGTCTTTCATGCTGCGGCTTGTCCTCCTCTATCGTCTACACCAGCGCCGCCTTCCATGCCGGCTCCTGCCGCCGGGCCGTCCGCACCGTCATCTGTTCAACCGCCCCCAGGCTGGCGTCCTAGTCCGAACTACCGCGGCAAAAACCCTATCTACAGGCCGCCGTCGACTCGTTCGGGTCCGCCTACGACATCACCAGCACCGAGTCCTGCACCACCCACCAGTGCTCCATCTGCGGTGGCATGGCGGCCTCCTCATGATCCTTGGACGGGGCTTGTTCAAGCATGGCCCATGCCCTGGTCCGCTCCGTCCACCCTCGGTGCTCCGCCGGCATACTCAGGTGCCTGGCAACCCGGCCTTCGGCCGCCTACTGGTGCTCCCGGGGTTCTCAATCCCCGACAGCCGGCCACTGCTTATCACGCCGCCCCGACGTATGCTCCTTATAGTCATTACACCACCGACGGCGGCGCCTACTACACACCTCAGCCGGCCCTGCTCCCGATGCCACCCCCACCACAGTCGGCCAATGCCTACTACACTCCCAGCCGGCCCTACTGCCTTCACCATCGTATCCGCCGGCACTGCTTCCGACGCCACCCTCACCTGCGACGCCGAGCTGGGATCAAGCTGCCTTTCTCTAGGCCATGAATAACTTTGCTGCACAAGGAAACTCAGGTACGGATTGGATCTTTGATTCAGGGGCCTCTAGTCATATGTCTGCATCTAGTAATTGGTTATCTTCTTGCACTAAATCTCCTTTTCCTTCCATTATCCTTGGAGATGGATCATCTATTCCTATATATTGTGTTGGTCAGGCTCAACTTCCCTCTTCCACCAAACCTCTTTTACTTCGCGATGTTCTAGTTGCACCCGCCCTCATTAAAAATCTTATCTCTGTTCGCCAATTTACTTACGACAATCTAGTTTCGGCTGAATTTGACCCTTTTGGTTTATCTGTGAAAGATTACCTGACCAAGGCCGAGATCGCTCGCTTCAATAGCTTCGGTGATCTTTATTCTCTTCATGGAGTTCCTGCCGCCACCCCTCCAACACCCATGCTGGCCTCCGTCGATCTCTGGCATCGTCGCCTGGGCCATCCCAACCCCGCCGTCTTAGCTTCTATGCTTAGTGAATTTACCATACCATGTAATAGGGACTCTCATAATTCTGTGTTTTGCGAGTCTTGTCAATTAGGCAAACATGTGCGTCTTCCCTTTAGTTCCTCTAGTTCTTGTAGCACTTATCCCTTTGAATTAATACATTGTGATTTATGGACCTCTCCCATTGCAAGTGTTTCGGGTTTTAAATACTACCTTGTTATCCTAGATGATTTCACCCACTTTGTCTGGACTTTTCCTCTACGCAACAAATCCGAGGTCCATTCTCTTTTCCTTAATTTTCAACGCTATGTGTCTGTTCACTTCTTCCTCCCAATTCGCTTTATCCAATGTGACAATGGTCGCGAGTTTGATAACATTAAAAATCGTACTTTCTTCTTACAACATGGCATCCTGCTTAGGTTCTCATGTCCCTACACCTTCCCTCAAAATGGTAAAGCAGAACGCTCTCTTCGCACCCTCAATGATATAGTTCGCACTCTCCTCATTCAATCATCTATGCCTCCCAAGTTTTGGGCTGAAGCCCTACACATGGCCACCTTCCTTCTAAATATTCGACCTTCTAAAACTAAACCCAACACTACTCCCTATTATTCCCTCTTTCTTTCCCACCCCGACTACTCCGCGGTTCGTGTTTTCGGCTGTCTCTGTTTTCCCAATGCCTACGCCACTTCTGCAAATAAATTGTCACCACGCTCTATCCCATGTGCTTTTCTCGACTTCTCTGACGAGCACAAAGGCTATCGCTGTCTCGACCTTCACACCGGACACGTTCATGTCTCTCGTCATGTCACGTTTGCTGAGCACATTTTTCTTTTCTCACAACGCACTACTACACCATCCAACACCCCTAGCTCCGCAAACACCCCCTCTCCCCGTCCTTTCCAACTATATACTCCCCTACCTGCCGAACACAACTTATCACCACCACCATTAACACCCACCATAGCCAATCCCAACCATACACTCACCCCACCTGAGACGTCCCCAACACCCCTGACCCCTGCTCCCTCCCCAACACCCAGCCCTACTCCCACTCCACCACCCAGCCCTGCTCCCACTCCACCACCCAGCCCTACTCCTTCGTCTGACTCTTCCGCTGCGCCGGACTCACCAGTACCCACCTTACCCCCTCGTGCTATTCCTACAGCAGCCCCGATTAATGATCATCGCATGCGTACTAGGGCCAAATCAGGATTTCATCAACCCCAAGACCGCCTAAACCTTCATACCTCCGTATCTCTCACTTCTCTTCCAAAGAATTACAAAACTGCTCTACTTGATCCCAATTGGGCCGCTGCCATGCAAGAAGAATATAATGCTTTATTTCAAAACAACACCTGGCAACTTGTTCCTCGTCCTCCCAATAACAATATTGTTTCTGGCAAATGGATTTTTCGCCAAAAGTTCCACTCCGATGGGAGCCTCTCATGATATAAAGCCAGGTGGGTTTGTCGTGGCTTTTCTTAGCAACAAGGAATTGATTACGAAGAAACCTTCTCTCCTGTTGTTAAACCTAGCACCATTCGCACCGTTCTTAGTGTTGCTGTCTCCTCTTCATGGCCCATTCACCAACTTGATGTTAAAAATGCTTTCCTCCATGGTTCCCTTTAAGAAACTGTCTACTGCTAGCAACCTCTGGGTTTTGAAAATCCATCCTTTCCAACTCATGTATGTCTTATTCAGAAATCTCTCTACGGTCTTAAACAGGCCCCACGAGCTTGGTTTCAACGCTTCTCCTCCTTCATTCAAACAATAGGCTTCACTCCATCTCTCTCCGACACCTCTCTTTTTGTGTATCATCAAACTTCTGACACTACCTATTTACTTCTCTATGTGGATGATATCATTCTTACCGCCTCCTCTCAAAAGTTATTAGATCATATTGTCTCTCTTCTTAGATCTGAATTTTCTATGACTGACCTAGGACTCCTTCATCATTTCTTAGGCATTGATGTTGTTCGAGATTCCACCAGCCTTTTTCTTTCCCAACGCCAGTATATTCTTGATCTTCTTAATCGTGCTGGTATGCTTGACTGTCAATCATCTCGCACTCCTGTCGATACTAGTTTTAAACTTTCAGCTACCGGTGAACCCTTTTCCGATCCTACTCTCTATCGTAGCCTAACAGGTGCTCTCCAATATCTCACCATTACTCGTCCTGAAATCTCTTTTGCTGTTCAACAAGCATGTCTCTATATGCATGATCCCCGGGTTCCTCACTATAATCATGTTAAACGCATTCTTCGGTATTTAAAAGGAACTCTCAATCATGGTCTCCACCTCAATAATTCTTCTCCAAACTCGCTTACCGCATACTCTGATGCAGACTGGGCTGGTTGTCCTGACACTCGAAAGTCCACTTCCGGTTTTTGTGTTTTTCTTGGTAACAATTTGATTTCTCGGTCTTCGAAAAGACAGGTTACAGTCTCACGTTCGTCGGCCGAGGCTGAGTATCGCGCTGTGGCACATGCCGTTGCAGATACAATCTGGATTCGGCAGTTACTCTCCGAGCTACACAAGCCTATTGAGCAGGCCACTATTGTCTATTGTGACAACATATCAGCAGTCTACATGACCAGCAATCCAGTTCAACACCGACGCACAAAGCATATTGAGATTGATATTCATTTTGTTCGTGAAAAGGTTGCTCTTGGTCAGGTTCGGGTGCTTCATGTTCCCTCTACGGCTCAGTTTGCTGACATTTTCACCAAGGCACTGCCTACTAAGCCGTTTCAAGATATCTATTTCAGTCTCAACGTCGTCGAGCCTGCCGTTGATACTGCAGGGGGATGTTAGAGTAGTCATTATGGTATACGACTTCTAGTCCAAGTCAGTTTTGTACCCCTACCCCAAGTCGGTTTGTATCCTCTTATATACTCTTGTATGTCGCACCAAATCATCAATAAGCAACAGTTTTATTCAGCTTTCAGCCCGGAGCGGGAGAAGACCATGCTGTCGTCCACGGCTGGTCGCTCTTTCGTCCCGGTTTCTCACTCTGTCTCCCGGTGCTACCCCACGGCCGCTGCTGTCTCTGCAGCTTTCTGAAACTTAAGCACTCCCGGCAGGGTACTATAGTTGGAATACTTTACTGTGAAGTTTGACACTTGGTTGACTGCTGACTGGTCCCAGATCCGACAACTTTATGCAGCTCTATGCTCCGTTGGGTCGGCTTCCTGCATGCTTTGACAGTTTGACCCAACGATCCTATGCAATTACTGTACAAATCGGCATGGGCAAGCTGGACACAGAACTAGGGAACTCCGTTGGTGAAACATCTGTCCCTTCTCTCGTATGGTATCTGGTTATCAGAAATGTGTGCTAAAGAAAAGTCTTCCGGCGAAACTTGCTGCCAAACTGCCAAAAAAATGTACTACACAGTAGGTGTGTTTGCTTGATACAGTCTGCATGTAAAGAGGCGTAAAGTGAGATTGTTATTCCTTGTGAATCTAATGATTCCCCTGCTTGCCTGTTGAGATATGGTGCCAGCACAACAAGG
The DNA here is from genome assembly GCF_002575655.3 of Aegilops tauschii subsp. strangulata. Taxonomy (NCBI): domain Eukaryota; kingdom Viridiplantae; phylum Streptophyta; class Magnoliopsida; order Poales; family Poaceae; genus Aegilops; species Aegilops tauschii. The sequence continues at coordinate 147,482,512 of NC_053037.3, forward strand.
ACCAACGCAGTAGTCGATAGTTGGAGCCGCGCTTTGTGACATGCAGGCTTTAGTTTAGCTTTTACAGTAGATTAGAGTAGTACTGCTCGATAGACAAACGCACACTAGGATTCAGCTTTGAGAGGGAGGCACAGCCACTCGCCCTCGTCAGAAGGCCACTGCTGGCTGCTCCCTCCACGGCCACGCGCAGTCGTCTTTGACCGGTTCGCCCCGGCGTTTCACACGTGAACTCAACTGGGATCACGGGATCACATTCCATTCCCTTCGGTTAAGCCAAGCAAGCACATTTCTCATCCCGTGTTAGCTCTGCTACGAAAACCGAACGGGAATCCCGTGTCTCTGTATCTTCCACGCAATTTGTTCCCTCCCATATGCTTGGTTCCTTCTCTAGATGAATGAAAGGATATTTTTGTACGATACGAGCTGGCTCGCTTGGGCGTTGTGGTGCCGAAACCGCCGCGGCGTCCCCGTCCGATTGCGACGGCCACCACGCCCGGCAGAGGAGAGCAGCGCATGCAGGCATGAGAACGTACTAATGGCATCGTTGATGCCGGAGACCGATGGAGGACCCGGTTCTCCTCGCCTCCACAAAGGATAAGATGGAGGCTTGGCCGCTTAGCTTTGCCTAGATTCGGAGACTCATAGCTTAGCAAATACACTGTCTTGTGTGGCCACTTGGCTCCCAGACACACCAGCCAACCTCCCACCATATGCTCTACTCTAATAATAGACTCGCCATTACATTAGAATGTTCCATTGTGGAGCACGCGTGACGGGCACCTGCACTTCACAAATGCTTCTTCTTCCACACACATTGCCAACTTGTGATGGTTTGGAGAGAGCTCCATGGATATCGTTGCATCGATCTTAAGAGAGACCATCGAAGTCTGATCGATGGATGGACCTATCTGTTACACTCTCTTCCTACTTCTCTTGTTACTCGTTATTGTGCCAATAATAATATTAATAATAGATCATTATAATGATCTTTAGTGGCACGTCTCATGTGTATATATGCTGCTTGCTCTGTTGCAAGCCATACATGGCTCAATGGTGATGTTTCGGTGGAAGCCGCCGTTGTCTATTACTCCATCCATCCATCGTTGCTTTTAAGCGTGCCCTAAAGACGAGCTTTTGGACAGTTTAATACCCAGCACCAACGCTTTAAAGCAAAGCACGACGCTGAGCCAGTCTTGTTTCCATTACCTCACATGCCCTTTTTCTGTTTCCTTCAGAGTTTTCTTTGACCTGAAAATACATAAGCGCCCGACGACGGGATCATGTGTCATGCACGCCTCGTTTCTCCTCCTGTCTTTGCTTCTTTGTGGAAGGCACAGTGGAACCGTGATCAGCCCCAGTGCTCATGCCGTTCCCTTTTGATCGAGGTGCCTGAACTCGTATGTATCAGGAGCAATTCCACAAGTTGCCCGTGTCGTTTTCATGTACGGAGTACAAGTTATAACGTAAAATGCAGGCACATAAGATTCGACCGAACAGTCGCCTACTGCTAATATTCTAATGGGTCTGTCTATGATACATCTAGATGTGAAGCTGATGTTCACTCTGTTTATGGTTTTTTTGTTTTAGTTTTTTTGTTGCTGCATTATATATTTGTGGTAGCTTAGATGTGACATCCTTAAAAATATCTAGATGTAAATTAGTCAAACTGTAATCTAATAGGCAGAATGAAGTGCCAGAATTTTGTGGGCCAGCAAATCACTTGCATTGTTCGGTCCTGTGATTGAGGGGGGAGGGGGGGGGGGGGGGGGGGGTCTCTTCCTTTTCCAGTGAGGGCGTAGGTAGACACAACTAAAGACGGCAAATTTGACAATTTTGACCTCTTGACAAAATCAATTCACAGACTGAACTGCCCGTAAAACTATTTCACACCCCTGACCCTTTTGTGTAGCGCCCGCCACGCCGGCGCCACACCCTACGGTGCAGCGCCTAGCTCTGGGGCGTTGCACCTCTGTCCACCGTGGCAGCCCTGGGCCCCGCATCCCGCAGTGCAGCGCCTCCGAGCTAGGCGCCACACTGTAATGTGCAGCGCCTAGCCCTCGGGCGTTGCACATTGACTTAGATGCAACCGCGCCAGCCCTCTCCTCCCCCACCCACCCCATTGCCAGTTACAGAACAGAACAGGTCGGCGGCCCTCTCCACTCCCCCTCTCAATCCCCTCTCCCAAATCCTTCCGATCCGACGATTTGGTCCGTGCATTTCTCACCAATCCATCGTAGAAGGTACTCTCCTCCGATCCCCTTCTTTCTATCCATAGAAAATATGATATTTTGAAGATTTGGGGAACTCTTGTTTGAATCTTGCATGTATTAGATTTGGGGAACTTTTGTTTGAATCTTGCATGTATTAGATTTGGGGAACCCTTCTTAGATTAGAATGTGGTTTGGATAGATAGGTTGACATGTTATTTATATAGTTTGGATACATAGGTTGACATGTTATTTATATGGAAAAGATATTTGTATTGAATCTTGCATGAAGTAGGCCTAGTTTAGTTTATTGAAATTATATTTGTATTGGCAAGAATGCTTTGGATACATATGCTTTGAATTTTGCATCTAGTAGGCCTACTTTAGTTTTTTTGAATTGAAAAGATAATCGTGTTGACAAGAATGCTTTGTTGAAATTGTTAGGATGGTTTGGCTTCTCGATGATCATTGGGACAAACAACACCGGTCGTACGCTTTGTCGGTGGAGCAGCGGGTAATACTGAAAGTGGCCGGTGTTATGAATTTCGTATTTTTTTCAAACACAAATGCCCCATATGTAATGTTATGATTTGTTTGTTTGTAGGAGCTTGCACCTCTGAAGCTTCGGTCTCACGGGGTCACCCTTGGATGGATGCGCTATGATGAGCGGTACACACCGTATGTACGGGAGGCAGGACTTCTCCCTTTCATTCAGTTGGTCAGTCGGTCGACGCCACCCAACAATGCTGCAGCACTCACCGCGCTTATTGATCATTGGAGGCCGGAGACACACACTTTCCATCTTCGGACCGGGGAGATGACCGTGACGCTCCAGGATATTGCTATGATCACCGGTCTTCCTATCGATGGGAATCCTTTATGTATGAACACGGATTCTGATGGGTGGCGCGCGCAGATGCATGCCCTTATCGGTATGGTTCCTCCGGAGCCTCGGGAACCAGAAGCAGAAGACAAGAAGAAGGAAAGAGTCGCAGCCGGCGCTACTTTCACGTGGATATCATCGAACTTCAGTAATTGCCCTGAGGATGCTAATGAGGACATGGTGAAGACATATGCTCGTGTCTATATGTGGTACGTGATATCCAGGACTATGTTTGCTGATGGCACAGGCAAGAATGCTCCATGGATGTGGCTGAAGGCGTTGACCGTCTTCGATAGCAAATGGAGTTGGGGTTCGGCGACACTGGCTTACTTGTATCGACAGGTATGAAGTTGTTTCCTTTTCACTTCATTGATACATTATCAATGCGCTCTTGCGGCAAATTTGACCATGTTCTCTTTTATGTGAAGTTGGACGAAGCCTGTTGTAGGCACACTGGAGGTATTGGTGGTTGTCTGCTCGCACTTTCCATATGGAGCTGGGAGCGTTTGCCGGTTGGACGACCGAAGACCGTGAAGTACGAGGATTGGGATGACAAAGACGACCCACTACGCCTCCCCACTTGGGCTCACAAGTGGGATGTGTTAAATGAGACGACGGATGATCCCTCGGTCATGTACAAGTTGTACAAGAGCGAGCTGGACGCGATCACGCCTGAGCAGGTGAACCGACATTGCATAAGTGATTATCATGCTTGTATCGTAACTCGATATCAATTTTGCATTCTATCCCATTTTGCAGGTGGAATGGGAGCCGTATGGAAAAGGAGAGAGTTTTGGTAACCCTATGGAGTTCAGGTTGAATCCGATGTGCACTAGGGATAGGGATCTCTGGCATATGCGGTGCCCACTGATATGCAACTGGGCGGTTGAGCTTCACCTGCCACATCGCGTGTTCCGCCAGTTTGGTTTGTTCCAGCCACACCCACCGGAGTGGGAGGACACGGACAAGTTGCTACACGCGTAAGATATAATTAACCTTGAGCACTTAGCAGCTTCTCGGCGGTTTCAATGATGCCAATATTCTGTTTGTAACTTGCAGGTTGGATAGGAAAAAGCAGCGGAAGATAAAGGATTGGGCCAAGCATCACAGGAAGTATGTTGTGCAGTTTGCTCTTTGTGTGGAGCAAGCTAGGGCTGGAAAACGAGCCCAGCTTCGTGAGCACTGTCCGGTCGCGTTCAACGACTATCTCACATGGTTTCTTGCAAGTACCCGCGTGGAGCTATGCAAGCCGGCGTATGCTGAGGAGATTCTGGAAGAACCCACCGTTTTTGATGAGGTAGCCCAACACCAGTACAACGCATTAGTCAGGAAAGGCAACTCAGTCATCCCTTCAGCCCCAATGATGAACTTTATGGTTAGCCCTTTTTGCTTTTCCATTCGCACTATTCACATCTTCGCTTGCCTAACACTTTGATACCGTTTCTGTTCATAGCGTGCCCAGATCAAGAAAGCAGCTGATGAGACCGAGACTATTCCGGAAACAACCCCGGCTGGCAAAAGCGATGGGGAAGGTGCACTTCAAGCATTCATTAAGGTTCACATCTCCTTCAAACTAGCACTTAACATATGTTTCTACGTTCCATGTCTCATTCACTTGTACATGTTGCAGCGCCAGGGCCAAAAGTTAAGGCAGCTATCAAACCTTTTTGGTTGTCGTGACCCCGAGTATGAATCACCAGAACGGTCTAGGTCGGCGACACCATCAGATCCCGCTTCGGGGCAGGGCCATGGTGAACCTTGGGAGCATGAGGATGTGGGTGTGGTCACCCAAGAGGTATGGCATGATGATATATATCCATTTGTTGATGCATTGCTAACTATATCCTCACACACGGTCTTTCCATATCTTCTGTTGATGCATAGGTTGCTGATGATATGACCTTGGGTACGTACCAGGCTCGGTCTGCATACGAGTTGAAGCCTAGGAAGGGAATCGGAAGGTACACACCTGAAGACTTCACCCAAAGAGGCAAAATGACGGTCGGCACCTCGCGGATGGCGGCTTTGGATGACTATTTGGATGATGATGTGGATGACGTGGAGGAACCGGAGCCAGAGCCGGAGCGGGTTCCTCTTCCTAGGAAGGTGAAGAAGATAAGCGCCAAGAAGGGAGGAGGAGCCAGCAAGCGCGGAAAGCACTAGTCATCGTCCTCTATTTATAATGTTGAACTTAGAGTGGTGGTAGCTCTTAGTAATGTGGAACTTGTTATGTCGTTGAACTTGGAGTGGTGGTACCTCTATGTTAAACTTGAAATTATGGTAGCTCTATATTAAACTTGAACTTGTTGTGATGGTCCTTTGTAGGAAATGCTATCTTTGTTGAACACTTTTTGAATCTTACTGTTTATTATACGAAATGTTGAAGTGTGCCTGAACCCAGTCTGAATGACAAAAAAACACTAAGTGTTTGTGTGGCGCCTAGCTGGGAGGCGCCACACTCTACAGTGCAGCGCCTAGCACCTGGGCGTTGCACTGTACAATGTGGCGCCTCCAGGCTAGGCGCCACACAGGTCTGTAACTTGCCCCACGTTCTGTTGCTCTCTGGCAAGTTTCAGACTTGTGCAACACCTAGCCTGGAGGCGCCGCAATGTACAGTGCAACGCCTAGCAGCTAGGCGCTGCACTGTACAGTGTGGCGCCTCCAGGCTAGGCAAGTTACAGACATGTGCAGCGCCTAGCCTGGAGGCGCCACACTGTACAGTGCAACGCCCGCGTGGTAGGCGTTGCACTTGGACTTAGTGAATTTTTTAGCATATGCAAACAACTGTGAAGAGAACATATGCACGAAGTACTTCATGACACATAGTAGTTCATAACACATAGTACTTCACGACACATAGTAGTTCTTACAACCAAATCGAGGAGGAGACATAGTACTTCACGACACATAGTAGTTCTTACAACGAAATCGAGGAGGAGACATAGTAGTTCACGACACATATTAGTTCTTACAACCAAATCGAGGAGGAGACATAGTAGTTCACGACACATAGTAGTTCACAACCAAATCGAGGAGGAGACATAGTAGTTCATGACACATAGCTCTATTGCGTAGAGCAAGGCCCCTTTCCCGTCTTCTTCTTCCTCTCTTCTTCCTCTCCCTCCTCCCTTTTTCTTATGAGGTGAGCCTCCTTAACCACCCTCTCCATGAATATCTGATTATCCCTCTCTTGTTTTTCAGCTGCAATTGCCCAAAGCTTCATGTTCTTTCTTCAAAATCCTTTTGACGCTTCTTCTGTGCCTCCTCACATTTCCTCACCAACGCTTGCTCCCTAGCGTGCATCGCATTTGACGCTCTATCTAGTTCCTTCCTCTTCTTCTCAAGCTCATCTTCCTTCTTCTTTAGCTTGGCTGCATCCTCCTCTCTAAGCTTCTTCGCATCCTTCTCCCACCATCCCACCATCTCATCTTCGCCATCCTCCATTGTTGGTTTGTTGGGTTGGGAAGCCGCCATACCTACAATGAGTGAAACATAATGGTTAGTAAGGACAATAAGAACAAATGGAAGCACATGTAAACCAAGAACATATTAAAAAGAACATATGAAAAACAAGAACATATGAAACATTATAGTTAGTGAGGAACATACGGAAATGGTCCATCGAGGTATCCAAACATTCCTCTATAACCACCACCACGGCCTCTTGTAAGTCCTAGTTGCCGACCTCTTTGTTGCCTAGATCCTCTTTGGCTAACACTTGGTTGGCTTGGCTCTTGTTGGCTACCACTTGGTTGCCTGGGCACTTGTTGGCTACCACTAGGTTGGCTACCTCTTTGTTGCCTAGATCCTCTTTGGCTAACACTTGGTTGGCTTGGCACTTGTTGGATACCACTTGGTTGCCTTGGCACTTGTTGGCTACCACTAGGTTGGCTACCTCTTTGTTGCCTAGATCCTCTTTGGCTACCACTTGGTTGCCTTGGCACTTGTTGGCTACCACTAGGTTGGCTACCACTTGGTTGGCTTGGCACTTGTTGGCTACCACTAGGTTGGCTACCACTTGGTTGGCTCCCTTGTGTAGCTCCTTGTTGGCTTGTGCTTGCATCATTTTTCTTGGACCTTTTCCTTGGTTTCATACATTTTCTTTTGTTGTGGCCATGACCTTTGCACTCCCCACAACGGGACCTCTCACGAGGCTCTTGGAATTGGTCGTTGCCCGCTTCACGGCGGCCACCATGGCCCCATCCGTCCATGTCTCCTCTAAGACGCTTTGTCTTACGTCTACCCCGTTTAACAACCTTCAGCTCCGGATCCGGCCATAGTTGAACTCCATGATACTCCGGCCATTGTGATTGGTCAAAGTATGGGTGAAAGCGGGGAGCCCATGTTTTCTTGACCGTCATGATTGAGAACTCCGACTCCCTCACGGTGCGTGGGTGATTGATGTCCACATTCCTAACGCGACCGGCAGTATACAAGTGTGAGCATGGGAGATGAAGCAACAATGGCCTCCCGCAAGTGCAATCACATTGTGTTAACGACACCTTGAAAGCCTGACCTCCATGTTGCCGGCAATCGTTTGTGGTTCCTCCTGGCTCTTTCACTTCGTACTTCCACTCTTCATTGTCATATAATATAGCTTCTTCTGAGTCCGCCTTCCGTGATTGAAATACCAACCATTCATCAACTTTGGGTGGGAACTTGTACTTGTACTTCCGTGGGTTCTCACCCGCTATCTGTGCATCGGTTTCCATCGAGTACTTTACAAAGTACGCATTCATCTTGTCAAATGTGTATTGAACTATTGCCGTCACGGGTAATCCACGTGCACCTTTGAGCACCCTATTGAAGCATTCGGCCATATTGCTCGTCATTTGACCATATCTCCGGCCATCTTCATCAAAAGCACGTGCCCACTTGTTCCGGTATTGAGTGTGCCTATTGAGAAAGTCTTGACCCCCGGGATCAAGTTTTTTGTGTGCGAGCAATTTGTTGTACAAAGTGGCGAAGCGCTTATCGGAGAAAGCGAGACAACAATCTTGAAGATCATCGGCCAACTCCTTAAGGCCACATGCCCTATAGAAGTTCGAACAAAAGTGCCTCATGCACCATCGATGGTGCAACGGACGATGCCCGGGAATGTCAATCTCCACCGCGTTAAGAATTCCTTGATTCCGATCCGATATGACATAAATTTCCCTTTGAGCGGGTAACACCTTCGTCCTCAAAAGATACAAAAACCACTCCCAGTTGTCATTGTTTTCCACCTCAACCAAAGCAAATGCCAATGGCAACACCCGGTTATTGGCATCACTTGCTATCGCAACCAACAAGGTGCCCTTGTATTGTCCGGTCAAGAACGTGCCATCAATTGCGATGACGGGCCTACAATGTTCGAAAGCCCTCACACATTGCTCGAACGCCCAAAAAGCACGGCCAAATACTCTGACTTTCCTTCCTTCATGAACCGTTGTCTGGTGCCCATGAGGCTCGACCACATGAACCATGCCCGGGTTTGTCGCGGCCATGGCTAACAACAACCTAGGGATTCGGTTGTATGCTTCCTCCCATGTACCATACAACATCTTAAATGCGGCTTGCTTCACCTTCCATGGATTGCCGTATTTCACCTTGTAATGAAAGATGGCTTTCACAAGATCAATGACATGTTGGACGCTCATTGTTGGAAGTGTGGATATTGAGTTGGAGAGCCTGTAAGCGATGAACTCGGACGTGAGTTGTTTGTGGTCTTGGGACACAATCTTGCCATCCACCCTTTTGCCTTGGCACATGTGAGTTGGCACACAAGTCACTACATGCCAAGTTGGACCTCCTTTCCATGGTCTTGCACGCACAATCCACGGACATATTTCATCTTCACATGCACATGCAACCGTGTAGCGCTTGTTGACGTCCGAGTGCACCACCTTGTGTGGACGATAATGCGTAACCGAGTAGTTGTCGAGCCACATCTTCAATTCCAACAAGGTGTCGAACTTAGAACCTTTAGCAATCCGATTCTTGTCGTCTATCAAATCACGGTGAGAGCTTGGCCTAACCCCAAGAGGTACACATTGGCCACCATCTACCACGGCTTCATCCGCGAGACAGACATCCTTGAACAATGTAGTCCGATGATCCCGACCAAATACCTTCTCGAAAGCTTCGGCCTCCTTCACCGTGAACCCCTCCGCATCAACTTGTTCATCGGGACCATCGTCATCCGAGTCCGATGCATATGCATGGGAAAAAGGGATGGAATGGTCCATTTTCTCTTGCAGATGATATTTGTCGAGATCACCCACATTGTTGTCATGGAGATCAACTTCATTGTCATCGTCCGCATACTCATCATTGTCCTCTTGCAAAGCTTCATCTTGGTTGTTTGTAAACGAGCTCAATGTTGGCCTCACTTCTTGGGTCAAAAGAGGTTCAACAATTTCATCTCACTTCAAGGGTGCGGGGCTACTAGCAACCAAAGGGGAGGGGTTCCGGTTCAAGTCCAAATGCAAACTTGAATCAACCTTCCTCGTTGCAAATAACTCAAGAGCCTTGTCTAGTGATTCGGCCACCGTCTCCTTGTATGCAACCCAACGTTGCTCCGAGTTTACACGCATTGTCTTCCAACGGATGTGCATTCCAAAACCAACATTATGCCTTCCCTCCAACTCAATGATATCACTAGGGTCCATCCAATTCAAATCTTTCCTCACTTGTTGCAAGAGCTCCGCATAGCTAGGACTACTATCAAACACCATGTCAAGCTCATCCGGGTCCGGTTCCATATTGCCTTTCAAAAAGGCGTCTTTGTCCCCATGATGAACAAACACACATGTTCTTCCTATCCCTATAAGCATTCAAAGAACACAAGGTAACATTGCTTCCATGAGTAGTAATCCAAGGATTAACACGGAATACAAACCCTAAATATATATCAAACAACAACCCTAACCCTAACCCTAACCTTAATCCTAACCATAACCATAACCATAACCATAACCATAGCCCTAAACCTAACCCTAGCACCAACATAAGAACACCCATAAGAATAACCCTAGCATACTAACAAAGCCTAATCATAGAGATTGGCAAACAAACATCTCACATCTCCATGCAAATCTCTAGATCCAAACAAAACTAGGGTTTCCCCAAACTAGCAACAAATGAGCAATGGGAGAACTTTACTTGGATCAAAACAAGGGGATCGGAGAATATTACCTTGAGGGAGGGTTTGACTTCGAAATCCACGGACAAATTCTTCAAATTTGCAAAATTTGGGAGAGGATTTGAGAGGGGGAGAGAGTGGGAGAGGGGGCAAAGCTCGGGGAGAGAGTGGGAGAGTGTGTGGTGTGGGGGGGGGGGGGTGGGGGAGGGGGGGCCAGCCAAGTGGCTGGATAAGGCACAGTGCAGCGCCCGACGGCTAGGCGCTGCACATTACACGTGTGGCGCCTAGCTCGGAGGCGCTGCACTGCGGGATGCGGGGCCCATGGGCTGCCACGGTGGACAGGAGTGCAACGCCGCCGCACTAGGCGCTGCACAGTAGGGTGTGGCGCCGGCGTGGCGGGCGCTACACAAAAGGGTCAGGGGAGTGAAATAGTTTCGCACCCAGTTCATTCTGTGAAATGATTTCGTCCCGAGGTCAAAATTGTCAAATTTGCCACTAAAGACAGAGAGAGGTGTGCTCCTTTCTCCAACACCCCTCGTGACCGGATGTCATATCACAAAATCTGAAAAGGACAAGTAATCGAGAGGCCCAATCATCTACTATTATCTCTTAGTCGAAAAGAAAAGGAGGAGCGGAAATGCAGCAAGAGCCAGGAGTAGGAGAACATGGAAGCTGGAAAAGCTAGGTTTAGCCCCTATGGCTGGAATGCGCTTTACCGGTACTACTCCCTCCGTTCCATAATATAAGAGCGTTTTTTATAATAATATTTTGCTCGATGTTTGGAATATTACCAATGGTTTAAAAGCATTGTAACTACTCCATCCGAACTAGAACAAATTATAGAATGAAGAAAGTAGATTACATTCATCAATATCATTAATCATGCTCGATTTGTGGCTTTAGGCGACGAGGCCATCCCGAATCAAGCGATGACTTGAGTGTGTCGTGTATGTCCTCCCGGACTTCCCAAGGAGAAGGATACAAAGAGGGACGGTCTCACGTGTAGCGAGGATCTCGTTAGAGCATCTTCAACAGCCGCCCAACGCCCGGCGCGCTAAAAATCAGTATACAGCGTCGGGTCAGCCAGCTTTTGCGCGCGGCGGTGCGCTGGCTCCAGCGGCCGCCGCAAAATAAAGTGCGTCCGAGCCGCTCCAGCAGGCGCGCTATATTTCATTTTTTTCTTGACGCCTACTATGTGAACTACGATTCGATACACATTTGGTTCCTGTTGAAGGCAATGCAACTCTCGATATATTGGTCGGGTGCACGATGCACGTATATATGGGTACAAGGGCAGCCCTCAGCCTCATCTATACAAGGAAACTAGAGGCGGGGCCGGTAGAAGATTATCCTAACAGATACATGCACAAATATGTTCAACACCCCCCGCAGTCGATACGTCACCAGTGACACATAGACTGGACCGGAACTCCTCAAATGTAGGCGTCGGTAACCCCTTCGTCATGACATCGGCAAACTGCTGAGTGGTGGGAACATAAAGAACGCGGACGCGCCCAAGAGCCACTTGCTCTCGCACGAAGTGAATGTCGAGCTCAATGTGCTTCGTGCGACGATGATGAACGGGGTTGGCGGAGAGGTAGACCGCAGAGACATCAAGAAGCAACTCCTGGAGAAGCTGGCGAAGCCAAGAGCACTCGGCGACGGCATTGGCCACAACACGATACTCAGCCTCGGCACTGGAGCGGGATACCATGGGTTGTCGTTTAGATGACCACGATATGAGCTAGGGCCCCAGGTAGACGCAGTAGCCTGAAGTCGAGCCTCGCGTGTCCGGGCAGCCAGCCCAATCGGCGTCACTGTAGGCGACTAGGTCAGTCGAGGGCGAGGCCGTCAACGTAAGACCCAGACTCGTGGTGCCGCGGATGTACCGAAGGCTCCGCTTCACCAGGTTCCAGTGAGTGTCGCGAGGGGCGTGCATGTGGAGACACACCTGCTGGACGGCGTACTGCAGGTCCGGCCGAGTGAGTGTCAAGTACTGGAGAGCGCCGATGATGGAGCGGTAGAACGCGGCATCTGGCGCGGGTGAGCCGTCGAGCGCAGAGACCTTGGCCTTCGTGTCGATAGGCGTGGGGACAGGCTTGCAGTTAAGCATGCCTGCCCGCTCGAGAAGGTCCTCTGCATACTACTGCTGATGAAGAAAGAACCCATCGGCGCGTCGTACCACCTTAATGCCGAGGAAGTAGTGCAACGGGCCGAGGTCCTTAATAGCGAACTCAGCGCTGAGGCGAGCAGTATGCTGGCGAAGGAGCTCGGGCGAGGAAGCCGTCAGGATGATGTCGTCGACGTAGAGGAGTAGGTAAGCGGTCGCCGAAGCCTGGTGGTAGACAAACTGTGAGGCGTCGGAGCGAGTAGCCCGGAACCCGAGCTGCTGCAGAAAGCCGGCGATCCGCTGGTACCAGGCGCGAGGGGCCTGCTTCAACCCGTACAAAGAGCGGGAGAGCAGGCACACATGGTCAGGCTGAGCCGCGTCAACGAAGCCGGTTGGCTGCTGGCAGAAAACCTACTCCGAGAGATGGCCATGCAAGAACGCATTCGACACATCCATCTGATGCACCGGCCAGGCGCGAGAGACCGCGAGCTGAAGGACCGCGCGAATCGTGCCCGGTTTGACAACCGGGCGAACGTGTCGGTGAAGTCGACTCCAGCGCGTTGCCGAAACCCGCGGACCACCCACCGAGCCTTATAGCGCTCGAGAGACCCGTCAGGGCGAGTCTTATGCCGGAATACCCACTTGCCAGAGATGACGTTGGCATGGGGTGGCCGCGGGACAAGCTGCCAGGTGCGGTTGCGCACCAACGCGTCGAACTCCTCCTGCATCGCCGCGAGCCAATGCAGATCGCGAAGTGCAGCTCGAACGGACGATGGGAGAGGGGACGACGCAGACGTCGAGGCAGCGAGGAGGTACTCATCCGCAGAATAACGCGTGCTGGGCCGGTGAATGCCGGCGCGAGCACGGGTGACATGCGGGTGTCTGGGGCGGCCGGCGGGGCCGGCGAGGCGGACGGGGCCGGTGATGAGGTAGACGAAGAGGCCGTCGAGGAGCCGGGGTCAGGCGCGGGAGATGCGCTCGCTGCCCAGGCTACGGACTCAACGGGAGTCGGGGGCGCCGTGGCCGCCGGCGAGGATGCAGCCGGGTCGGCGGAAGCCGTCGAGGAGCCCGGGTCAGGCGCATGGGATGCGCTCGCTGACCGGGCTACGGACTCAACGGGAGTCGGAGGCGCCGTGGCTGCCGGCGAGGAGGTCGGCGAGCCGGCGGGCGAGGGGACCGGGTCCGACGCCGCGGACCCAGAGCGGGGCCCAGGCGCGGTGGGGGCGCCGAAGCCAGGGGAGGCCCACGTGCTGCAGGGGGCCCGAAGCCGGGAGGGGGCCCGAGCGCAAGTGAGCGGCCTCCCCTAGGGGCACCGGGAGGCGCGGGTGACGATGGAGAGTCAACCGGCGGTGGTACCTGGTGAAAAGGAAAAGACCTCTCGTCAAAGTAAACGTGCCGTGAAGTGAAAACTCGGTGGGAAACCGGATCATAGCAACGATAGCCTTTGGTGTTTGGTGGGTATCCGAGAAAGATGCATGCCATGGAGCGAGGTGCGAGTTTATGAGGAGTAGTGGAGGCGATGCTAGGATAACAGAGACACCAAAAAACACGAAGATCATCATATGAAGGTGGGCTACCGAAGAGGAGATGATGTGGTGCAAAGTTATCACGAGCACGAGTCGGACGAATGTTGATGAGGAGAGAGGCGGTGGAGAGAGCGTCCGGCCAAAACCGGGGCGGGACATTGACGTGGAAAAGAAGAGTGCGCACACAATCATTGAGGGTGCGAAGGATCCGTTCGGCGCGGCCATTTTGTTGCGAGGTATACGGGCAGGTGAGATGAAAAATTGTGCCGTGTGTGGCAAGGAGGGTGCGGACCCCGACGTTGTCAAACTCCTTCCCGTTGTCAGTCTGCAAGGCATGAATGGGACGCCCAAACTGCGTAGTGACATAGGAGTAAAAAGTAGTGAGAACGGAGAGTGCATCGGATTTTCTCCGCAACGGGAAGGTCCACACATAGTGAGAAAAATCATCAAGTATGACAAGATAGTATAAAAAACCCGTATTACTGGCAACAGGAGATGTCCACAAATCACTATGAATCAACTCAAATGGATACGACGCCACCGATGAGGACGCGCTAAACGGAAGACGGACATGCTTGCCGAGACAACAAGCATGACAAGTATGATCATCGGTTTTATTACACATGAATGAAAAAGTCCTAAGAATATGACGAAGGGTGGCCGGGTTCGGATGTCCCAGCCGAGCATGCCAAAGGTCCACCGTGGCGGAGAGAGCGACCGGAGCGGATGTGGAAGTGGCGGTGGAGTTCACCGGGTAGAGGCCGTCCAGGCTGTCACATCGGTGGAGCACCATCCGGGTACGGGCGTCCTTGACAGAAAAACCGACTTCGTCAAATTCAACAGTTATAGGATTTTCACGTGTAAGAGAACGAACGGAAACAAGATTAGTGACTAACTCATGTGAAACTAAGACATTAGACATGTGAATAGGCGTAGAGTTAGATGGAAAGGAACCATGACCAAGGAAGACCCGTCCCCAACAGTGATACGACATGCGGTAGAAACTGGAAATACGGAGTTGAGGTTACCAGGGATGGAAGTCATGTGGGTGGTAGCCCCGGAATCCATATACTAGTCGCCGCCTCCAGTGTACGTGTTGGGTGTAGGGCGGAGTGAAGCGCCGGAAGGAGAGCCGGATCCCAAGGGGCCGGCGGGAGTGCGGCGGCCGCGGCCGGAGGGGCGGCGTAGCCAGGCATGGCCGCGGCGTAGCCACCCGGGGCGGTGTACGGAGGGGCCGCGACGGGGTAGCCACCCGGGGCGGCGAAGAACGCCTGATGCGCGCCGGGGCGGGGGCCGAGGATCCCAGCCGGGACGGGGGCCCGCGGCACAGGCATCGTGTACGCATGGACCACCCCCGTCCAAGGGTTGGTCGTGGCGGCCCAGGGGCCGGGGGCAGCTACTGCTGCTGCGGCTGGCGGGGCGCCCCCCCTGCGTCGTGCTACTGTTGCTGCTTCTCGCCGCGACCCCCCCGTGGCGACGATCAGGGGCAGGGGGCGGCGGCTGGTAGACGGGCGCCGGTGGCGCCTGGAAGTACGACGCCGGCGGCGGCAGCTGCGGCGCCGTGGGAGGAGTGGCGCGGGAGGTGCCCTCCGCGAGAGCCGTGTGCGTGGCCTCGGACTTCACCATCTTCATCCTCCTCTCCTCCAACCGAAGATAGGCCACGACCCGAGGAAAGGTTGGGTCCGGGAGGAACTTGAGGTTGGAGGCCGCGTTGCCGAACTCCTCGTTCAGACCGGCGGTGAGCGTGCTGAGGAAGGCGCATGCAATAATCGTCAATGGACGAGTCAAGCTGATGGCAGCCAAAAAATTCCTGCTGAAGAAACACGGGCGCTGGAGGGCGTTGTCGAGGAAGAGCCCGTTCAGCTTCGCCCACACCGTCTGCGCGTCATCAGTGTCGCAAACGATGGTGTGGAAGATGTCCTTGGAGATGGTTTGGTACAGCCAGCGAGTGATGGTGGCGTCGATGGTCAGCCAGTCGTCGTCCGCGAACATGAGGCCGGAGTCGACGGAGCCATCGACGTGATCGATGAGGTGGTACTCGCGGAAGACGAGAGAGAAGTAGGTTTTCCAGGCGTAGTAGGTGGAGATGGCGTAGTCAAGAACGACGGGCACGCTGGCGACGATGTCGAGATCGCGAACGACCTCCACCGGGGAGGGGCCGGACCGTCGAAGGGATTGGAGGGGTGGGAGGCGGCGGAGTAGGGAGAAGCCATGGATGCGGAGGCGACCGACGAGAGGAGTGGCGGCACGGCTGGCGGGGAGATGGCGATCGGGTAGGAGGGGCGATCGGGTGGGAGGGAGGCGGCTCGGGAGGGAGAGGGAGGCGGCTTGGGAGAGGGAGAGGGATGGGGATGGGGAGGCGCGCGCGGCGGCGGGGTGAGGATGCGGCGGCGGCGCAAGTAGGTGGTGGCGGCAGTGAGGGGCTGCGGCGGCGGCTAGGAGTGGAAGCTAGGGTTGGGTCGGAAGGGAAACTGATACCATGTTGAAGGCAATGCAACTCTTGATATATTGATCGGGTGCACGGTGCACGTATATATGGGTACAAGGGCAGCCCTCAGCCTCATCTATGCAAGGAAACTAGAGGCGAGGCCGGTAGGAGATTATCCTAATAGATACATGTATAAATATGTTCAACAGTTCCGATAGTAAAAATGTGAGATAGTTCGTTGCATAGCCTGCTTCTACGATACAAAATAGTGCATAGATAGTTCATAGTCCTCTCCTACGATAGATAGAAAAACGAAAAACTACTACTACTCGTCATTCTCCGACTCGGACTCTGCGTCGGTGATGTCCTTCTCCGACGTCTGAGCGTAAGCGTCAAGGAATCGCTCGTCGCTGGAGTCCTAGGACGACGCATCTCCTAGCACGATGTTGTATTTAGCGACCGCCTTCCGCGTTCGCTTTCCTCGCGATAGGCTGCTCGCTCCTTCCTTCTCTCCTCCCTCTCCGCCCTCCTCTCGGCGAAGAATTGTTCCTCGTTGATGATGTCTTGCGGGAAGCGTTGGCGCCACAGCGTCATGGCTTCCTCATCCATCTCGGCCCGGCTGAGACGGCGCTCCCGCCTCCGGTTCTCGCGACGATCCTCGTCGGTGATAAGTCGCGGGGGAGGCGCCAACTCCTGTGCCCACTCCCGCGTCGCCACGTCCGTGAAGTTCATGTCCCAATGGGACCGCCGGAGGCGCCACGCCGCAGCGTCGTACGCGCGGGCGCCATCCTGGGCGGTGTCGAAGGTTCCGAGGCCGAGGCGCATGCCGCCCGATCGAATCTCGGTGGAGTGGGTGCCGGGCGGACGCACGCGGACGCCGCGGTAGCCCGAAACTCCCCGACGGCGAGGCGGCATGGTGGCGTGGTGGTGGCGTGTCGGCGGCGAGAAGAGAAAGCGGTAGAGGGAGCGACGAGAGAGCGGCAGAGGGCGCTGCAATTTTATAGGCGCGCCGGACGCGGTGCGCCAAATCTAGCGCGAGAGCTGCCGCCTTTCCCCCCGCGTGCTAATTTCTAGCCTACGCTGAAGCGCGCGAAAACGTCCCGCGTCTTTTGGCGCGGCTAAAAGACACGGCCGTTCAAGATGCTCTTATGACATACTTGACGAAACACCCAAAACAGAAAAAGACATGCTTGACGAAAAGGGTCATTTGCCTTGCTTCAGGTTATTCGACTGAGTGTTCTGCAAGTTTTTTCTCTTGTCGGGAAACCAGCTGCCTGTCAACTCGCCGCGATATCTCATCTCTTCTCTCCCGTGATGCATGTGGAGCGCAATCCAAGTCGCTGAGAGGCAAATATTCTCGCGACAATCATCGTCGCCTTGCTCTACCGCTGCTGTCTTGTGTCATTCTCCGCGCACGACCCATGTGCCCGGAATCTACGTGCGAACCACACGGTGATGATCGAGAAACACCGCCAATTCCCAAAACTGATTGGAGCCGGAGACGTTGTCGTGCCCTGTCTGCCAGGTTCCTTCCTTGGCCATGTGGGAGGAGTGGGTCGATCAATCTGGATATGCTCGGCGTTGTGACGTTGTGGTTCCGGTTCACACACTGCTTTGTCGCCGTATTATTGCCCAAATATTCTTGCTCTTAACAACATTTTCGTAGATTTTATTTTCGTCGGAATTCCGTGTGTTAGGGCATGTAGAATAGCTGACGAGCCAGTGTCATCTTAAGCCTGCTACGTAATCTACCGATGAGCATAAAAAAGAGAATCTGATAACGTTCGGGGTACAAGAATATGGCAAATTAAACATTTCGATGGCAAGCATAGTGACGCGAGGATGACAACTATAGTTGACAAGCATGATAACTTTGTGCTTCGTTTTTTTGACAGAAAATTATTGTATGTGTCAACTAATTTGCCATCCTTGCGTCACTAGAGTTACTATAAAAAACGTTCGATTTGCCATGTGCCCGTACTTGGCATCAGGTACTTATCATTTTCGGGAAAAAAAATCCTTGTCTTATCTTTAGTAACTAGATATACCTAAACATGTGATGAGAGATATTGTAGTGAAATGCATGAAACCATTGCAGTTGCGTGGTCATTAGCATAAACACAACATTTTAAAAATTACCAGAAAACCACCACAAAATTAGATGAAAACACTATTTTTTTCACATAAAACACTGATCGCTCACAGAGCATGTTTTGATCTCGATTGTGATAGGTTGGACCCGCTTGTCAAGCCGTGTTAGGGAAAAAAATCTACATGAATAATTGACTTGGTCTTTATCCTTATCGACAACCCACGACATACCACCCCCTCTCCCAACCCACGAGGTCACGACCCACCAACTCCTCCCCAGCTACGACAAACTCGGGTGCGCCAGATTCCGGTGAGACCTGTCCGCGACGTCGCGTTCCCCACCCAGCCCCGCACCGGAATTGACAAACTGTGCCGTTGGGACACGTCCCCTCATCACCGCGTTTGTAGAGATGATGAGGCATCAAGTGATATTGGTTAATAACTTTTTTCTGGGTCAAAGTTACTGGAATATGTTTTAACAACTATTTTTTATGGGTCAAAGTTCATAGAAACATCAGGAAATTATGCGCTAGAAAAATAAAAATAAAACATAAAATACAATAGTAATGGAAGGTCAATTATGAAGCTTTTGTGTTGTCGACAACAACAAACTTTAGTTGAGTTGGTCTTTGGGCTATCTAGTTATCACCACGACCTAGGTTTGAGTCCCTACTTGTGCCCTTTATTTTTCAGCACGACCAATGATCATCCAGCTATAAACACCTGCGAGAGAGAAAATCGAGAGAGACGGGAAAAATGGACATGGAAGGTCTGAGAAGAAAAACTGGGAGAGATGGACGAGGGAGGAGAGTTGGACAGGGAAGAAAATTAGGGGAGAAAGAATCGGACGAGGGAGGAGAGATGGACATGGAAGAAAATCAGGTGAGAAAGAATCGGGAGTCCCCGCTCCTAGCCCCCGCTCCTAGCCCGCCGGTGGCCACTCCGGCCCCGGCGTCCACGCAACACTCCGGTGGCCACTCCGGCCTCGGCGTCCACGCATCATCTTCTCTCAGCCACCGCCTTCGATAGCATCATGGCATTAGCCGATGTCAACTTCGATGTCGGTCAGGATTTTGCGTCTGAGGTATGGAAGAAATGGGGGGCCACGATCAATTTTGAAGCTGATAAAGATCTTGAGGAGTTCATTCTGGTCGCGGAATTTAAGAGATCTCAACTCCGGTTGACAGAGGAATCTGTTAGCACCATCCTCCTTGCATTCTTTGGGGGGCCGTGCATCACTCTTCAAGGTACAATGCTTACAAAACTGGTCCTTCAAATTTTCTGTCTCGTCCAAAGAAGTTGGGTTCTCAATCATCAAGGGAGGTAACATATCCACATCTCTTCTCCATATCAATTTCCTACTCTGGGGTAATGGAGGGCCTAATTCTTGCTGGGAACTGGACCAATATTTGCAAGAAAAAGAGGATGAATGGACCCATGTTTTTCGTAAGCACCCAAGAAAATCTTATCTTCAAGCTCTTAGATCGCCCATGATCTTCGAAGATCAACCTCATGCTGCTAGCAGATCATCTCCTCCACGCATTTCAAATTTGGCTTCTTCACCGGATCAATCTCGTTCAGCTGGTTTGAAAAGCTTAAATGTTGCAGTTACTACTAGGAGGGCGGGATCACCGCGCATGCAAACCCAGGAGCAATCGGTGTTCTGCGTCCGGTGTTTACTCACTGGCCATTCTCGGCCCAACTGCACTAATCGAATTAAATGCCATTCATGCAAACGTTGGGGCCATATCAAAAAAGACTGCTTCTCCTCGGCCCACCCAATCCACAAATCACTACAAGCCCAACGGGTCCTTCGGCGATTCAGTTTCCAAGGCGGGAGGCCACTGTTCCCGCGATTTTGACGATTCTGGCTATCAATCAGCCGACCAACCGGAGTATTCCAGTTAATGCTATCCCTCACACTTCCCCGGAGAGCAGCCATCATCGCCGGCCCTCCCAAATCTCCATCTCCCAAAAACTACAAGCCGTTGTGGTTCTTCCATCCCCTCCGCAACACAACCCCACCCCATCTGCTCCTGAATCGGCCACAATGGCCACATTCCCCTTTGACCCGACACAATTCCTCCCACCAAACCACCAGAGCATTCAGGTAGAAGGGAGACCTGCTCGGATTCGGATCCTCACCGAAGCGGCGCAACCCACGCATGAAATATGGGCGATTGCTACGATTGTGCCGATGCCAGACCTGCCAGTTGCTTTCAACACCATCAGAGAGGTACTCACAGATTTTCTTACTGATAGAAGATTGGGGTTTTCTGAGATCAAACCTTGCTCGTTCGGTCAAGCTTATATCAAGATGAACAGTGTCTTCGATACGGATGCCCTTGTTTCCAACAACCCGCATCAATTCACTGATGTGCATGTCATATTCCAAAAGCACAACCAGGGCCTGAACTGGAGAAATCTCGTTCTAAACAGAGATGTGTGGATTCTGCTTTGTGGGTATCCATTCGACAGAAGGAATATTCAGGAGATCAGTAGTGCTGTGAATAAATTTGGTAAAATGCTCATGTGGGACAGGGTCAGAAGCACTAGGGCAAGTCTCATGGTTCATGTCAGGGTTGAGGAACTTTTAGACATCTCTAACAGTATTGTTTTTGGGGAAGGAGACAGATTTCAATCAGGATCTCTCTCTGTGCCTGTAGTCATCCTACAACATCAGATACTTGGGGCAGCTCCACCTGATGAGGACCCCATCCCTCCTAATGGTAACCCCCATCCACCCCCCCAAGAAGTGTTTCATCCCAATCAACACAATCATTTTCTTGGGCCTTTATAGCAACATGAGCATGATGACATTCATCATCCTAAAGCCAATGTTAATCTGCAGTTAGCTCTGAATAATGAGGGTCATAACCCTGACATGATGGAACTGGAAGATGCAGAGGCAGGAGAAGAAGAGGCTGATTTGCCAGGATGGGGCCACTGGGCCATGCCACAAAACCTCATAGATCAGGAACTTCATCAGGGAGAATTTCTGGCCCTCAATGACATTGTGGAACCATTTGATGCTGAGATTTTGGCTGAGGGAGAAAATGCCAACAGTAGCATTACTATATCTGATGGCCCATCTGACAATTCTGCTGGAACAGATGCCTCTGCCAATGGTCCATTGGCGCCAATGCAACCTGCTTTGCCAGATTTGAATGCGGCAGTTGGACCTATTGGGCTAGGCCCAATCCCACTTCCTCTTGGTCCACCTGTTCTGGCCCAACAGCTACTTATCCAGGCAGCCAACAATCCTCCACAAGTACCAGCTATGGAATGGCACCCACCTGCTATTCAGCCTTTGCCCATTATGGATCTTAGTATTGAGATCATCATGGAGAAGTATGAAGTCTTCCAGGATAACAGTGATCTGGATCCCATGCAACTGGAATTTCAGTCACACAGCAGAGCATCTCTCCAACTAAAGAAAGATCTTCAGGCTGCTGTCAATACTGTCAACACTACACTCTCTGAACCTGTTCTTGCAGCAGTAACAGAACTCCAGGAAAACCAATTGCAGAACATGAACATAGAGGAGGTAACCAATGAGATTGAGGGAGGGACCTCTGACCTCTCTGCTCCACCAGGTTTCCCTATCCCAGCTTTTCTTCATCAGGCTCATACTATTTGCCCTAGTAACAGGTAGACACATGATCAACATTTAAGTGCAGATGCAACCTCCAAACAACAGTCAACAGAAGAACTTCTTGGCAAGGAAGGGGCACAAATCTGGGAGACTCATTTTGCCCCTGCTTTGGACAGTAAAGAGATTATCTAGGTACCTAGTGACTGGGTAAACTTTCTTGCAGTTAATTTCTTGACACCAGATAAGTTTGCATGGGCCAAAAGATTTATTATATCTAATTTCTGGGATATTATCAGTCAGAGCTCAACTTGTCCAAACACTCTACCATTTTCTATACCTGGCAATTGCCCAACTCATGATCTCCTGCTTTGCTCTACTACTACCTCCCAGCAGGGCTCAAAAGACATCACCTTGGGCTCTCCAACAAAGGACACTGACAAAGATGGCACATCTGCTTCATCCTCCTCAGCTCCACAAAATCTCAAAAAGAGAAAGGGCAAGATTCCTCTGGTGGAAACAGAGGTAAGAAGAAGTTGTAGAATTCAGCAACTTGCTAAGGGGTATAAACAGTCAGTATGTGTTGACAAAGATTGTATGGCATGTTCTGTTAAACCACCTACTCTGATATCAAAGTGGTTAAAAGTTTGAACACTTCTTTTTGCAAGGTGAGTGAGAAAGACTCCACTGAAGAGAACCTGTCCAAAAGGAATAAGAAGAGCAAGGGCACAAGATCTAACATGGAAGGAATCAAGGCCACCAAGGAGCAGACCAAGAAATGGCATTAGTTTTGTCTTTTATTTCTCTTCCTAGAGGGTTTTCTGTCTTATTGAGGGACTGTAATGATTCTGCAATGATAGTCTATTTTGGTGATGGCAGTGAGGATGCTCTTTTGGTTTATTGTAAGTCCTGTAATACTGTTAAGTTCCTGGCCTGGGCTGTACACCTTTTGGACAACTTCCTCATGCTTCTCTTCCTCTCAATCCTGAACTCTTGTGATAGTATCATTTCATCAAGTCCATCCCAGTTGTTTAATTTCAGTCCAGTTTTCTTGTGCCCCTATGAATAGAGATTGGAATATTCTTAACTGGAATATCAGAGGTATCAATGACAACAAAAAATGGTCAGCTATAGCCAATAAAATTGAAGAAACTCAATGTGCTATTCTATGTATTCAAGAGACTAAGAGAGAAAGCATTGGCAATGCTTATTTAAAGAACTTCTGCCCAAAGAGAATTAGCAAGTTTGAATATCTCCCCTCCATTGGTGCATCAGGTGGAATATTAGTGGTATGGAATGATCAAGTTTTTGAGGGACAGATTATTCACAGGAACAATTATGCCATCACTTTACAGTTCACATCATGACACAACAATGATCAATGGGTACTCACCAATGTTTATGGACCTTGTGAACATCAAGAAAGACAACATTTCATTGACTAGTTAAAGCATTTTCCAATGGAAGATGATATAAACTGGATTCTTCTGGGGGACTTTAATTATATCAGATATCCACACAACAGAAGCAGAGCAGGAGGAAAATTAGATGACATGCTAAGTTTCAATGAAGTCATAAGCCAGCAAGCCCTGATTGAGATCCCACTGAAAGGAAGAAAATATATTTGGAGTAATATGCAAGATGCACCACTGCTTGAGAAACTTGACTGGTGCTTCACATCAGAAGCTTGGACCCTCAAATACCCAGCCACATTTTCCTACCCTTTGGCCAAAACAACTTCTGATCATGTACCCATCAATATACAGATTGGTTCCTCCATTCCAAAATCAAAAATCTTCAGATTTGAGAATTTCTGGTTGCAACACTCCCAATTTAAAGAGGTAGTCAAATCTATTTGGACTCAACCTATGGATGAAAGTCACAGCGCCAAGATCATTGCTGCTAAATTCAAGAGACTCAGGAAGGGATTAAAGATTTGGTCCAAGCAGCTATCTGACCTTAAGAAAGTTATTGCTGATACCAACTTTCTGATCCTATGTTATGATGTCTTTGAGGAATATAGATCTCTGTCCAATGAGGAGACTAATTGTAGGGAGATACTCAAGACTCACTTGGCTATGCTATTGGAACATCAAAGGATTTATTGGAAGCAAAGAGCAACTATTAGACAGATTCAGATGGTTGAAGCTAACACAAAATATTTTCAAGCTAAAGCAACAATCAAGTTCAGAAATGACAACATTGCCATGTTCAAAGATAAATCAGGGCATGAAAACTTTGATCACCAGGCCAAGGCAGTTATCCTATATAGAGCTTTTAAAGAAAGATTGGGCACCAGTTCTCCCACTGAAAACCCATTGCAATTGGATGACCTCCTACACTCATTTGATGATCTTTCTGACTTGGAGGCACCTTTTAGCAAGGAGGAAATTGGCAAAGTCATTAGTCAAATGCCATCTGATAAATCTCCTGGACCAGATGGATTCAATGCAGCTTTTCTCAAACACTATTGGGATATCATTGCACCTGACTTCTATCAGCTCATTAAGGATTTCCACTCTGGTACTGTCAATATCCAGAGCATCAATTTTTCATTCATTACATTGATCCCCAAAGTGGGTGCTGCCACTTGCCCAGCTGAGCTCAGGCCTTTCTCCTTTCTCAGTTGCACCCTAAAAATTATCACCAAGCTTCTGGCTAACAGACTTCAAAAAGTGATCCTCAGGATGGTGCACACCAATCAATATGGATTTCTCAATAGCAGATGCATCCAAGACTGCCTTGCCTGGTCATATGAATACATACATCAATGTTTCCAAAGCAGAAAAGAGCTGGTCTTACTGAAGCTAGACTTTGAGAAGGCTTTTGACATGTTGAACCATGAGACCATTATACAAATTATGCAGGCCAAGGGGTTTGGACCCAGATGGATACAATGGATTAAGATGATTTATGGGACTGGATTTTCTTCTGTTCTATTGAATGGAGTGCCAGGCAAACAATTCTTGTGCAAGAAAGGTGTTAGACAAGGAGATCCACTTTCACCACTTATTGTTGTGATTGCAGCTGATATGTTACAGACCATGATGAATGAGGCTATGCATAACAACATGATCCAGTCACCTCTGACCCACCAGTCATGTCCAGATTACCCTATCATTCAGTATGCTGATGATACCATCTTGGTAGCACATGCAGATAGAAGACAACTTGAGCACATTCAGAATCTGCTTCTTCATTATGCCACCTACACTGGACTCAAAGTCAACTATTCCAAATCAACTCTCATTGCCATCAACACTCCCATGAATAAGATGCATGATCTATCTCTAATTGCCATCAACACTCCTAGGGTGCAGCATCGGTACTCTGCCTCACAAATATCTGGGCCTGCCACTATGTCATACCAAACCTAAAGTTGAGGACTATTTGCCCATGTTGAAGAGAATTGAAAATAGATTGCTGGGCTGTTCCACCCTCCTATCCACTGGAGACAAACTCACCCTCATTAAATCTGTTTTCTCAAGCATGCCCATTTTCTTCATGTGCACTCTCTGGATTCCAAAGACAGTGATCAAGCAAATCAATACTTACCTTATGAACTGCTTCTGGCGCAAGTATGGTACACATGAGAGAGGCACTGTTTTGATTTCTTGGGAACAAGTCTGTAAACCCAAAGCACAAGGTGGTCTGGGAGTCTTAGATATCCAACTGCATAATCAAGTTCTACTCATGTAATATCTCCACAAATTCTTCGACAAGGATAATACTCCGTGGATTAAAATCATTTGGGAGACTTATTATCAAGACTCCCTTCCTGGGGACAGAATGGTGGGCTCCTTCTGGTGGAAGAGCATCATGAAAACGCTGCACACATTCAAGCAACATGCTATCTGTAAACCTGGCCAAGGAGACACTACTCTCTTCTGGCATGACAACTGGAGGGCCCAACCTTTGCGGCAACAATTTCATGAGTTGTTCTCTTTTGTGATTAACACAAAGCTGACTCTGAAGCATGTGTTAGAGCAACAAGATCTCAGCCACATCTTCCATAGACCATTATCACTCCAAGCCTTCAACCAATTCAACTCCCTTCAGACTCACATACAAAACATCACACAATCTGTGGAACACGACAAATGGTGTTACCCCTGGCCCAGTCAGCAATACTCCTCCATGAAAATGTACAAGCGCATCTGTGGAAACAATGAAGCTCACTCCATCTTCAAGCAGATATGGAAAACTTCCTGTCGGCTCAGACATAAAATCTTCTTCTGGCTTTTACTTCATGACAGAGTTAGCACAAGAAATCTACTTAAACGCAGAAATATGTTCCTTCCAGATTATTCTTGTGCTATGTGTGCGGAAGGTACTGAGGAAACTCTCATCCACCTTTTTTGGAACTGCCCTTTCTCATTGAGCTGTTGGCACAACTTATTGCCTGCTAGAAACAGAGGATTTCTGCTTATGATGAAATTCAGTTGGCCATGCTGAGGTTGCCCAAAGAATTTGCACAGGAGATTGTTATCATGGGAAACTGGAGTACTTGGATGGTGATGAATGATAAGGTTTTCAGACATGCACCACCACACATCAACACATGTAAGTTCTACCTCAAGGAAGGCCTGCAGATGCTTTGCCTTCGCTCAAAGGAGCACAAAGCAGCCCAGATTAGCAGTTGGATTGATCAGTACTTATAAACTTCTATCATGTTTCCACGAGAGGACATTGGATGATTTTCCTTTTGTACTAGACATGTTGTAAATATTTTATTAATATAATTGAAAATACCATAGAACTATTGTTCTACGGTCCAGGTTTCAAAAAAAAAAAGAATCGGGAGGGTGTCACGTGTGTTCGTCCAATCTGGATAGGAGAGCAGTCGCGGTGTTCGGAGGTATGACTAAAACCATACAGTTTACCATCTACTTTTTCTCGTTCAGATAATTATCTTTGACGGGATATGTGATACCAAGAAGTGAAATTGGTTAAGTTGGGTTGCACTCCCTCTGTAAAAAATATACGAGCGTTTAGAGTAGTGATTTAAACGCTTTTATATTTCTTTACAAAGGGAGTACTGTTTTAGTTTTAGCCTGGTGTATTTTATCTTTGAAAATACTAATGCCCACACGTGTGGCAGTTTTGCAACTCGCCCACACGCGTGCATCACCATCCAGTCGAGTTTGCATGAATCTTGACACATTGAGGAGGATCTTGCATGCCACGTAGGACGGGGCTGGTGTGTGGGTGTTGGAGAGTTCGCCCACACGCCCCGCACCACGCGGTTTGCCAGCTGCACTGTGTGGGCGAACTAGTTTCTGCCCACACAGCCACCATCTAGTCCGCGCGCGTGGGCGAACTGTTTTTCGCCCACACGACGCTCGTATGTTGTTGGATGGCAACTGCAGTTATGCGTATGGGGCTACTAGGTAAACACACATGACAACTATGATTCGTTGATAGATGGCAACTGCAGTTGCGCGTAAGTGGCAACTAGGTAAACACACATGGCAACTACGATTAACCATACATGGCAACTATGATTAACCATACATGGCAACTATGGCTGGACCACATGTGGCAACTAGGTAAACACACATGGCAACTATTGTTTAACCACATGTGGCAAGTAGTTAATCACACACGACAACTATGGTTTGATTGCAAGCGGCAACTACCATAAATTAGTCATGACAACTATATTTAACCAAAACAGAGAGAGTTGCCATGTTTTTACAACTACATTTGCCATCCCAGATAACTATATCTGTCATCCCAGATGGCAACTAAATCGTCATCCCGCGGGGTACCTAACATAGTTGCGGCAGGACGTGTGGGCATTTTTGCTTCGTGCCACACGCACGGGGTGAAGATGAGTAGTACTTATTGGGCGTGTGGCGCGAAATAGCTGCGTCAACACGTGTGGGCAATTCTAATATTCGCCCACACACAGCCCGTTTGGGTTGCCTCATGCTCATGCCATACACGGTGTGTGGGCGGATGTCTAATATGCCACACGTGTGGACGTTATCGGTGTCCTTTACCTTTTGTTATAATTATATAGCCGTGTTCAAGACATTATCTCTAATCTTATTTTTAACGGACTGTAATACTATTATCGAGAAATAAAACCATATGTCGACCCATTACAGCTTGCCGCAACCTGCAGCCGGCACTCGTCTCACCCATCTCATACGCTGTGCCTGCTTACCGTACGCGAGCATGTGCGGGACGACACAATCCTAGTGGTGGAGGCGCAAACATTCTGGCAATCATCGCCGCCCGCTCCACCGCCGGAAAGCCTCTGTCACCCCCACCGTCCGTCCTCGAAGCCCATGTGCCCGGAATCCACGAGCGAACCACCCGGCGTACATGCCATGTCACGGTGCCGGGTGGAGGCGCTGCCGTTTCCAAAACTGACCGGTGGGCAGGGTGCCCGCCGCCGTACGCGATGCGTTGATCCCCCTCCCTGGCCACTGGATACGGTACGGTTCTACTACTACCAGCGGCAAATTTGACAAATTTGACCTATAGACAAAATCAAATCACAGAATGAACTATTCGTGAAACTATTTTACGCGGTTGACCTTTTTGTGTGACGCCCGACACGAAGGCGCCACACTACACTGTGCAACGCCTCACAGATAGGCGCTACACGGCCAGCATCGCACCCGTGCGATCAAAAAATTACTAAGTCAGTGTGCAGCGCCTGAGAGTTAGGCGCCACACTATACAGTGTAGCGCCTAGCTCCTAGGCATTGCACTAGTGCAGCGCCTAGCTCCCAGGCGTTGCACTAGTGCAGCGTCTGAGAGCTAGGCGCCACGGGTCAACCGCGTGAAATAATTTTACGGACAGTTCATTCTGTGATTTGATTTCGTCTATAGGTCAAATTTGTTAAATTTGCCACTACCAGCAGCGCCGTGTTTTCGGTTGGTTCGTTAACACCCCGCTCTGTCACGGGATTATTGCCGAATATTCCTACCATCGGCTAGGCGATTAAGCATGGGCATGATTGGGAGAAAAGGTCATCCGCGAGCAACGAGAGCGTGGCGGTGAGTGGTGACGAGGAGAGAATTATTGAGGCGTACCGGTAAGGTTTGGCTGGCGGCAACTCGAAAGCGATTAGGTGCTGGGGAATCGATCCGGGCGTTGAACCCCGCATGGCTGCTGCTGCTGTCAAGTGCTGGACTGCTTTGGACTACTTGCAACAGTGAGAGGTCTTGTACTCCTATATACAGTACGTACGTATACGTGGTTAACAAAGGATGCTTCATTGTGAGTTGTGATGCCGTGATTTGTAAGGAATGCATTCGCAATAATAACAGTACAGGGAACACATCAACCACTTACCACTGGGGCCACTGGACCAGGCACATTGACTGTTGCCTGATGCCCAAGCTACCTAGCATGCTCTAGTAGATCGCTGCGTGCATGGATGGACCAGCGAAGCGTGCAGGTCCTCACCTTGAACTGTTGAACACATCTGAACCAACCACGCGTCATGCAAAAACATGCACATGTGCGTAGATAAAGCCCTTGTGCCGCAATTATCGGCCTGTCGGGGTGTATTACCTGTGAAAACTCACCAAACAGCTTAGCATCGAATTAAGGATTTATTCGAGATTTCAAGGTTCTAACGACTAAGCTTCGAACAATTTGTTGTTGCTACCGCCCCTCATTACATACATGTATCATTGATAGCGAAACAGCAGCCTGCCTTTCGAAAAAAAGATAATGAAACTGTTGAAAATATGAGCAATTTATCGAATGATTTTATTAACAGAAATACTAGATAAAACATGACTAGAGTAGTAGAGATGAAACATGTCATGTAATCTAGCAGAGTGAAGGCAAATAGCATCTGAACATATGAACTAGTACAGAACATATGTAGAACATAGAGTGGAACAAGAAAGGCTAGAGCAAGAAACTAAGGCAAGATCTTAAACAGAGGGAACACGAAGACATACGGAACAGTGGCAGAAGCACTGGTCTTGGGGTCGGTGTCCTCGCCAGCCATGTCGTCGAAGAGGTTGTCGACGTCGGGGAAGAAGTTGTCGTCGGGGAAGTAGTCATCGGAGTCCGGGGCGTCCGTGATGAAGAAGTCAATAGTCACGCGCAGCGCTCCCCAAAAACCTTATCACCCTTCTCCCGCACGTGACTCAAAGCGGTGGGGTTTCGGAGGTCTACTATCCCGACCTGTGGTGCATGCCGCAAGCCAGGATGGAGAAGATCGTAGCAGTAGCTCAGTGCTCAGGAACGGTGGCGAGAGGAAGATGAGGTTCTCATGTGTCTCTCAGGAGAGGAGCGACCTCTCTCTTATATGCACAAGAGAAGTAGGCGAGAGGGCAACGACGGGAGGTGAAGCCAAATAAGGAGACGAAGCGAACAGACTGCAGCCGAAGAGGTGCGTCGTTCGGATTCAATCTCCACTACAGCAAAACGTTTCAGCTCCCGTGTGACCATTCGTATACCCATCGTGCGTGGCAAAAAATTAGACATCGGCTCGTCTCATTCCCGTAACCCGCGACGCTTCGTGGCGAGCCGGGTGGTGGAGGAGGAGCGCGTGTGAATGTCTCTCTTATTCTCATGCTTATACATGTGGGGAAACACCCTCCCTTATAAGGAGGTCCAACTCCCACCAAACTAGCAATGTGGGACTAAACATTGGTTCCACCTCTTGCCTTACACGAATGGGCTGAGTTGGCCTCTAGGATTTACTAAGAATTTCTGAATGGCTATTGGGTTGGCCCAAAATAGACTAAATTCTAGCAATCCCCCACCAGATCCTAGAGGCACATAAAATTCGCCTTTAGTTCCAAAACACCATTTTATATACCGGTACTGCAGTGGAGACTATTAAGTTGAACTTCCACCTAGAACTCAGTGCTACACTAGTAAGCAACTTGAACAGTGGACTCGGCCTTGAACTGCAAGTTTTCTGCAAATCTAGCTTCACACAAAGCCTTGACCGAGACTAGGCTACCGCGGGTCTTCCCCATGAGTGGAGCTTATGCGTCATACTACGAGACCTTTCATGAGTTTACTAGAGAGCACCCTTAACAATCAGACTCATATAGGTGCGTTCTTCAAAAAATGTTCTCCAGGACAACATCTCTGCTTAAATGAGCCACTTAGAACACATTAAGATATACTCCCTCCGTCCCATAATATAAGAACGTTTTTCAAGCTACATAGCTTGAAAAACGTTCTTATATTGTGGGACAGAGGGAGTACATCAACATGCCATGCAGATTAGGAGAGTATTGCATTTTCATGGAGTGGTATTGTTAATAGTAAGGATACTCTCCTCTCAGTTGACCAACAGCTTGTCTTCCACATCCAATCCACGGGATCTCCGATCACATAGACTATGTTACCACTATAAACAACTCATATTGTGGGTCTCATACCCATCTCCTTTGATGCATTGTCTATCACATTACGTGATAGACCCTTAGTAAAAGGATCTGCCAGATTTTTAGACGTTTGGATATAATCCAATGGAATAACTCCGGAGTTTTTCATTTTCCTGACAGACTTCAACCTTCTCTGAACGTGTCTTGATGACTTCACGTTATCCTTTGAGCTGCTCACTTTTGTGATCACAGTTTGATTGTCGCAGTTCATAAGGATACCCGGTATAGGTTTCTCAACAACCGGCAAGTCATTCAAGAGCCGGTGAAGCCAATCTGCTTCGACCGTAGCTGTATCTAGTGCTATGAGTTCTGCTTCCATTATTGACCTCATTAAGATGGTCTGTGTCATGGAATTGTCACGGCAGATGTTCTAGTAGAAGGACTTAGTCGTGGAGCCATCGCAACCAGGTTAGCTTAAAGGGGTTAAATGGGACAAAGGACACAGAGAGTTTATACTGGTTTAGCCCCTTTCGGTGAAGGTAAAGGCCTAATCCAGTTTGAGGTGGTATTGCTTAGGTTTCGATTACTAGGGAGCGAATACGCTTGACCTAGCTCTCGATCTCTTGTTTCTTGCCCTAAACCACCGCCGTGTCGTCCCTTTATATACACAGGTTGATGCTCGACGGTTCATAGAGTCCCGGCAAGCTCATACACAACGTGTCCGGCTCGGTGACAGAACATACACTTTCCTTAATGTACAAGTTAACATATGACAGTTTACACTCGTGGGTATCAAGTCGCCTTTGGGTTTTGGGCCTTCAATAAGCCTACTTCGTGAACCGCCATATTCAACATCTTCATGGGCCTTGTCATTATGAACCGCCAGTGGTGTGACCCGGCCCCTCCTGGGTGGGTCATACCCAATAGTTATATCCCCAACATTAGGCCCCAGGTTGATGTGAACTTGTTCATATCAATCTTCAACACTTAGAAAAAATCCTTCCTCATTTACTCTTGCAAGATCTTGTAACCCGCCATGACGTCATCCCCTAGGATTGTGGTAACCCGTTGTGACGTCACCTGTCATTAATATTACGCAACTCCCAAATCTTAATATATCTTCTCTTTTAATGAATCTCCGAAAATCGAAGCGTCTGTGCTGTCACATATCCATTTTTAGCCTCCTCGATTCCCGCGCATGCCACTTATCCTTTCAGCTTTATAAATAGGGCCAGGGGCCCCCTTCACTTTCCCCCTTGCCTTCTCGTCTCCATCTTCTTCCTCACGACGCTTCTGCGCCCGAGCTCCACCGCCGCCGTCGACCTTCACCACTGCCTCGACCACGGCCGCTGCATCAACCTGAACTGACCAGAATCCATCCGCGCGCCTCTGCTGCTCAACAGCTCTGGTGAGTTTTCCCCTTTCCTTTCACCATAGATCCCATTAGGGTTTCCGCGAGTTCGTCGCAGTTCGTCTCCGTCCTTGCTCGTTCTTCACCGCATTTTGAAATTTCAATCCAAACTTTATACTCCTCCTGCGCGGTGATAGTTGTAGTACTAATGTTTTATATTAAAACATGTCCTGTGCATGAGAAAATCATTCTGGACACATGAACTGCTCAACTGCTGCAACTTAGGTTTAGATATTTTTCCATTATTTGAAGTGCCGTAGATCCAAAATCATAGCCATAATCTGGGAAACCTGTTTTTCCAATACTTAGCAATTTTTTCTCTCCTAGATCTGTAAATCAATAACTGTATAAGCGGCTTAGCTCATGAACCGTAACCCGCCAGACACCATTAGTCCCCTCTTAAGCCGCCAATAGCACATTTTTATAACTTCAATGCCATCCTCCGTCTTAACACCTTTGCATGCATGCTTCATTATTATTTCCCTTTAAACCAACCGCCGGCTTAACCATATAATCTTAAACCGGTATAATCTTCCTTTCAGGTCATCGAAAAATGGCTAAGTCATACGCTGCCTGCAATTGGGTCCAATCCCAGGTCACTGAAGAAGACCTGAACAATTTTGTTGCAACTGGCACCTTAGCCAAGAAGGAAGTCAGCCAATGGAGGGTCCCTGGCGAAGAAAACCCACCTGAGCCTAAGGACGGAGAAGTGATTGTTTTCACTGACCACATGATCCAGGGGTTCAGCCCACCCGGCTCAAAGTTTTTCCGCGACATACTTCATTTTTTCCAACTTCACCCTCAACACATTGGACCCAATTATGTGTCCAATATTTGCAACTTTCAAGTATTATGTGAAGCTTATATTCAAGAGGAGCCCAAAGTTGAGCTGTTTAGAAAGTTTACTACTTAAACCGTCAGACAGAATTTACTGACGGGCCCAGTTTGGAGCTCGGTGGAGTCTCAATTCAAAAGAGGAAACAAGCCAGCTTTCCCTATGCCAAGCCGCCGAGTCATCCCAAAGATTGGAACCAAACTTGGTTCTATTGTCAAAACACATCTCCAGCAGATGAAAATCCTCTGTCGGGTTACCGCGACAACCGGCTTAGCAAAACACATCCACTCCCCCCACGGATCAGCGCAAAGGAGCGGGTCAAATATGCGTCAACTTTTTCAAAGCTCAGAGCCTTCATGGTTAATGGCCTAACTGGCGTCGACCTTGTTCGGTGCTGCTCCCGGAGGATCTTGCCATTAAGCCGTCGCCCCGGCTTAATGTGCGAATACACTGGCGATTTAAAAGATCCCCAGCGCCACTGCGACATTCAGCTGTCTGACGCTGAAATCACTGAAGCCACCAAGGCGCTGCTAAACGAATCTTTGAAAGAATGTAGTAAAACATGACTTAGTCCTTTCTGCACCTTCAACAAGCCGCCAGCTGTAAGTGTTGCACACCTTCCGATCAACAACATTTTCAATAATTATGCCCACTTATGGTATTTTTGACCTCAACAGGCCGATTCTCCATTTTGGAAGAAGAAGCCTCAAGATAAACCGGCCAAACCGGCTCG
The DNA here is from genome assembly GCF_002575655.3 of Aegilops tauschii subsp. strangulata. Taxonomy (NCBI): domain Eukaryota; kingdom Viridiplantae; phylum Streptophyta; class Magnoliopsida; order Poales; family Poaceae; genus Aegilops; species Aegilops tauschii. The sequence continues at coordinate 147,516,772 of NC_053037.3, forward strand.
TACCAAAACCAAAGCCACCAAGAAGCCTGCCAAGAAGAAAACCACCGAAACCGCTGATTTAAACTTGGACGATGACAAGGATGATGATGAGTCGGAGGTAGAACTTGACTCTCTTGGCTCGTTTTTTATACATCTTATTGACAATGACTATGATCAGGATGACGCAGAAGCCAACCGTGCAGATAATACAGAGGTAATTATTCTTTCCTCCGGCTCAGAACCTCTGCCAACACAGAAAACCCGACAAACAAGCCGGAAAGTAAGCTTCTCTCACCCTTTATCTCACTTGGATCCCAACTTTCTTTTGAAGAAACAGCAACACGAAGCTCGCCGCACCACCCGGCATAGTGGTGGTGTGATTACTTCTTCTGGCTTCTAAACACGCCGGTTCGCAAACGCTGCCCAGAGGTCTATTTCTGATATATTTTATCCCAAGGCGGGTCATTTTCGACAACCTCTTAATCCGTCTGATTCAAACTATCAGGGGACTTCTCATTCCTCCTCTGGCGAATCAACTGGGACTCAAATCTCAACTTTCAAGACTGTACCTGGGTAAGGATATATTTAAACATTCTAGCCTTACACCTGATTAATATACTGACCTCTTTATGCTTCTTATTTTCAGGGGTCAGGCCAAACCCAGCAAAAAGGCGAAGCTAAACAAGCCGGTCGACGACTCCAATCCGTCTGAGGCGGAGGAACAACAACCAGAATCTTCTCATCCAATTGCAGAAGCCACCATTAATGACCCGCCACCAGAAGACCATGAAGCCTCCATAGACCATATGGATGTTGAGCCGGTGATTTATAAGCTGCCAAGCCCAGCTAAGCTCGCTGAAGAGAAGACTGATGATGTTGTCGTCACCGGGCTTGGTTACACAACACCGGGTATCCCCACTGTCTTATCCAAGCACATCGCCAAGGAAGAAATTTCCGCTGATGATAAAGGCAAGTGGAAGGTGGACTTAGAGGGCTACGCCTTCTTCAGTGCCCAAGACATCCATTCTGGTTATTTGAACCGTCTATACACCAGCCATGATTTTGAAGCCGGCTTAATCAATTTGATGAAGGAACGCTATGAGGTAATCCGATCGCCGTTCTCTTTCATAATTACGTGTCTGTCAGCCGCCAAGTCTATAGGATATGATAGGATTGAATATGCTATAGACTTTCCAATTGCCATAAAGAATTGCACATCATCAGTAGTAGCCCCCAAGGGCCGGCTTAAATCATCATGTTAGGCCTGGACTTGAAATAGCAGTAAGGAACTTTGCATCCGTAGCCCCCAAGGGCCGGTTTAATCAGTCATGAATGAACCGGAACTAGTCATCCTGTTTGAAACCAATATTCCAACTTGTAGTCTTTTAAAACCGGATCATATCATTTGTCCGGGTCAGCAGATAAATTCGTCTTTTGAAAAGAGCAATAGGCATTAGCCCCCAAGTGCCAAGGAAAATACTTGTATTGTGCTTGGGACTTCAGAAAAGATCTTAAGAGCAATATACATTAGCCTCCAAGTGCCAAGGAAAATACTTGTCTTGTGCTTGGGACTTTAACAATAATCATACTCATAATATCTGTCTATGTTTGTTTATACCACATGCTGAACTGTCTAAGAAGGATTTGGAGCTGAATGATCTGAAGGCCAATATAAAAACTCAACAATCTGAGACATCCAAGGCCAAATCGGAACTGAAGACTGCTTTAGAGAACATTGAGCAGCTTAAGCAAAACTTCAATGCTGACAAAGATGGCTAGGAAACTGGAAAAGCAGCTCTATTGAAGAGAGCGGAAGATGCTGAAGCCGCACTTAAACCGGTGACTGACGAGTTATCCGGCTTAAAGCAACAGATTGATATCATGTCGCCAGCCATCTTCGGTAAGTAGAAAAAACATGTCTCCCTTGTACCTTAATAATCATATTATAAACGGCTGCCGGCTTACCCAGAACTTTATTGATATAGGTTCTCGGAGCGCTAAGTTGGGCTCAGATATGCGCTTCCGGCTTAAAGCTGTCTACACTCTTGTAGAACAGTTATATACTGGCGCCCAATGAACCATTGCTGCTACGCTGCACAAGAAATCGCCCTCAACACTCATCAAAGACACACTGGAGAAGTTATCCGTGCTGCCCCAAAGGATTGATGACTTAAAACGGGGAGCTACCAGAGCAGGTGCCTTGACTGCCTTAAGCCGGGCAAAGGCATGGCAAGCCGATCTTGACCCTGAGGATTTGGCCAATGGCTGTCCTAGCATTAAAGAAGACGGATCTACCTTCTGATGATTTTGCAGAAATAGTAAGAGCAATGCGTCCCTTAGCAAGCAAGCTCGCTGATGAAACCAATCTATCCACATACCAGGCGACTTATGACGCTGAAAACAAGAAAGTGAAAGCGCCGGTTCACCAGCCGACGGACCTCATCCCGCCGATTCGTAAGCACACCTTCGCTCCTGACATTGATCCATCAAACCTTATTGATGAAGAAGCTGTGTTTAGAGCGTTGACCGGTATCAACTGGGCTACGCCTGACTTCCAGCTGACGGATAATCAAGGAGCTGAAGATGAAGAAGAGGCGCAAGATGACCCGGAGGCTTCAACCCGCCAACAGCCATGAGCCGGTTTATGAGGCATAACATTTTTGCTGTGTTGACATCTCAAAACACTTATCCTCATTTGGCGATCAGATGCCTTGTAATAGGCTAGTTAAACTCTTGATCTGCCATGCCATCGTGCATGTTTTGTTTTGCATAACACTGTTGATCCGCCAGTTAAAGCTCTACCACTTATGTTTATGATATCATCAAGTATCTATATCAGATGTTATTTTTCCAGCACATAAACAGATCACAAGTGCTCTGGTGGTTTACCCCAGAGCGGGTCACAATACCCTATATAAAAACCACCGGTGACTAAAACAGTCCATAACCAGGGCCGGTTTAATCATAACCTTATATGATCACAACAAAATATCATACCTGTTATATTTGCTTACACTACCGGTTTATCATACCTGTGCAGTAAGGGTCATAACCCGAATATTGAGAGCACAACGCCCTGTTTAATTGATTCATATTGCCGTCTTACAACGCCGTATGCAGCAAGGGGTAATATCCCAAAACTTAGAGCGCAGCGCTTTGAGCACATAAAATCATCATACACTTGCAACTTAAAATCCAAAGCTAGGCCGGGTTAACAAACACCGGGTAGATTCGTATATAAACCATAAGGCAACATGGCTCTCATCGATTTTCCACCATGTATTAACATGGCACAAAAGATGAATTTCAAAAAATGTTCAAATCAAATAGAAATTAAAAGGCAAAACAAAGCTTTCACAGGCTGCCAAGCCTTCAAGTCAAGTGCTTTTCAAGGGCCGCATAGCCACTGAGTTAAACCTTCATGCAACCTTATAAGCCGGGCCTCACATGACCAATCGTCGTTTTAACTTTGATAAGTTCAGAGTCTATATAAGATTGACTATCAAAAGTACGGCGAGTCATTCTAGTCAATCTGGGCGGAGTGGCAGACTTAAAAAGGCAGGATAACCCGGGTTTTTAGGTGAATACACCTGGCTTCCAAGCCTATTACAAGGTTCATAAAAACTCTTGTCCATTGAACAAAGAGCCCCCAAGTAATATTTCATTCCACGCGTACAAGCAGGATCAATAGGGTAATTGCTACCTCTTGAGCATTGCGTTGGTTTTCCCTTGAAGAGGAAAGGGTGATGCAGCAAAGTAGCGTAAGTATTTCCCTCAGTTTTTATGAACCAAGGTATCAATCCAGTAGGAGACCACGCTCAAGTCCCTCATACCTACACAAACAAATAAGAACCTTGCAACCAACGCGACAAAGGGGTTGTCAATCCCTTCACGGCCACTTGAAAAAGTGAGATATGATAGAGATGATAAGATAATATTTTTGGTATTTTTATGATAAAGACTAAAAGTAAAGATATAAAAATAAACGGTGATCGAAATAACGGAATATTAATATGATGGAAAATAGACCCGGGGGCCATAGGTTTCACTAGTGGCTTCTCTCAAGAGCATAAGTATTACGGTGGGTGAACAAATTATTGTCGAGCAATTGATAGAATTGAGCATAGTTATGAGAATATCTAGGCATGATCATGTATATAGGCATCACGTTCGCGACAAGTAGACCGAAACGATTCTGCATCTACTACTATTACTCCACACATCGACCGCTATCCAGCATGCATCTAGAGTATTAAGTTCATAAGAACAGAGTAACGCATTAGGCAAGATGACATGGTGTAGAGGGATAAACTCAAGCAATATGATATAAACCCCATCTTTTTATCCTCGATGGCAACAATACAATACGTGTACGTTTCCCCTTCTGTCACTGGGATCGAGCACCGCATGATTGAACCCAAAGCTAAGCACTTCTCCCATTGCAAGAAAGATCAATCTAGTAGGCCAAACCAAACTGATAATTCGAAGAGACTTGCAAAGATAACAAATCATACATAAAAGAATTCAGAGGATATTCAAATATTGTTCATAGATAATCTTGATCATAAACCCACAATTCATCGGATCTCAACAAACACACCGCAAAAAGAGTTACATCGAATAGATCTCCAAGAGAATCGAGGAGAACTTTGTATTGAGATCCAAAGAGAGAGAAGAAGCCATCTAGCTAATAACTATGGACCCGAAGGTCTGAGGTAAACTACTCACACATCATCGGAGAGGCCATGGTGTTGATGTAGAAGCCCTCAGTGATCGATGCCCCCTCCGGCGGAGCGCCGGAAAAGGCCCCAAGATGGGATCTCACGGGTACAGAGAGTTGCGGCAGTGGAAATAGGGTTTCGTGGTGCTCTTCGATGTTTTTGGGGTACAAGAGTATATATAGGCGAAGGAACTCGGTCAGGAGAGCCACGAGGGGCCCACGAGGGTGGGGGCGCGCCCAGGGGGGCAGGCGCGCCTCCCTGCCTCGTGGCCTCCTCTGTTGTTTCTTGACGTCCACTCCAAGTCCTCTGGATCACGTTTGTTCCAAAAATCACGCTCCTGAAGGTTTCATTCCGTTTGGACTCCGTTTGATATTCCTTTTCTGCGAAACACTGAAATAGGCAAAAAACAGCAATTTGCACTGGGCCTTGGGTTAGTAGGTTAGTCCCAAAAATAATATAAAAGTGTATAATAAAGCCCATTAAACATCCAAAACAGAATATATAATAGCATGGAACAATAAACAATTATAGATACGTTGGAGACGTATCAGTAATCATAGCTATGCTCAATGAGCAGAAAGCCCCCAAGTATTTTGTAATCATGGCGCCCAAGCCGGATCAAAAGGGTAGTCATAGCTATGCTCGATGAGCAGGAAGCCCCCAAGCGACCATACGAAGTGACAATAAAGACTCATTATTCTCAAAATGAAACAACAGAGGCCCTGAATTATCAGGGATGCCGGCTTTATTATATTCATCATAATATATACATTGTCAAAATATGTACATCACAAGAGCCGGTGGCTCAGGTGTAATAAGGCCGAAAATGAGCAATATTCCACGGCCGGCGAGTCTCCTCCTCCGACGTGCGTGAGTCCTTGTGGCCCCGAACATCGATAAGGTAGTGTGACCCATTGTTTAGATTTTTGCTGACCACAAAGGGCCCTTCCCAAGGCGGGGATAATTTATGCATATCAGTTTGAACCTAGATAAGCCGGAGCACTAAGTCACCTTCTTGAAAGGTTCTGGTTTTAACCCAGTGGCTGTGATAACAGTGCAGATCTTGCTGGTAAATCGCCGAACGAACCGCTGCAAGGTCACGCTCCTCATCCAACAGGTCAAGTGCATCCTGACGCGCTTTTTCATTATCAGCTTCAACATAAGCCACCACACGAGGCGAATCATGACGGATGTCACTAGGGAGAACCGCCTCTGCTCTGTAAACCATGAAGAAAGGCGTGTAACCCATAGATCTGTTGGGGGTGGTATTCATGCTCCATAACACTGAGGGTAACTCCTCCACCCAACAACCCGGCGTCCTCTGCAAAGGGACCATAAGCCGGGGCTTAATGCCTCTCAAAATTTCTTGATTGGCTCTCTCAGCTTGACCATTGGACTGGGGGTGAGCCACTAATGATACATCAAGTCGAATATGCTCTCGTTGACAAAACTCTTTCATAGCACCCTTGGACAGATTAGTGCCATTATCAGTTATAATGCTGTGGGGAAAACCAAAACAGAAAATCACCTTTTTGATCAATTGAACCGCCGTCACCGCATCACACTTACTAACCGGCTCTGCTTCAACCCACTTTGTCAATTTGTCAACCTCCACCAAAAGGTGGGTCTTTTTATCCTTGGACCTCTTGAAGGGTCCAACCATATCAAGCCCCCAGACTACAAATGGCCAAGCAATTGGAATCATCCTCAATTCTTGAGCTGGCACATGAGCTCGGCGTGAAAATTTCTGACAAGCATCACATTTACTAACCAAATCCTCTGCATCAGCATGAGCTGTCAGCCAATAAAATCCATGACGGAAAGCCTTGGCTACGAGAGACTTACAGCCGACATGATGACCACAATCTCCTTCATGAATCTCTCATAGAATCTCACATCCTTCCTCAGGAGAAACACAACGTTGAAACGCCCCTGTGACACTGCGATGATGCAACTCTCCATTGACAATAGTCATTGACTTAGACCGCCGGGTTATATGCCTGGCCAAAGTTTCGTCCTCAGGTAACTCGCCTCGGGTCATATAAGCCAAATATGGAACTGTCCAATCAGGAATAGCATGACGAGCCGCCACCAGTTGTGCTTCCGGGTTAGGAATAGCAAGATCTTCCTCTGTAGGCAACTTGACTGAAGGATTATGCAGAATATCCAGGAAAGTGTTAGATGGCACCGGCTTACGCTGGGACCCTAACCGGCTCAAAGCATCGGCCGCCTCATTTTTCCTGCGATCAACATGTTCAACTTGATAACCTTTGAAGTGACCAGGAATAGCATCAACCTCTCAGCGATAAGCCGCCATGAGTGGATCCTTAGAATCCCAAGTGCCTAAAACTTGCTAGGCCACCAAATCTGAGTTGCCGAAACACCTCACTCGGCTTAAGTTCATCTCCTTAGCCATCCGAAGACCATGGAGAAAGGCCTCATACTCAGCTGCATTGTTAGTAAAAGGGAACATCAACCTTAAAACATAACAAAATTTATCACCTCGTGGGGAAGTCAAGATAACTCCAGCCCTCGAGCCCTCCAACTGCGTGGATCCATCGAAGTGAATAGTCCAATGATACGTATCCATCGTATCTACTTTTCCAAACAATTTTGCCCTTGTTTTGGACTCTAACTTGCATGGTTTGAATGGAACTAACCCGGACTGACGCTGTTTTCAGCAGAATTGCCATGGTGTTATTTTTGTGCTGAAATAAAAGTTCTCGAAATGACCTGAAACTTCATGGAGAATATTTTTGGAATTTATAAAAAATACTGATACGTCCATTTTGCATCATGCTTTTATATCGATATTTATTGCATTATGGGCTGTTATTACACATTATGTCACAATACTTATGCCTATTCTCTCTTATTTTACAAGGTTTAGATGAAGAGGGAGAATGCCGGCAGCTGGAATTCTGGGCTGGAAAAGGAGCAAATATTAGAAACCTATTCTACACAACTCCAAAAGTCATGAAACTCCACGGAAGTCATTTTTGGAAATAATAAAAAATATTGAGCGAAGAAAATACCAGAGGGGGCCCACACCCTGGCCACGAGGGTGCGGGGCGCGCCCTACCCCCTGGGCGCGCCCCCTGCCTCATGGGCCCCCTGGCAGCCTTCCGGTGGCCATCTTCTGCTATATGAAGTCTTTCACCCTGGAAAAAAATCATAAGCAAGCTTTCGGGACGAGACTCCGCCACCACGAGGCGGAACCTTGGCGGAACCAATCTAGGGCTCCGGCGGAGCTGTTCTGCCGGGGAAACTTCCCTCCGGGAGGGGGAAATCATCACCATCACAAACGATCCTCTCATCAGAACGGGGTCAATCTTTATCAGCATCTTCACCAGCACCATCTCCTCTCAAACCCTAGTTCATCTCTTGTATCCAATCTTTGTCCCAAAGTCTCAGATTGGTACCTGTAGGTTGCTAGTAGTGTTGATTACTCCTTGTAGTTGATGCTAGTTGGTTTATTTGGTGGAAGATCATATGTTCAGACCCATTATGCATATTAATACCCCTCTGATTATGAACATGAATATGCTTTGTGAGTAGTTACGTTTGTTCCTGAGGACATGGGAGAAGTCTTGCTATAAGTAGTCATGTGAATTTGGTATTCGTTCGATATTTTGATGAGATGTATGTTGTCTCTCCTCTAGTGGTGTCATGTGAACGTCGACTACATGACACTTCACCATTGTTTGGGCCTAGAGGAAGGCATTGGGAAGTAATAAGTAGATGATGGGTTGCTAGAGTGACAGAAGCTTAAACCCTAGTTTATGCGTTGCTTCGTAAGGGGCTGATTTGGATCCATATGTTTCATGCTATGGTTAGGTTTACCTTAATACTTCTTTTGTAGTTAAGGATGCTTGCAATAGGAGTTAATCATAAGTGGGATGCTTGTCCAAGTAAGGACAACACCCAAGTATCGGTCCACCCACATATCAAATTATCAAAGTAACGAACGCGAATCATATGAACGTGATGAAAACTAGCTTGACGATAATTCCCATGTGTCCTCGGGAGCGTTCTCCTTCATACAAGAGTTTGTCCAGGCTTGTCCTTTGCTACAAAAAGGATTGGGCCATCTTTCTGCACTTTATTTACACTTGTTACTTGCTACCCGTTACAAATTACCTTATCACAAAACTATCTGTTACCGATAATTTCAGTGCTTGCAGAGAATACCTTACTGAAAACTGCTTATCATTTCCTTCTGCTCCTCGTTGGGTTCAACACTCTTAGTTATCAAAAGGACTACGATAGATCCCCTACACTTGTGGGTCATCAAGACTCTTTTCTGGCGTCGTTGCCGGGGAGTGAAGCGCCTTTGGTAGGTGGAATTTGGTAAGGAAAAATTTATATAGTGTGCTCAAATTTACTGTCACTTGTTACTATGGAAAGTAATCCTTTGAGGGGCTTGTTCGGGGTATCTTCACCCCGACCGGTAGAGCAAATAGTTGCTCCTCAATCTACTGAACCTACTGAAAATGAAAATGTTTACTTTGAAATTCCTTCGGGTATGATAGAGAAACTGCTAGCTAATCCTTTTGCAGGAGACGGAACATTACATCCTGATGAGCACCTAATCTATGTGGATGAAGTTTGTGGATTATTTAAGCTTGCAGGTATGCCCGATGATGTTATCTAGAAGAAGGTCTTCCCTTTATCTTTGAAGGGAGATGCATTGACATGGTATGGGCTATGCGATGATATGGGATCATGGAACTACAAGCGATTGAAATTGGAATTTCATCAGAAGTTTTATCCTATGCATCTTGTTCATCGTGATCGCAATTATATATATAATTTTTGGCCTCGCGAAGGAGAAAGCATCGCTCAAGCTTGGGGGAGGCTTAAGTCAATGTTATATTCATGCCCCAATCATGAGCTCTCGAGAGAAATGATTATTCAAAATTTTTATGCTCGGCTTTCTGACAACAATCGCACCATGCTCGATACTTCTTGTACTGGTTCTTTTATGATGAAGACTATTGAATTCCGATGGGATTTATTGGAGAGAATTAAATGCAACTCTGAAGATTGGGATCTCGACGAAGGTAAGGAATCAGTTATAACACCTAAGTTTGATTGTGTTAAATCTTTTATGGATACCGATGTTTTCCGTAAATTTAGCACTAAATATGGACTTGACTCTGAGATAGTAGCTTCTTTCTGTGAATCGTTTGCTACTCATGTTAATCTCCCTAAGCAGAAGTGGTTTAAATATAACCCTCCCACTGAAGTAAAAGTAGTTGCACCTATTAAAGTTGAAGAAAAGACTATCACTTATAATGATCCTATTGTTCCTACTACTTATGTTGAGAAACCACCTTTTCCTATTAGGATAAAGGATCATGCTAAAGCTTCAACTGTGGTTCGTAAGAGTAATACTAGAACTTATACACCTCCCGAGCAAATTAAAGTTGAACCTAGTATTGCTATGGTTAAAGATCTATTGGCTGATAATATTGATGGGCATGTTATTTACTTCTGTGATGAGACTGCTAGAATTGCTAAGCCTAGTGCTAAAGATAAACATAGACCTGTTGTAGGCATGCCTGTTATTTCTGTTAAAATAGGAGATCATTGTTATCATGGCTTATGTGATATGGGTGCTAGTACAAGTGCAATACCTATTTCTTTATATCAAGAAATTATGCATGATATTGCACCCGCTGAGTTAGAAGAAATTGATGTCACCATTAAGCTTGCCAATAGAGATACTATATCACCAATTGGGATTGTTAGAGATGTTGAAGTCTTGTGTGGGAAGGTTAAATATCCTGCTGATTTTCTTGTTCTTGGTTCCCCACAAGATAGCTTTTGTCCCATTATATTTGGCAGACCCTTTTTGAATACTGTTAATGCTAAGATAGATTGCGAAAAGGATGTCGTTACTATTGGTTTTGATGATATGTCTCATGAGTTTAATTTCTCTAAGATTCGTAGACAACCCCGTGATGAGGAATTGCCTAGTAAAGATGAAATTATTGGTCTTGCTTCTATTGCCGTGCCTCCTAGTGATCCTTTAGAACAATATTTGCTTGACCATGAAAATGACATGTTTATGAATGAAAGGAGGGAAATAGATGAAGTGTTCTTTAAACAGGGACCTATTCTGAAACACAACTTACCTGTTGAAATCCTAGGGGATCCTCCTCCACCCAAGGGTGATCCCGTGTTTGATCTTAAACCATTACCTGATACTCTTAAATACGCTTATCTTGATGAAAAGAAAATATATCCTGTTATTATTAGTGCTAACCTTTCAGAGCATGAGGAAGAGAATTATTGAAAACTCTGAAGAAGCACCGTGCTACTATTGGATATACTCTTGATGATCTTAAGGGCATTAGTCCCACTCTATGTCAACACAAAATAAATTTGGAGAAAGACGCCAAACCATTTATTGATCACCAACGACGGCTGAATCCTAAGATGAAAGAAGTGGTAAGGAAGGAAATACTAAAGCTCCTTGAGGCAGGTATAATTTATCCCGTTGCTGATAGTCAGTGGGTAAGCCCTGTCCATTGTGTCCCCAAGAAGGGAGGTATTACTGTCATTCCTAATGATAAATATGAATTGATCCCGCAAAGAATTATTACAGGTTATAGGATGGTAATTGATTTCTGTAAACTAAAGAAAGCTACTAATAAGGATCATTACCCCTTACCATTCATTGATCAAATGCTAGAAATATTATCCAAACATACACATTTTTGCTTTCTAGATGGTTACTCCGGCTTCTCTCAAATACCTGTGTCAGCTGATGATCAAGCAAAGACCACTTTTACTTGCCCTTTTGGTACTTTTGCTTATAGACGTATGCCTTTTGGTTTATGTAATGCACCTTCTACCTTTCAAAGATGTATGATGGCTATATTCTCTGACTTTTGTGAAAAGATTTGTGAGGTCTTCATGGATGACTTCTCCGTCTATGGATCCTCTTTTGATGATTGCTTGAGCAACCTTGATCAAGTTTTGCAGAGATGTGAAGAAACTAATCTTGTCTTGAATTGGGAGAAGTGCCACTTTATGGTTAATGAAGGCATTGTCCTGGGGCATAAAATTTCTGAAAGAGGTATTGAAGTAGATAAAGCTAAAGTTGATGCTATTGAAAAGATGCCATGTCCCAAGGACATCAAAGGTATAAGAAGTTTCCTTGGTCATGCCGGTTTTTATAGGAGGTTCATTAAGGACTTCTCAAAAATTTCTCGGCCTCTAACTAATCTATTACAAAAAGATATTCCCTTTGTCTTTGATGATGATTGTGTAGAAGCATTTGAAATACTTAAGAAAGCATTAATTTCTGCACCTATTGTTCAGCCACCTGATTGGAATTTACCCTTTGAAATTATGTGTGATGCCAGCGATTATGTTGTAGGTGCTGTTCTAGGGCAAAGAGTTGATAAGAAATTAAATGTTATTCAATATACTAGTAAAACTCTAGACAATGCCCAGAGAAATTTTGCTACTATTGAAAAAGAATTCTTAGCAGTTGTGTTTGCTTGTGATAAGTTCAGACCTTATATTATTGATTCTAAAGTAACCATTCACACTGATCATGCTGCTATTAAATATCTTATGGAAAAGGAAGATGCTAAACCTAGACTTATCAGATGGGTTCTCTTGCTACAAGAATTTGATTTGCATATTATTGATAGAAAGGGAGCTGAGAACCCCGTTGCAGACAACTTGTCTAGGTTAGAGAATGTTCTTGATGACCCACTGCCAATTGATGATAGCTTTCCTGATGAACAATTAGCTGTCATAAATGCTTCTTGTACTGCTCCATGGTATGCTGATTATGCTAATTACATTGTTGCTAAATTTATACCACCTAGTTTCACATACCAGCAAAAGAAAAAGTTTTTCTATGATTTGAGACATTACTTTTGGGATGACCCACACCTTTATAAAGAAGGAGTAGATGGTGTTATTAGACTTTGTATACCTGAGCATGAACAGGAATAGATCCTACGCAAGTGTCACTCTGAAGCTTATGGAGGACACCACGCTGGAGATAGAACTGCACATAAGGTATTGGAATTCGGTTTTTATTGGCCTACTCTCTTCAAAGATGCCCGTAAGTTTGTCTTATCTTGTGATGAATGTCAAAGAATTGGTAATATTAGTAGACGACAAGAAATGCCTATGAATTACTCACTTGTTATTGAACCATTTGATGTTTGGGGCTTTGATTATATGGGGCCGTTTCGGTATACACATATTTTAGTTGCTGTTGATTACGTTACTAAGTGGGTAGAAGCTATTCCAACTAGTAGTGCTGATCATAACACCTCTATTAAGATGCTTAAAGAAGTTATTTTTCCGAGGTTTGGAGTCCCTAGATATTTAATGACTGATAGTGGTTCACATTTTATTCATGGTGCCTTTAGTAAAATGCTTGCTAAGTATGATGTTAATCATAGAATTGCATCTCCATACCATCCGCAGTCTAGTGGTCAAGTAGAATTGGGCAATAGAGAGCTCAAATTAATTTTGCAAAAGACTATTAATAGATCCAGAAAGAATTGGTCCAAGAAACTTGATGATGCATTATGGGCCTATAGAACTGCATATAAAAATCCTATGGGTATGTCTCCGTATAAGATGATTTATGGAAAAGCATGCCACTTACCTCTCGAACTAGAACATAAGGCATATTGCGCTATTAAAGAGCTCAATTATTATTTCAAACTTGCCGGTGAGAAGAGGTTATGTGACATTAGCTCACATGATGAATGGAGAACCCAAGCCTATGAGAATGCCAAGTTGTTTAAAGAAAAAGTTAAAAGATGGCATGACAAAAGGATTCAAAGGCGTGAGTTCAACGTAGGTGATTATGTGTTGCTATACAACTCTCGTTTAAGATTTTTTGGAGGAAAACTTCTCTCTGAATGGGAAGGCCCTTACGTTATCGAGGAGGTCTATCGTTCCGGTGCCATAAAAATCAACAACTTCGAAGGCACAAATCCGAAGGTGGTGAACGGTCAAAGAATCAAACACTATATCTCAGGTAATCCCATAAATGTTGAAACTAATGTTGTCGAAACCGTAACCCCGGAGGAATACATAAGGGACACCTTCCGGAATGTTTCAGACTCCGAAAAGGAATAGGTATGTGATACGGTAAGTAAACCGACTCCAAAACAGTTCTAATGGCAATTTTTCTCCGTTTTGGAATATTTAAGAAAATAGGAAAATAAGAAGCAGTCCGGGAAGGACACGAGGCTTCCACGAGGGTGGGAGGCATGCCCTACCCCCCTGGGGGCGCCCCCTGCCTCGTGGGCACCCTGTGCGCTCTCCGGACTCCATTTTCTTGCACGATACGTATTTTGGTCGGTAAAAAATCATTATATAATCCCCCGAAGGTTTTGACCACCGTATCACGCAAATATCCTCTGTTTTTGTTTCGAGCTGTTTTCTACCGCAGATTTGGAGCAAGATGTCATCTCAGGATTCCGATGGAGAGAGCTATGTCTCACACCTCATCGCTGACCCAAAGACCTATGGGGATCTATATCCTTGTGGTCGAACTACGGATGAGGTGGAGGATGCTCATTTGATGAGGATCAACGATTCAAGTTCAGAGGAGGAGGATGTTCCTCTACCTCAACCTGGGGATATGCACGTGAAGTTCAAGAAGTCTAGTCTCCCTAAGAGGGCTAAACTATCTAACAATCGATCTATTCCTTCTCGTTTCCGGCAGAAAAGCAAAGGAGATTTATGTGACAAGATCTTGAAGCTGGAGTCGGAGGTCGATGATTTAAAGGAGGAAATTGCTCTTCTCAATTACAACATGAAGAAGCTGAAAGCACAATTTACATCATCAACAACTCCATCATCGCCACCTCCGGCAAAAGAGGTATAATCACATGGGTATGGGCACTCCCCTTGGCAACTGCCAAGCTTGGGGGAGGTGCCCCGGTATCGTATCACCATCACACTCCTATCTTTACCTTTTTTCTTAGTTCGATCCTTTTGGTAATATCTCGATTTAGTAGAATAAAGTTTTGGTATGATCTAGTTGTGAGTTTTGCTTTATGATCCCTCTATGTAATCGAGTCCGTGAGCTATATATAATAAAGATTAGTGTTGAGTCAAGGGCTTGATTATCTTGCTATGATCTTGAGTGAATAAAAGAAAAAGAAAGAATAAATAGAAACAAAGAGATCATATTGATCTTATGGAGAGTAATGACTTCACATATAGAGAGTATGATGATTAAAAGTTGTTGAGAGTTGACAAACATAGTTTTGGTCATCGTTGCAATTAATAGGAAGTAATAAAGAAAGAGAGGTTTCACATGTAAATATACTATCTTGGACATCTTTTATGATTGTGAGCACTCATTAAAATATGACATGCTAAAGAGTTGATGTTGGACAAGGAAGACAACGTAAGGGGTTATGTTTTCTTATATCTGAAATAAAGTATATTGTCATGGATCATCCAACATGTTGAGCTTGCCTTCCCCCTCATGCTAGCCAATTATTTGCACCAAGTAGAGATACTACTTGTGCTTCCAAATATCCTTAAACCCAGTTTTGCCAAGAGAGTCCACCATATCTACCTATGGATTGAGTAAGATCCTTCAAGTAAGTTGTCATCGGTGCAAGCAATAAATATTGCTCTCTAAATATGTATGATTTATTAGTGTGGAGAAAATAAGCTTTATACGATCTTGTGATGCGGAAGAAATAAAAGCAACAGACTACATAATAAAGGTCCATATCACAAGTGGCAATATAAAGTGACGTTCTTTTGCATTAAGATTTCGTGCATCCAACCATAAAAGTGCATGACAACCTATGCTTCCCTCTACGAAGGGCCTATCTTTTACTTTTATCTTCTACCCTTATGCAAAGAGTCATGGTGATCTTCACCTTTCCTTTTTACATTTTATCCTTTGGCAAGCACCTTGTGTTGGAAAGATCCTGATATATATATATATATATCCAATTGGATGTAGGTTAGCATGAGTTATTATTGTTGACATTACCCTTGAGGTAAAAGGTTGGGAGGCGAAACTATAAGCCCCTATCTTTCTCTGTGTCCGATTAAAACTCCATAACCACAAGTATTGCGCGAGTGTTAGCAATTGTGAAAAACTAAATGATAGTTGAGTATATGGACTTGCTGAAAAACTCTTACATAGACTCTTTCCGATGTTATGATAAATTGCAATTGCTTATATGACCGAGATTATAGTTTGTTAGCTTTCAATGAAGTTTCTGATTCATACTTGACATTGTGGATAGATTGTTACTTGAGCATAAGAGATCATATGACAATATCTGCATATGTTGTTGTTATAAGAATGATCATGATGCCCTCATGTCCGTATTTTATTTTATCGACACCTCTATCTCTAAACATGTGGACATATTTATCGTTATCGGCTTCCGCTTGAGGACAAGCGAGGTCTAAGCTTGGGGGAGTTGATACGTCCATTTTGCATCATGCTTTTATATCGATATTTATTGCATTATGGGCTGTTATTACACATTATGTCACAATACTTATGCCTATTCTCTCTTATTTTACAAGGTTTACATGAAGAGGGAGAATGCCGGCAGCTGGAATTCTGGGTTGGAAAAGGAGCAAATATTAGAGACCTATTCTGCACAACTCCAAAAGTCCTGAAACTCCACGTAAGTCATTTTTGTAAATAATAAAAAATACTGAGCGGAGAAAATACCAGAGGGGGCGCACACCCTGGCCACGAGGGTGGGGGGCGCGCCCTACCCCCTTGGGCGTGTCCCCTGCCTTGTGGGCCCCCTGGAAGCCCTCCGGTGGCCATCTTCTGCTATGTGAAGTCTTTCACCCTGGAAAAAATCATAAGCAAGCTTTCGGGACGAGACTCTGCCGCCACGAGGAGCCAATCTAGGGCTCCAGCGGAGCTCTTCTGCCGGGGAAACTTCCCTCCGGGAGGGGGAAATCAACACCATCGTCATCACCAACGATCCTTTCATCGGGAGGGGGTCAATCTTCATCAACATCTTAACCAGCACCATCTCCTCTCAAACCCTAGTTCATCTCTTGTATCCAATCTTTGTCCCAAAGTCTCAGATTGGTACCTGTAGGTTGCTAGTAGTGTTGATTACTCCTTGTAGTTGATGCTAGTTGGTTTATTTGGTGAAAGATCATATGTTCAGATCCATTATGCATATTAATACCCCTCTGATTATGAACATGAATATGCTTTGTGAGTAGTTACGTTTGTTCCTGAGGACATGGGAGAAGTCTTGCTATAAGTAGTCATGTGAATTTGGTATTCGTTCGATATTTTGATGAGATGTTTGTTGTCTCTCCTCTAGTGGTGTCATGTGAACATCGACTACATGACACTTCACCATTGTTTGGGCCTATAGGAAGGCATTGGGAAGTAATAAGTAGATGATGGGTTGCTAGAGTGATAGAAGCTTAAACCCTAGTTTATGCATTGCTTCGTAAGGGGCTGATTTGGATCCATATGTTTCATGCTATGGTTAGGTTTACCTTAATACTTCTTTTGTAGTTGCGGATGCTTGCAATAGGAGTTAATCATAAGTGTGATGCTTGTCCAAGTAAGGACAGCACCCAAGCACCGGTCCACCCACATATCAAATTATCAAAGTAACGAACGTGAATCATATGAACGTGATGAAAACTAGCTTGACGATAATTCCCATGTGTCCTCGGGAGCGATTTCCTTCATACAAGAGTTTGTCCAAGCTTGTCCTTTGCTACAAAAAGGATTGGGCCATCTTGCTGCACTCTATTTACACTTGTTACTTGCTACCCGTTACAAATTACCTTATGACAAAACTATCTGTTACCGATAATTTCAGTGCTTGCAGAGAATACCATACTGAAAACTGCTTATCATTTCCTTCTGCTCCTCGTTGGGTTCGACACTCTTACTTATCGAAAGGACTACGATAGATCCCCTACACTTGTGGGTCATCAAATACTGGATAAAGAATCAAGGCCAGGGGCCCACACCCTGTCCATGAGGGTGGGGGGCGCGCCTACCCCCCTGGGCGCACCCCTGCCTCGCGGGCCCCCTGGTGCTCCACCGACCTCAACTCCAACTCTATATATCCACGTTCGGGGAGAAAAAAATCAGAGAGAAGGATTCATCGCGTTTTACGATACGGAGCCGCTGCCAAGCCCTAAACTCTCTCGGGAGGGCTAATCTGGAGTCTGTTCGGGGCTCTGGAGAGGGGAATCCGTCGCCGTCGTCATCATGAACCTTCCTCCATCACCAATTTCATGATGCTCACCGCCGTGCGTGAGTAATTCCATCATAGGCTTGCTGGACGGTGATGGGTTGGATGAGATTTATCATGTAATCGAGTTAGTTTTGTTAGGGTTTGATCCCTAGTATCCATTATGTTCTGAGATTGATGTTGCTATGACTTTGCTATGCTTAATGCTTGTCACTAGGGCCCAAGTGCCATGATTCCAGATCTGAACCTATTATGTTTTACTGAATATATGTGAGTTCTTGATCGTATCTTTCAAGTCATTAGTCACCTACTATGTGTTATGATCCGGCAACCCCGAAGTGACAATAATCGGGACCACTCCCGGTGATGACCGTAGTTTGAGGAGTTCGTGTATTCACTATGTGTTAATGCTTTGGTCCGGTACTCTATTAAAAGGAGGCCTTAATATCCCTTAGTTTCCAATAGGACCCCGCTGCCACGGGAGGGTAGGACAAAAGATGTCATGCAAGTTCTTTTCCATAAGCACGTATGACTATATTCGGAATACATGGCTACATTACATTGATGAACTGGAGCTAGTTCTGTGTCACCCTATGTTATAACTGTTACATGAATAATTGCATCCGACATAATTATCCATCACTGATCCAATGCCTACGAGCTTTTCACATATTGATCTTTGCTCAGTTACTTTTTCGTTGCCACTGTTACAATCACTACAAAACTGCTATTGTTACTCTTGCCACCGTTACCGTTACTTCCATACTACTTTGCTACTAAATACTTTGCTGCAGATATTAAGTTATCCAGGTGTGGTTGCATTGACAACTCATCTGCTAATACTTGAGAATATTCTTTGGCTCCCCTTGTGTTGAATCAATAAATTTGGGTTGAATACTCTACCCTCGAAAACTGTTGCAATCCCTATACTTGTGGGTTATCAAGATTATTTTCTGGCACCGTTGCCGGGGAGCATAGCTCTATCTTTGAGTCACTTGGGATTTATATCTGCAGGTCACTATGAGGAACTTGAAAGAAGAGAAAACCAAAATTTATCCCTCAACTACGAGGGGAGGTAAGGAACTGCCATCTAGCTCTGCACTTGATTCACCTTCTGTTTTGAGTAAGCTTGCGACACCAAAATCTTCTTCTGCTATTAATTCTGATATGTCGCATCTTATTGATGATGCCACTTCTGCTTTGCATGATACTTATGATGAAACTACTTCTATGATTGATAATACTGTGCCACTAGGTGAATTTCTGGATGAACAACTTGCTAGGGCTAGAGGGAATGAAATTATTGAAACTGATAATATTGATGAAAGTGATGATGAAGATTCTCCCCCTAGATATGAATTGCCTGTTGTTCCTGAGGGTTATGTTATGGATGAAGAAACTGATAGAGATTTTCTTGCTTGCAATGATAGAAATGATCTTTAAAAATTATTAGCTAAGCTGAAAGAAATGTCTTTCAATTCTAGAATGAAATATGACCCTGCTTTTGCTACTTCACCTATCTGTATTACTGATAAGGACTATGATTTCTCTGTTGATCCTTAGATAATTACTTTGGTTGAATCTGATCCTTTCTATGGCAATGAATCTGAAACTGTTGTGGCACATCTTACTAAATTAAATGATATAGCCACCCTATTCACTAATGATGAGAAAACTCGCTACTACTATATCCTTAAATTATTTCCGTTCTCATTAAAGGGTGATGCTAAAACATGGTTTAATTCTCTTGATCCTGGTTGTGTGCGTAGTCCCCAGGATATGATTTATTACTTTTGTGCTAAATATTTCCCCGCTCATAAGAAACAAGCTGCTTTAAGGGGAATATATAATTTTGTGCAAATTGAAGAAGAGAGTCTCCCACAAGCTTGGGGGAGGCTTCTCCAGTTACTTAATGCTTTGCCTGATCATCCTCTCAAGAAAAATGAAATACTTGATATCTTTTATAATGGACTAACCGATGCTTCCAGAGACCACCTGGATAGTTGTGCTGGTTGTGTTTTTAGAGAAAGAACTGTTGATCAAGCCGAATTGTTATTGAATAATATGTTGACTAATGAAAACAATTGGACACTTCCTGAACCAACTCCTAAGCCAACTCCGAAGAAAAGGGGTATTCTATTTCTCAGTCCTGAAGATATACAAGAGGCAAAGAAATCTATGAAAGAAAAATGTATTAAAGCTGAAAATGTTAAGAATTTAACTCCTATTGAAGAAATACATGGTCTTAATTTGCCGCCTGTTGAAGAAATACTTGGTCTTGATAACCCGACACAGGTAGTAAAGGTAAATTCTCTCTATAGATTTGATGAAGGTGATATTCCTCGTTATAAGTCTGCTAGCCAATGCTTAGATGAGTTTGATAATTTTATTGTTAAACAAGAAAACTTCAATGCTTATGTTGGTAGACAATTGAAACGAAATGCCTATATGATTGAACACTTGAGTGATTATATGTATAGAGTTAAAGATGAACTTAAGCTTATTAGTAAACATGCTTCTATGGTTACCACTCAAGTTGAACAAGTGCTTAAAACTGAAAATGATTTGCTCAATGAATTAAATAATAAGAAAAATGATAATGCTATTAGAGTTGTGACTAGAGCGGGTAGAATGACTCAGGAACCTTTGTATCCTGAAGGTCACCCTAAGAGAATTGAGCAAGATTCTCAGAGAACTAATGTTGATGCACCTTGTCCTTCTAAAAAGAAGAAAAAGAAAAATGATAGGACTTTGCATGCTTCTAGTGAACCTGTTGTTGAGACACCTGAGAATCCCAATGATATTTCTATTTCTGATGCTGAAACACAATCTAGTGATGAACATGAACCTAGTGATAATGTTAATGATGATGTTCATGTTGATGCTCAACCTAGCAATAACAATGATGTAGAAATTGAACCTGCTGTTGATCTTGATAACCCACAATCAAAGAATCAACGTTATGATAAGAGAGACTTTGTTGCTAGGAAGCACGGTAAAGAAAGAGAACCATGGGTTCAGAAACCCATGCATTTTCCTCCTAAACCATCCAAGAAAAAGGATGATGAGGATTTTGAGCGCTTTGCTGAAATGATTAGACCTATCTTTTTGCGTATGCGTTTGACTGATATGCTTAAAATGAATCCTTATGCTAAGTATATGAAAGATATTGTTACAAATAAAAGAAAGATACCGGAAGCTGAAATTTCCACCATGCTTGCTAATTATACTTTTAAGGGTGGAATACCAAAGAAACTTGGAGATCCAGGAGTACGAACTATACCATGCTCCATTAAAAGAAACTATGTTAAAACTGCTTTATGTGATCTTGGAGCCGGTGTTAGTGTTATGCCTCTCTCTTTATATCGTAGACTTGATTTGAATAAGTTGACACCTACTGAAATATCTTTGCAAATGGCTGATAAATCAACTGCTATACCTGTCGGTATTTGTGAGGATGTGCCTGTTGTGGTTGCAAACATTAGTATTTTAACGGACTTTGTTATTCTTGATATTCCCGAGGACGATAGTATGTCGATTATCCTTGGTAGACCCTTTTTGAATACTGCAGGTGCTGTTATTGATTGTAACAAAGGCAATGTCACTTTTCATATTAATGGTAATGAGCATACGGTACACTTTCCGAGGAAACAACCTCAAGTCCACAATATCAATTCTATTGGAAAAATTCCAACGATTATTTTTGGAGGTTTTGAATTTCCTGTTCCTACTGTCAAGAAGAAATATGATATTCTTATTATTGGGATGTGCATATTCCTGTTGAGGTAACTTAGTGTTTTTGAAATCTCTCTGGTTTCATGCAATTCGGAATGAGTTTGTTAATAACACTTGATCAACCTTGTTAGTGGATTCCTTTTGATGAGCATGAGATGGATGAAGTTAGAGAGCACAACCTTCTGTACCCTCCTTGTACTTTCTGTTATTTAGATTAAATAAAAAAATTAGTATTTTCTGTCTGTTTTCTGAAGTATTCCTGCAATAAAAAATACCCCAAAAATAAAAGTTCTCCAAATGCCCTGAAATTGAAATATGTTTTTTTCTAGAATATTTAAGAATATCTGGCACTAAGAACACACCAGGGGGAGCCAGCACCTGGCCACGAGGGTCCAGGACGCGCCCCCTGCCTCGCGGGCCCCACATGGCCCCCCTCCACTTATTCCAGCACCCACACACTTCGTCTTCCTCCAGAAAAATCACCACGCAGCTCAAACTCATGTTCTAGCTCGTTTTGCTGTGATTTTCGATCTCCCTGCTCAAAGCTCCACTCACAAAACTGCTTTGGGGGATTGTTCTTCGGTATGTGACTCCTCCAATGGTCCAATTAGTTTTTGTTCTAGTGCTTTATTCCTTGCAAATTTTTGCTGCTTAGATGACCCTGTTCTTGAGCTTGCATGTCAAATTTATTTGGTCCCAAGTAGTTCTAATGCATGATATAGTCTCTAGGCACTTGTGGGAGTAGTTGCTATCAATGTTTTTGAGTTTGGTTCACTTTATTTCGAGCTACTAAAAATTTCAGAAATTTTCAGAAAATGATGAAGAGATTATTGAGGGGCTCTTCGAGCCGAAGCTCGAGGGATAAGCAAAGTGAAGAGGATAAGAAGCCTAAATATAATCTACCTCGTACTGCGGAGGTTCGGCCGTGTGAATGGCCTTGTGATGAATTCTTGAAGGCAGTTGGGATTCATGATGATTTTTATTATTAGGCTGAAAATGCAGGCCTCACCGACTTCCTCCGCGACCAGCTCGATCAGTGTCTCCTACTCACTAATATTTTTGTGCAAAATTTTCATTTCCATGCTAGGAGGTCACCACCTTCGGTGGATTTTCATTTATATGATGAGTATAAGGAGATGTCACTTTATGAATTTTGTGGGGTTTGCAAGTTACCCTTTGAGGGCAGCATAGAGGAACCACATCGTAACAATGTGGAAGGGTTTATTGATATGATCGCAGTGGGGAAGACGAGGAAGGTTTCCGATGCAAGAATTACTAGCATACACTTTCCTGTTCTACGTTACTTTGCAATATTTGCTAGTAGATGCTTAATTGGTCGCGGGAACTGTGGAAATCTTAGTGCCCCTGATATTGTTATTCTGCGCCATGCTTTGTTTTGTGATACCACTTTTAGTTTAGGCGCTATTGTTGCTAAGCGGTTAAATCTGAACCGTACGAAGGGTCCCATCTTTGTAGGTATCTTTGCTTCGCGTCTTGCTAAATATTTTCAGATACCTATTAGACACTATGAGAAAGAGGAAAAGTTGCTGCCTCCTATTTTTCTAGACTATAAGAGTATGGTAGCACATGATTTTATTGTTAAGAATAAGAAGAAGATACTTAACTATAGACTAATATTTGATAAAATTACTTTGAGACTATTACCTTGCCTGCTCCTTCTTTGTTCACCATATTTTCAGGAAAGTACCTTGTTCTGCTGGAGGCCATTCATGCCTACCAGAGCTTAACATCAGTTCCGGAGCCCGAGACGGAGCCACCACTTGATCCTCACCGTCAGTCTGTTTATCAGTGGGATCCGGAGGAGATCGCTAACCAGTGGCACCCTGAGGATCCTCCTCAGTACACCAGAGAGAGCAGCTTTGATCCGTGGCCATAGACCAACTTAGGCCAAAAGCCTAAGCTTGGGGGAGTACGTATTTCTCATCGACATTACATTCATGTTCACACACTCATTCTAATTGTCGGTGCTCATGCTCTTTCATTGTACTATCCATGCGAGTTTATTTTCTTTTCTTGCTTTCTTCTCGTGTGTTTGAAAAACCTTAAGAAAAACCAAAAAATTAGTTGTAGCTTTTAGCTAGTTTACTTTCCATGCCTGTAGAAGTAGTAATTAAAAGAAAACCCAAAAAGATTTCTCGTTCTTCTTTTGCTTGTTGGGAGCTTTCCCGTGTAAATAGTTTTATTTTATTTTCTTTTCTTTGTGGGTCGAGAGGAGAAGACCATGATGAAAATGTTGAAGTGGCTCTTATATACATTATTGTTGATTTAACCAAGAGCCCATATTACCATGTATTCTCTCTTGAATTAAATGCTTGCAGATTCCAGCTTAGTCCAATGCACGTGCACTATTATTATTATCCACACCATTTGGTCGTGCAAGTGAAAGGCAATAATGACGATATATGATGGACTGATTGAGATGAGAGAAGCTGGTATGAACTCGACCTCTCTTGTTTTTGTAAATATGATTAGTTCATCATTCCTGATTCAACCTATTATGAATGAACATGTTTGCAGTGACAATTAGAGATTATAGTTGCCCATGCCATGCTTAATTAGCTAGGAGTTTATAATGGTTTACCTTGCGTGCCAACATGCTATTAAAATGGTTATGATGTGGTATGATAGGGTGGTATCCTCCTTTGAACGATTCGAGTGGCTTGACTTGGCTCATGTTCACACATGTAGTTGAAACAAAATCAACATAGCCTCCACGATATTTATGTTCATGGTGGATTATATCCTACTCATGCTTGCACTCAATGTTTATTAATTTTAATGCATGTTCATGACTGTTGTCGCTCTCTAGTTGGTCGCTTCCCAGTCTCTTTCTAGCCTTCACTTGTACTAAGCGGGAATACTGCTTGTGCATCCAATCCCATAAACCCCAAAGTTATTCCATATGAGTCCACCATACCTTCCTATATGCGGTATCTACCTGCAGTTCCAAGTAAATTTGTACGTGCCAAACTCTAAACCTTCAAATGAAATTCTGTTTTGTATGCTCGAATAGCTCATGTATCAACTAGGGATGTCTGTATCTTCCATGCTAGGAGGGTTATTCTCAAGAGGAGTGGAATCCACTCCTCAGTCACGAGAAAATGGCTGGTCACCGGGATGCCCAGTCCCATGCTCAAATCAAATCAAAATAATTGCAAACAAAAATCCCCCAGGATTGTTGTTAGTTGGAGGCACCCGTTGTTTCAGGCAAGCCATGGATTGATGCTTGTTGGTGGAGGGGGAGTATAAACTTTACCATTCTGCTTGGGAACCGCCTATAATGTGTGTAGCATGGAAGATATCGAGATCTCTCGGTTGTTATGTTGACAATGAAAGTATACCACTCAAAATATTATTTATCTCTATTTCAAAAATCGAGCTCTGGCACCTCTACAAATCCCTGCTTCCCTCTACGAAGGGCATATCTATTTACTTTTATGCTGAGTCATCATCCTCTTATTAAAAAGCACCAGTTGGAGAGCACCACTGTCATTTGCATCCATTACTATTAATTTACATTGAGTATGACTGGATCTCTTTTACCATGAATTACAATGTTTAGTCAGTCCTTGATATTCAGAGGTGCTCTGCATTTATGTTTTGCGGTCTCAGAAAGGGCTAGCGAGATACCATCTTGTTATATTATATTATGATTGTTTTGAGAAAGTGTTTTCATCCGAGATTTATTATTATTGCTCGCTAGTTGATTATGCCATTGATATGAGTAAACATGATACCTAAATGTTATTGTGAATATGGTTAGTTCATAATCTTTGCTGAAAACTTGAATGCTGGCTTTACATATTTGCAACAACAAGAGCAAACAGAGTTTGTAAAAGTTTTTCTTTATCACTTTCAGTTTGTCAACTGAATTGCTTGAGGACAAGCAAAGGTTTAAGCTTGGGGGAGTTGATACGTCTCCATCGTATCTACTTTTCCAAACACTTTTGCCCTTGTTCTGGACTCTAACTTGCATGATTTGAATGGAACTAACCCGGACTGATGCTGTTTTCTACAAAATTGCCATGGTGTTATTTTTGTGCAGAAATAGAAGTTCTCGGAATGACCTGAAACTTCACGGAGAATATTTTTGGAATTTATAAAAAATACTAGCGAAAGAATCAAGGCCAGGGGGCCCACACCCTGTCCATGAGGGTGGGGGGCGCGCCTACCCCCTCCCTTGGCGCGCCCCCTACCTCGTGGCCCCCCTGGTGCTCCGCGGACTTCAACTCCAACTCTATATATTCACGTCCGGGGAGAAAAAAATCAGAGAGAAGGATTCATCGCGTTTTACGGCCGGAGCCGCCGCCAGGCCCTAAACTCTCTCGGGAGGGCTGATCTAGAGCCCGTTCGGGGCTCCGGAGAGGGGAATCCGTCGCCGTCATCATCATCAACCTTCCTCCATCACCAATTTCATGATGCTCACCACCGTGCGTGAGTAATTCCATCGTAGGCTTGTTGGACGGTGATGGGTTGGATGAGATTTATCATGTAATCGAGTTAGTTTTGTTAGGGTTTGATCCCTAGTATCCATTATGTTTTGAGATTGATGTTGCTATGACTTTGCTATGCTTAATGCTTGTCACTAGGGCCCGAGTGCCATGATTTCAGATCTGAACCTATTATGTTTTCATGAATATATGTGAGTTCTTGATCCTATCTTGCAAGTCATTAGTTACCTACTATGTGTTATGATCAAGCAACCCCGAAGTGACAATAATCGGGACCACTCCCGGTGATGACCGTATTTTGAGGAGTTCGTGTATTCACTATGTGTTAATGCTTTGGTCCGGTACTCTATTAAAAGGAGGCCTTAATATCCCTTAGTTTCCAATAGGACCCCGCTGCCACGGGAGGGTAGGACAAAAGATGTCATGCAAGTTCTTTTCCATAAGCACGTATGACTATATTCGAATACATGCCTACATCACATTGATGAACTGGAGCTAGTTCTGTGTCACCCTATGTTATAACTGTTGCATGAATAATCGCATCCGACATAATCATCCATCACTGATCCAATGCCTACGAGCTTTTCACATATTGATCTTTGCTCAGTTACTTTTTCGTTGCCACTGTTACAATCACTACAAAACTGCTACTGTTACTCTTGCCACCGTTACCGTTACTTCCATACTACTTTGCTACTTAATACTTTGCTACAGATATTAATTTATCCAGGTGTGGTTGAATTGGGAACTCAGCTGCTAATACTTGAGAATATTCTTTGGCTCCCCTTGTGTCGAATCAATAAATTTGGGTTGAATACTCTACCCTTGAAAACTGTTGCGATCCCATATACTTGTGGGTTATCATCCAATATGTGCTATCCGGCTTCTCCTCAGGCATCTGCAACTCTGTCCAATCATTGATAAAATCCACAAGTGCTTGAGACTTGATGGCTGTGCGAGGCATATACTTCAAACCATGGGGTCCAAGCTCAATGGCCCACTTGGCTACCCGACCTGTGGCTTCTCTGTTTTGAATAATATCCCCTAGAGGAGCAGAACTGACCACAGTGATGGGATGACCCAGAAAATATTGCTTGAGCTTGCGACTAACCACAGCTTCTGCCAATGTGGATACCTCTGCTTTGATTCAATGAGCACTTCACTGATGTAGTAAACCGGCCTTTGAACCGGGTGCTCTTTGCCCGACTCCTTCCTTTCCACCACAATAGGTACGTTAACAGCTCAGCTATTGCCAGCCACATACAACAACAAAGGCTCTTTATCAATGGGAGCAGCCAGGACCGGCGGCTCAGCTAACTGTTTCTTTAAGGCCTCAAACGCCTAATCAGCAGCTGTTGGGGAACGTAGTAATTTCAAAAAAATTCTACGCACACGCAAGATCATGGTCATGTATAGCAACGAGAGGGGAGAGTGTTGTCCACGTACCCTCGTAGACCGAAAGTAGAAGCGTTAACACAACACGGTTGATGTAGTCGTACGTCTTCACGATCCGACCGATCAACTACCGAACGCACGGCACCTCCGAGTTCAGCACACATTCAGCTCGATGACGTCCCTCAAACTCCGATCCAGCCGAGTGTTGAGGGAGAGTTTCGTCAGCACGACGGCGTGGTGACGATGATGATGTTCTACCGACGCAGGGCTTCGCCTAAGCTCCGCTATGATATTATCGAGGTGTAATATGGTGGAGGGGGGGCACCGCACACGGCTAAAAGATCATAGATCAATTGTGTGTCGAGAGGTGCCCCCTGCCCCCGTATATAAAGGAGCAAGGGGGAGGCCGGCGGCCAAGGGAGGAGAGGCGTGCCAGGAGGAGTCCTACTCCTACCGGGAGTAGGACTCCCCCCTTTCCATGTTGGACTAGGAGAGGAAGGGGGAAGAGGTGGAGGGGAGGAAGGAAGGGGGGGGGGCGCCGCCCCCCCTCTCCTTGTCCTATTCGGACTGGTGGGGAAGGGGGGCGCGGCCCTGCCCTGGCCTCCTCTCCTCTCTTCAACCTAGACCCAATAAGGCCCATTAAGTTACCGGGGGGTTCCGGTAACCTCCCGGTACTCCGGAAAAATCCCGATTTCACCCGGAACACTTCCGATGTCGAAACATAGGCTTCCAATATATCAATCTTTATGTCTCGACCATTTCAAGACTCCTCGTCATGTCCGTGATCACATCCGGGACTCCGAACAACCTTCGGTACATCAAAACATATAAACTCATAATGTAACTGTCATCGTAACGTTAAGCGTGCGGACCCTACGGGTTCGAGAACTATGTAGACATGACCGAGACACCTCTCCGGTCAATAACCAATAGCGGAACCTGGATGCTCATATTGGTTCCCACATATTCTACGAAGATCTTTATCGGTCAGACCGCATAACAACATACGTTGTTCCCTTTGTCATCGGTATGTTACTTGCCCGAGATTCGATCGTCGGTATCTCGATACCTAGTTCAATCTTGTTACCGGCAAGTCTCTTTACTCGTTCCGTAATACATCATCCCGCAACTAACTCATTAGTTACAATGCTTGCAAGGCTTATAGTGATGTGCATTACCGAGTGGGCCCAGAGATACCTCTCCGACAATCGGAGTGACAAATCCTAATCTCGAAATACGCCAACCCAACAAGTACCTTTGGAGACACCTGTAGAGCACCTTTATAATCACCCAGTTACGTTGTGACGTTTGGTAGCACACAAAGTGTTCCTCCGGTAAACGGGAGTTGCATAATCTCATAGTCATAGGAACATGTATAAGTCATGAAGAAAGCAATAGGAACATACTAAACGATCGAGTGCTAAGCTAACGGAATGGGTCAAGTCAATCACATCATTCTCCTAATGATGTGATCCCGTTAATCAAATGACAACTCATGTCTATGGCTAGGAAACATAACCATCTTTGATCAACGAGCTAGTCAAGTAGAGGCATACTAGTGACACTCTGTTTGTCTATGTATTCACACATGTATTATGTTTCCGGTTAATACAATTCTAGCATGAATAATAAACATTTATCATGATATAAGGAAATAAATAATACTTTATTATTGCCTCTAGGGCATATTTACTTCAGTCTCCCACTTGCACTAGAGTCAATAATCTAGATTACACAGTAATGATTCTTACACCCATGGAGTCTTGATGCTGATCATGTTTTGCTCGTGGAAGAGGCTTAGTCAACGGGTCTGCAACATTCAGATACGTATGTATCTTGCAAATTTCTATGTCTCCCACCTGGAATAAATCCCGGATGGAATTGAAGCGTCTTTTGATGTGCTTGGTTCTTTTGTGAAATCTGGATTCCTTTGCTAAGGCAATTGCACCAGTATTGTCACAAAAGATTTTCATTGGTCCCGATGCACTAGGTATGACACCTAGATTGGATATGAACTGCTTCATCTAGACTCCTTCATTTGCTGCTTCCGAAGCAGCTATGTACTCCGCTTCACACGTAGATCCCGCCACGACACTTTGCATAGAACTGCACCAACTGACAGCTCCACCATTCAATGTAAACACGTATCCGGTTTGCGATTTAGAATCGTCCGGATCAGTGTCAAAGCTTGTATCAACGTAACCATTTACGATGAGCTCTTTGTCACCTCCATAAACGAGAAACATATCCTTAGTCCTTTTCAGGTATTTCAGGATGTTCTTGACCGCTGTCCAGTGATCCACTCCTGGATTACTTTGGTACCTCCCTGCTAAACTTATAGCAAGGCACACATCAGGTCTGGTACACAGCATTGCATACATGATAGAGCCTATGGCTGAAGCATAGGGAACATCTTTCATCTTCTCTCTATCTTCTGCAGTGGTCGGGCATTGAGTCTTACTCAATCTCACACCTTGTAGTACAGGCAAGAACCCTTTCTTTGCTTGATCCATTTTAAACTTCTTCAAAACTTTGTCAAGGTATGTGCTTTGTGAAAGTCCAATTAAGCGTCTTGATCTATCTCTATAGATCTTGATGCCTAATATATATGCAGCTTCACCGAGGTCTTTCATTGAAAAACTCTTATTCAAGTATCCCTTTATGCTATCCAGAAATTCTATATCATTTCCAATCAGCAATATGTCATCCACATATAATATCAGAAATGCTACTGAGCTCCCACTCACTTTCTTGTAAATACAGGCTTCTCCAAAAGTCTGTATAAAACCAAATGCTTTGATCACACTATCAAAGCGTTTATTCCAACTCCGAGAGGCTTGCACCAGTCCATAAATGGATCGCTGGAGCTTGCACACTTTGTTAGCTCCCTTTGGATCGACAAAACCTTCCGGTTGCATCATATACAACTCTTCTTCCAGAAATCCATTCAGGAATGCAGTTTTGACATCCATTTGCCAAATTTCATAATCATAAAATGCAGCAATTGCTAACATGATTCGGACAGACTTAAGGATCGCTACGGGTGAGAAGGTCTCATCGTAGTCAATCCCTTGAACTTGTCGAATACCTTTTGCAACGAGTCGAGCTTTATAGACAGTAACATTACCGTCAGCGTCAGTCTTCTTCTTAAAGATCCTTTTATTTTCAATGGCTTGCCGATCATCGAGCAAGTCAACCAAAGTCCATACTTTGCTCTCATACATGGATCCCATCTCGGATTTCATGGCCTCAAGCCATTTTGCGGAATCTGGGCTCACCATCGCTTCTTCATAGTTCGTAGGTTCGTCATGGTCTAGTAACATAACCTCCAGAACAGGATTACCATACCACTCTGGTGTGGATCTTGATCTGGTTGATCTACGAGGTTCAGTATAACTTGATCTGAAGTTTCATGATCATTATCATTAACTTCCCCACTAATTGGTGTAGGTGTCGCAGAAACTGGTTTCTGTGATGATCTACTTTCCAATAAGGGAGCAGGTACAGTTACCTCATCAAGTTCTACTTTCCTCCCACTCACTTCTTTAGAGAGAAACTCCTTCTCTAGAAAGGATCCATTCTTAGCAACGAATGTCTTGCCTTCGGATCTGTGATAGAAGGTGTACCCAACAGTCTCCTTTGGGTATCCTATGAAGACACATTTCTCAGATTTAGGTTCGAGCTTATCAGGTTGAAGTTTCTTCACATAAGCATCGCAACCCCAAACTTTAAGATACGACAACTTTGGTTTCTTGCCAAACCATAGTTCATAAGGTGTCATTTCAACGGATTTCGATGGTGTCCTATTTAGAGTGAATGCAGCCGTCTCTAAAGCATAACCCCAAAACGATAGCGGTAAATCAGTAAGAGACATCATAGATCGCACCATATCTAGTAAAGTACGATTACGACGTTCGGACACACCATTACGCTGTGGTGTTCCGGGTGGCGTGAGTTGCGAAACTATTCCGCATTGTTTCAAATGTAGGCCAAACTCGTAACTCAAATATTCTCCTCCATGATCTGATCGTAGAAACTTTATTTTCTTGTTACGATGATTTTCAACTTCGCTCTGAAATTCTTTGAACTTTTCAAATGTTTCAGACTTATGTTTCATTAAGTAGATATACCCATATCTGCTCAAATCATCTGTGAAGGTGAGAAAATAACGATATCCGCCACGAGCCTCAATATTCATCGGACCACATACATCTGTATGTATGATTTCCAACAACTCAGTTGCTCTCTCCATAGTTCCGGAGAACGGTGTTTTAGTCATCTTGCCCATGAGACACGGTTCGCAAGTACCAAGTGATTCATAATCAAGTGATTCCAAAAGTCCATCATTATGGAGTTTCTTCATGCGCTTTACACCGATATGACCTAAACGGCAGTGCCACAAATAAGTTGCACTATCATTATCAACTCTGCATCTTTTGGCTTCGACATTATGAATATGTGTGTCACTACTATCGAGATTCATTAAGAATAGACCACTCTTCAAGGGTTCATGACCATAAAAGATATTACTCATATAAATAGAACAACCATTATTCTCTGATTTAAATGAATAACCGTCTCGCATTAAACAAGATCCAGATATAATGTTCATGCTCAACGCTGGCACCAAATATCAATTATTTAGGTCTAATACTAATCCCGAAGGTAGATGTAGAGGTAGCGTGCCGACCGCGATCACATCAACTTTGGAACCATTTCCCACGCGCAGCGTCACCTCATCCTTAGCCAATCTTCGCTTAATCCGTAGCCCCTGTTTCGAGTTGCAAATATTAGCAACAGAACCAGTATCAAATACCCAGGTGCTACTGCGAGCATTAGTAAGGTACACATCAATAACATGTATATCACCTATACCTTTGTTAACCTTGCCATCCTTCTTATCCGCCAAATACTTGGGGCAGTTCCGCTTCCAGTGACCAGTCTGCTTGAAGTAGAAGCACTCAGTTTCAGGCTTAGGTCCAGACTTGGGTTTCTTCTCCTGAACAGCAACTTGCTTGCTATTCTTCTTGAAGTTCCCCTTCTTCTTCCCTTTGCCCTTTTTCTTGAAACTAGTGGTCTTATTGACCATCAACACTTGATGCTCCTTTTTGATTTCTACCTCCGCTGCCTTTAGCATTGCGAAGAGCTCGGGAATTGTCTTATTCATCCCTTGCATGTTATAGTTCATCACGAAGCTCTTGTAGCTTGGTGGCAGTGATTGAAGAATTCTGTCAATGACGCTATCATCCGGAAGATTAACTCCCAGTTGAATCAAGTGATTATTATACCCAGACATTTTGAGTATATGCTCACTGACATAACTATTCTCTTCCATCTTGCAGCTGTAGAACTTATTGGAGACTTCATATCTCTCAATCCGGGCATTTGCTTGAAATATTAACTTCAACTCCTGGAACATCTCATATGCTCCATGACGTTCAAAACGTCGTTGCAGACCCAGTTCTAAGCCGTAAAGCATGGCACACTGAACTATCGAGTAGTCCTCAGCTTTGCTCTGCCAGACTTTCATAACTTCTGGTGTTGCTTTTGCAGGAGGCCTGGCACCTAGCGGTGCTTCTAGGACGTAATTCTTCTGTGCAGCAATGAGGATAATCCTCAAGTTACGGACCCAGTCCGTGTAATTGCTACCATCATCTTTCAACTTTGCTTTCTCAAGGAACGCATTAAAATTCAACGGAACAACAGCACGGGCCATTTATCTACAATTAACATAGACAAGCAAGATACTATCAGGTACTAAGTTCATGATAAATTCAAGTTCAATTAATCATATTACTTAAGAACTCCCACTTAGATAGACATCCCTCTAATCATCTAAGTGATTACGTGATCCAAATCAACTAAACCATGTCCGATCATCACGTGAGATGGAGTAGTTTCAATGGTGAACATCACTATGTTGATCATATCTACTATATGATTCACGCTCGACCTTTCGGTCTCCGTGTTCCGAGGCCATATCTGCATATGCTAGGCTCGTCAAGTTTAACCTGAGCATTCCGTGTGTGCAACTGTTTTGCACCCGTTGTATTTGAACGTAGAGCCTATCACACCCGATCATCACGTGGTGTCTCAGCACGAAGAACTTTCGCAACGGTGCATACTCAGGGAGAACACTTTTATCTTGAAATTTTAGTGAGAGATCATCTTATAATGCTACCGTCAATCAAAGCAAGATAAGATGCATAAAAGATTAACATCACATGCAATCAATATAAGTGATATGATATGGCCATCATCATCTTGTGCTTGTGATCTCCATCTCCGAAGCACCGTCATGATCACCAACGTCACCGGCGCGACACCTTGATCTCCATCGTAGCATCGTTGTCGTCTCACCAACTATTGCTTTTACGACTATCGCTACCGCTTAGTGATAAAGTAAAACAATTACATGGCGATTGCATTGCATACAATAAAGCGACAACCATATGGCTCCTGCCAGTTGCCGATAACTCGGTTACAAAACATGATCATCTCATACAATAAAATATAGCATCATGTCTTAACCATATCACATCACAGCATGCCCTGCAAAAACAAGTTAGACGTCTGCTACGGGCTTAGCAAGAACCGTTCTTACCTACGCATCAAAACCACAACGATAGTTTGTCAAGTTGGTGTTGTTTTAACCTTCGCAAGGACCGGGCGTAGCCACACTCGGTTCAACTAAAGTGAGAGAGACAGACACCCGCCAGTCACCTTTAAGCAACGAGTGCTCGCAACGGTGAAACCAGTCTCGCGTAAGCGTACGCGTAATGTCGGTCCGGGCCGCTTCATCTCACAATACCGCTGAACCAAAGTATGACATGCTGGTAAGCAGTATGACTTATATCGCCCACAACTCACTTGTGTTCAACTCGTGCATAACATCAACGCATAAAACCAGGCTCGGATGCCACTGTCGGGGAACGTAGTAATTTCAAAAATATTCTACGCACACGCAAGATCATGGTGATGTATAGCAACGAGAGGGGAGAGTGTTGTCCACGTACCCTCGTAGACCGAAAGCGGAAGCGTTAACACAACGCGGTTGATGTAGTCGTACGTCTTCACGATCCGACCGATCAAGTACCGAACGCACGGCACCTCCGAGTTCAGCACACGTTCAGCTTGATGACATCCCTCGAACTCCGATCCAGCCGAGTGTTGAGGGAGTGTTTCGTCAGCACGACGGCGTGGTGACGATGATGATGTTCTACCGACGCAGGGCTTCGCCTAAGCTCCGCTACGATATTATCGAGGTGTAATATGGTGGAGGGGGGCACCGCACACGGCTAAAAGATCGTAGATCAATTGTGTGTCGAGAGGTGCCCCCTGCCCCCGTATATAAAGGAGCAAGGGGGAGGCCGGCGGCCAAGGGAGGAGAGGCGCGCCAGGAGGAGTCCTACTCCTACCAGGAGTAGGACTCCCCCCTCTTTCCATGTTGGACTAGGAGAGGAAGGGGGAAAAGGTGGAGGGGAGGAAGGAAGGGGGGCGCCGCCCCCCTCTCCTTGTCCTATTCGGACTGGGGGGGGAAGGGGGGCGCGGCCCTGCCCTGGCCTCCTCTCATCTCTTCCACCTAGACCCAATAAGGCCCATTAAGTTACCGGGGGGTTCCGGTAACCTCCCGGTACTCCGGAAAAATCCCGATTTCACCCGGAACACTTCCGATGTCGAAACATAGGCTTCTAATATATCAATCTTTATGTCTCGACCATTTCAAGACTCCTCGTCATGTCCGTGATCACATCCGGGACTCCGAACAACCTTCGGTACATCAAAACATATAAACTCATAATGTAACTGTCATCGTACCGTTAAGCGTGCGGACCCTACGGGTTCGAGAACTATGTAGACATGACCGAGACACCTCTCCGGTCAATAACCAATAGCGGAACCTGGATGCTCATATTGGTTCCCACATATTCTACGAAGATCTTTATCGGTCAGACCGCATAACAACATACGTTGTTCCCTTTGTCATCGGTATGTTACTTGCCCGAGATTCGATCGTCGGTATCTCGATACCTAGTTCAATCTCGTTACCGGCAAGTCTCTTTACTCGTTCCGTAATACATCATCCCACAACTAACTCATTAGTTACAATGCTTGCAAGGCTTATAGTGATGTGCATTACCGAGTGGGCCCAGAGATACCTCTCCGACAATCGGAGTGACAAATCCTAATCTCGAAATACGCCAACCCAACAAGTACCTTTGGAGACACCTGTAGAGCACCTTTATAATCACCCAGTTACGTTGTGACGTTTGGTAGCACACAAAGTGTTCCTCCGGTAAACGGGAGTTGCATAATCTCATAGTCATAGGAACATGTATAAGTCATGAAGAAAGCAATAGCAACATACTAAACGATCGAGTGCTAAGCTAACGGAATGGGTCAAGTCAATCACATCATTCTCCTAATGATGTGATCCCGTTAATCAAATGACAACTCATGTCTATGGCTAGGAAACATAACCATCTTTGATCAACGAGCTAGTCAAGTAGAGGCATACTAGTGACACTCTGTTTGTCTATGTATTCACACATGTATTATGTTTCCGGTTAATACAATTCTAGCATGAATAATAAACATTTATCATGATATAAGGAAATAAATAATACTTTATTATTGCCTCTAGGGCATATTTCCTTCAGCAGCGTCACTCCAGACATAGTGATCTGTCTTCTTCATCCTCTGGTAAAGAGGAATAGCCTTCTCACCCAACCGGCTTAAGGCCGCAATACGACCGCCAAACGCTGAACATCATTGATACACGCCGGTTTAGCCAGAGAGGTGATAGCCTTTATTTTCTCTGGGTTAGCTTCAATACCCCGTTCCGAAACGAGAAAACCTAAAAGCTTGCCTGCTCGTACGCCAAAGACACACTTGGCAGGGTTAAGCATCATCGTGTAGACCCGGAGATTATTAAAGGTCTCTTTCAAATCATCTATCAAGGTTTCCTTTTTCCTGGACTTCACCACAATATCATCCACATAAGCATGAACATTGTGCCAGTCTGACCATCAAGACAATTTTGCACACACCGCTTTTAAGTCTCCTGGGCACTCTTGATCCCAAAAGGCATAGACACGTAACAGAAGGCCCCAAAGGGAGTGATGAAGGTTGTCTTCTCCTGGTCCTTAACTGCCATCTTGATCTGATGATAACCAAAATAAGCATCCAAAAAGCTCAAACGCTCACAACCCGCCGTAGCCTCAATAATCTGATCAATACAGGCGAGAGCAAAGGGATCAGCCGGACAGGCCTTGTTTAAGTCCGTATAATCCACACACATGCGCCAGGTGCCGTTTTTCTTAAGCACTAGCACCGGGTTAGCCAACCACTCAGGATGAAAACTTTAATGATAAACCCAGCCGCCAAGTGCCGGGCTACTTCTTCACCAATAGCCTTGCGCCTCTCTTCATTGAAACGGCGAAGGAATTGCTTGACTGGTTTAAACTTTGGATCAATATTGAGAGTGTGCTCAGCGAGTTCCCTCTGTAGACCTAGCATGTCCGAAGGCTTCCATGCAAAGATGTCCCGGTCCTCACGGATGAACTCAATGAGCGTGCTTTCCTATTTCGGATCCAGATTAGCACTGATGCTGAACTGCTTGGATGAATCACCAGGAACGAAGTCAACTAGCTTAGTGTCATCTGCCAACTTAAACTTCCACAAGGGGTCATGCTCCATGGTTGGCTTCTTCAAAGATGTCATATCAGCCGGGTCAACATTATCCTTGTAAAATTTCAATTCCTCTGTTGCACAGACAGACTCAGCGTAAGCAACATTGCCTTCTTCACACTCCAAGGCTATCTTGCGACTTCCATGCACTGTGATGGTGCCCTTCTGACCCGGCATCTTAAGCTGCAAATAAACATAACAAGGCCTTGCCATGAACTTAGCGTAAGCCGGCCGCCCAAACAGAGCATGATATGGGCTCTTGATTTTAACCACTTCGAAAGTCAACATCTTAGATCTGGAATCATACTCATCTCCAAAGGTAACCTCCAAAGATATTTTGTCCACTGGATATGCCGACTTACCAGGCACCACACCGTGAAAAACAGTGTTCGACGACTTAAGATTTTTATTAGTTAATCCCATGCGACGGGAAGTGTCATAATAAAGGATATTGATGCTACTGCCTCCATCCATGAGCACCTTAGTGAATTTGTATCCTCCAACCTGAGGTGCCACCACCAAAGCTAAGTGACCCGGGTTATCAACCCGGGACGGGTGATCTTCACGGCTCCAGAGAATAGGGTGTTCAGACCATCGCAAGTAATGGGGAATTGCCGGCTCAACCGCGTTTACTGCCCTTTATGGAGCTTTTGATCCCGCTTACACAGACTCATGGTGAAAACATGGTACTGCCCACTATTCAACTGCTTCAGGTTACTTTGATAACCAGACTGCTGCTGCTGATTCCCCTGACCAGATTGTTGATTATAACCACCTTGATTGCTTTGGCCTTGAAAATGGGAATTTGAACCGCCACCACTGTAACCCGGACCGTGAGAACCGGATCCTAAGCCGCCGTCCGACCCATGATTGTTCTGGAAAAAAATTGAATTTCTGTACTCCCTCATAATTAAGCAATCCTTCCAAAGGTGAGTGGCCGGCTTTTCTCGTGTACCATGCTTCGGGCAGGGCTGATTCATTATCTCCTCAAGATTGAATTTTGGCCCTCCAAACCGAGGAGGCGGCTTTCCCTTACGACGCTGACCATTATTCTGTGTATTGGTGTTAGCCACAAAATCCAAATTACTATCAGTTTTACGCTTACCATTGCCCCCCTGACCTACCGGGTTATGCTCATATCCCTTGGTGTTGCTACTCTTCTTTCCCTTTCCCGGCCTTTCATCATCAGACTCGGGGTCCTTGGTACTATCAGAGTCGGCATACTTGACCAGAGCCGCCATTAGCTCCCCCATGTCACTGCAGTGGCATTTGAGCCGCCCTAATTTCTTCTTAAGGGGCATGAAATGACAATTCTTCTCCAACATCAGGACTGCCGAACTGGCATTGATGCGATCTAATGAGTGCAGGATGGCTGAGACCCGGCGCACCCAATGGGTTGTTGACTCGCCCTCTTGTTGGACACAGGAGTCCAAATCGACAATTGACATAGGCTGCTTGCAGGTGTCTTTAAAATTCTGGATAAACCGGGTTTTTAACTCGGCCCATGATCCAATGGAGTTGGCAAGCAGCCCTTTCAACCAAGTACGAGCCGTCCCATCGAACATCATAGTGAAATACTTAGCACATGCAACATCACCAACATCTAGCAACTCCATTGCCATATCATAATTTCGACCAAGCTTCAGGGGGTTGATCTGCTGTGTAGTTAGGCACCTTACGAGGACCCTTGAAATCCTTGGGCAAACGCTCGTTACGCAGATCCAGAACTAAACATGGCACACCCAAGGTTCTAGAGGTCACACCTGCTTCCATCAAAGTTGTCGGATAAGCCGAAGAATATTGATGAGCCGCTTGCTAAGCCGCCAGCTCGGCCTCCCGACGCGCTCTGCCCCGATCCACCAGAGTCTGAGCATTGGCACCACCGCGCGTCGGGTCATGTCCACGAGGCGGGTTACGATGCTGTTCACTGCTTGAAACCGCCGGTGAGTCAATGTGCCTGCTGTAACTCCGGCTTGGATGAGGGGTTGAGTGAATTCCCTCACGACTGTAAGAATAAGCCGCCTGCTGAGCCACAGCTGTGTGGAGAAGCTCTCTGGCCCTCCGTGTCTCTATCACCGTCGGAGACTCGCCTTCAACCGGTAGAGCCGCCAATCGCGTGGCCGCGGAAATCATATTGTCCAATGGGTTAGAATAATGACCCGAGGCGTCGAAACATGCTGAGGCGGGGTATTAATTACACGTGGAGAACCCATCGTGCGTGGCTGAACCGGTGCACCGGTCTCAGGCGCTTCAACTATCCGGTTTACCACTGGTGGTTCACTGGTCCCTGCGCCAGGCGTGTTGAAAAGATTCCCCGGTTCATAAAATGGGGGTAGATGACTCCGGTGGCTCCTTCTCATGACCTCATTTGAAGCGTTCTGATCCAATGTGAGCCGGAAGGAATCCGCTTGAATCCGCTGCGCCAGGGCGTCCAAAACAGCCCGCTCTGCAGTCATCCTAGCATTCTCAGCCACCAGCTCCTCCTTGGCTTGAGCTATATCATCTTGCAGCTTTAGCCACATCCACCTTGTGCTGTTCCTGGTTGTCCGGGGTTACTTCCACCTCCATCAGAGTCGCCAGAGCCACTAACAACTCTATGAGAAATTTGAGCCGGCGGGCGCGCAGAACCGCTAGCACCAGCCGCCGCCGCAGCCATTGAACTGGAGGTCATAGCCGCGGCGGTCGTTGAACTAAGCACCGGCTATGTACCGGCCATGAAGATCGCGACCCTATTCGGCGTCTCGTAGGGGTCCAGAATACTGTCACCATCGGAACAGCCCCCAAGCCGGCCGCCTTGTAGTTGATACAATGAATTAGTTTCGCCTGTGGACGACTCACCATCAGAGTAGATGGCTGTCTCACCGCCAGACACGGATCCTTCTTCAACTTCCGCCCGATGGATGAAACCAACAAAGGCACACTTCATGGCGGGCTGAACTCGGGCGGTTGTGCATGTTGAGCCGTCTCGATGATGTCGGTGCAGATGTCGGGCTCAGGGCCCGGTTTGCCGATCTTGCCGATGAAGACATGGATTCCGCCGAAGGGGACCCGGTACCCGTACTCAATTGAGCCGGCCTCGGGGCCCGAGCCTGCATCATCGATGTAGAGCTTGCCGCGACGACTCTTGGTCATCTGTCCCACAACGTGTCCCTTGATCTCTTCGAAGTTGCCCTATAAGAACTCGAAACCACCGTGCGCAGGCCCCACGGTGGGCGCCAACTATCGTGGAATTGTCACGGCAGATGTCCTAGAAGAAGGACTTAGTCGTGGAGCCATCACAACTGGGTTAGCTTAAAGGGGTTAAACATGACAAAGGATACAGAGAGTTTATGCTGGTTCGGCCCTTTGCGGTGAAGGTAAAGGCCTAATCCGGTTTGAGGTGATATTGCTTAGGTTTCGATTACCAGGGAGCGAATACGCTTGACCTAGCTCTCGATCTCTTGTTTCTTGCCCTAAACTACCACCGGGTCGTCCCTTTATATACACAGGTTGACGCCCAGTGGTGCATAGAGTCCCGCCCGGCTCATACACAACGTGTCCGGCTCGGTGACAGAACATATACTTTCCTTAATGTACAAGTTAACATATGGCAGTTTACACCCGTGGGTCTCAAGTCGCCTTTGGGTCTTGGGTCTTCAATAAGCCTACTTCGTGAACCGCCATCTTCAACATCTTCATGGGCCTTGTCATTATGAACCGCTAGTAGTGTGACCCGGCCCCTCCTGGGCAGGTCATACCCAATAGTTATATCCCCAACAGTATGCTTGCAAGACTTCCAAGAAACAACGCCACCTCCATGAGTGAATATATATCCGCTCGTGGCCTTTATCTCATCAGCATCAGAGATCCAGTTTGAGTCACTAAACCCTTCTAGTACCTTTGGGTACCCAGTGTAGTGAATTCTGTAACTCGCAGTGCCTTTCAAGTAACGTATAACTCTCTCTAGAGCTTTCCAATGCACATCTTCTGGTTTTGAGACAAACTGGCTCAGTTTGCTAACAACAAAAGAGATGTGAGGTCTTGTAGCACTGGCTAAGTACATAAGCAAGCCAACAATCTGAGAATATTTCAATTGATATCTAGCTATTGTTCGATTCTTTCGAAGCAACACGCTAGCATCATATGGTGTTGGAGAGGGCTTGCAGTCACTGTAGCCAAAGCGACTCAAGATCTTTTCCACATAGTGAGATTGAAGCAATGTAATCCCACCATCATCGTCTCTCAACAACTTGATGTTCAGAATGACATCAACCACTCCTAAATCCTTCATCTCAAAACAACAAGATAGGAAATCCTTGACCTCCTTAATAACATTCAGATTTGTTCCGAAAATCAGTATGTCATCAACATACAAGCAAAGGATAACTCCCTCACCCCACCATGGTGATAGTATACACATGTATCTACTTCGTTTAAAACAAAGACTATAGTTGTTAAAGTTCTTTCATACTTCTCATGCCACTGCTTGGGTGCTTGCTTAAGTCCATACAAAGACTTTAGCAACTTGCACACTCCTAACCATCTACTACAAACCCATCTGGTTGTTCCATATAAATTTCCTCTTCCAACTCTCCATTTAGGAAAGCAATCTTAACATCCATTTGATGAACGAGAAGACCATGTGAGGCAGCTAATGAAAGTAGCACTCGAATAGTGGCCAGTCGAGCCACAGGTGAGTAAGTATCAAAGAAGTCTTCACCCTCGTTTTGGGTATAACCCGTTGGCAATGAGCCATGCCTTGTACTTCTCGATAGTACCATCAGGCCTAAGCTTCTTCTTAAATACCCATTTGCACCCTATAGGTTTGCACCCATAAGGACGATTAGTTATCTCCCAAGTTTTATTTGCCAAGATGGAATCCATCTCACAACGGACCGCTTCCTTCCAGTAGTCAGCATCTTCCGATGCATAGGCCTCTGAAATAGAACTAGGAGTGTCATCTATGAGATACACAAGAAAATCATCACCAAAGGATTTTGCAGTCCTCTGTCTCTTGCATCTAGTAGGAACTTCATTGTTCTCCTCCACAGGATTTACAGAGTGTTCCATCCAAATGGTAGGTTCAGTAATTGTAACTAGTTCCTGATTCGATGAACTGGGCATCTCCTGATTTGAAGAGATGTCCATATCCTTCATGGGAAAGATATCTTCAAAGAAAGTCACATCATTCAAATCCATGATTGTACCAACATGCATGTCAGATACCTCAGATTTTACAACCAAGAATCTATAGCCAATGCTATGAACAGCATATCCCAGGAAAACACAATCCACAATTTTTGGTCCAAGCATACGCTTCTTAGGAATTGGCACATTGACTTTCGCCAAACAACCCCAGGTACATAGATAAGAGAGTTTCAACCTTTTCTTCTCCCATTCCTTGAATGGAGTTATCTCTTTGTTCTTTGTGGGAACTCGGTTTAGGACATGACATGCAGTCAATATCGCCTCCCCCCACCATGCCTTGGAGAGACCCGATGTGTCGAACATGGCGTTAACCAAATCAGTTAGAGTATGGTTCTTTCTTTCGACTACCCCATTTGACTGAGGTGAGTAGGGAGGCGTCCTCTCATGGATTATACCATGTTCCGCACAAAAAGAATCGAATTTGTTGGAAAAATTCTCTCCACCACGTCGGACCTAAGCCTCTTGATTTTATGATCAAGTTGGTTTTCCACTTCAGCTTTATAGATCTTGGAAAAGTTCAAAGCTTCACCCTTAGATTTCATAAGATACTAATGGCAGCATCTAGTGGAGTCAAAAATTAAAATCTTGAAATATTCCTTTCCACCTTTTGTCAAAACACCATTCATTTCACATAGATCTGAATGTATGAGCTCTAGTGGTGCAAGATTTCTCGTTTCCGCAGTTGTGTGAGACTTATGAGGTTAATTAGCATGCATAGAAACTTGACACTTAGATCCCTTGATAGTGGTGAAACTAGGGATTAAGATCAACTTGGCTTGCTCAACCACGGAGCGCTCTTCATACATCTTGAAGTCATAGAATTTCTCCATGATGTACAGCTCAGTGCCGGCATCCGAGACCCCGAACTTGGCCTCGAGTGCATCCCACATATCTTTT
The DNA here is from genome assembly GCF_002575655.3 of Aegilops tauschii subsp. strangulata. Classification (NCBI taxonomy): domain Eukaryota; kingdom Viridiplantae; phylum Streptophyta; class Magnoliopsida; order Poales; family Poaceae; genus Aegilops; species Aegilops tauschii. Next base: position 147,560,071 of record NC_053037.3, read on the forward strand.
CCATTGTCAATTGATGCATAAGCATCAACTATGTTCTCACCAAGAACACTCAGGAGAGCAGGCTTAAACAGGGTATCCATTTTCTGAAAAGCTTGTTCCTGTTAAGCATCATAATATCCTTCAGGTTTGCCAAGAGTGGCGTCATAGCAACTCATGGTTTGAAACCATAAGACTGCTCTCAGGCGCCACCTCTTATAGTGGATACCCTCAAACACAGGAGGTCTCATGGAAGCAGCAAAACTACCCGGGGTAAATTGCCTATAATAAGGTTTTTGGATTGTTGGAAATATGAGAAATTTACCAAATGATTTTATTAACAGAAATACTAGATAAAACATGACTAGAGTAGTAGAGACGAAACATGTCATGTAATCTAGCAGAGTGAAGGCAAATAGCATTTGAACATATGAACTAGAACAGAACATATGTAGGACATAGAGTGGAACAGGAAAGGCTAGAGCAAGAAACTGAGGCAAGATCTTAAACAGAGGGAACATGAATACATATGGAACAGCGGCAGAAGCACTGGTCTTGGGGTCGGTGTCCTTACCAGCCATGTCGTCGAAGAGGTTGTCAACGTCGGGGAAGAAGTTGTCATCGGGGAAGTAGTCGTCGGAGTCCGGGGCGTCCGTGATGAAGAAGTCAGTAGTCGCGCGGAGCGCTCCGCAAAAACCTTATCACCCTTCTCCTATACAGGACTCAAAGTGTTGGGGTTTCGGAGGCCTACTGTCCCGACCTATGGTGCACGCCGCAAGCCGGGATGGAGAAGATCGTAGCAGTAGCTCAGTGCTCAGGAACGGTGGTGAGAGGGAGATGAGGTTCTCATGTGTCTCTCTGGAGAGGAGCGACCTCTCTCTTATAGGCGCAGGAGAAGTAGGCGAGAGGGCAGCGACGGGAGGTGAAGCAAAAGAAAGAGACAAGCGAACAGACTGCAGCTGAAGAGGTGTGTCGTTCGGATTCAATCTCCACTACAACAAAACGTTTCAGCTCCCATGCGACCATTCATATCCCCGTCGTGCGTGGCAAAAATTTAGACATCTGCTCGGCTCATTCCCGCAACCCGCGGTACATCGTGGCGAGGCGGGCAGAGGAGGAGGAGTGCGCGTGAATGTCCCTCTTGTTCTCATACTCATACATGTGGGGAAACACCCTCCCTTTATAAGGAGATCCAAATCCCACCAAACTAGCAATGTGGGACTAAACTTTGGTTCCACCTCTTGCCTTGCATGAATGGGTTGTGTGGGCCTCTAGGATTTATTAGAATTTCTGAAATTGCTATTGGGTTGGCCCAAAATAATCTAAATTCCAGCATAAACAACAGCTTCGAACATTTAGCATCCAGTGGAAAACAAGTTCGAATGAATGATACAGACAACCAACCCAATCAATTGCTCAACGCGAACATTATTTAAGTAAAAAATTTATTAAAAAACTACTATTATTTTTAACAAAATAAAAAATTATGAGCTAATTGAAAAAATATCAAAAGTATGACCCGTCGGACTTGCTCAGGCCGAGGAGCCAGTACTCGGTCTCGCTTAGGCCGAAGAGGCTATCTTCGTCCACGCTTAGGCCAAACTGTGGTCTTCGGTTTAGCTTAGGACGAAGAGTGGTAGAACTGGGCCAGACAACACTCGTCGTCTTTCTCTAGGCCGAAGAGTGTTTATTTGGTTTTCTCCATGCCAAAGAGTGTTCAGTGGCCCAACAGTTTGCATAAACAAGTGATCGAAGATGCACGACGCACTCTTCGGTTTCGAGTATGCCAAAGGGTCCATTTTTTTAAAACTTGTTACTCTGTTCAGCATGTCGTTTTTCTGCCTTGGCCATTTTGGTATTCCTGCTTTTTTTCCCACCATCGTTCCCGCTTTATTTTTCATCCACCCTTTCCCGCCATCCTTTCCACTAAATTTTCCCGCCAACCTTTACCCTCATTCTATAAAAATCCTCCCTCACCTCTTGTCTTTTCTACATCTTTCCTTGGCAATTTTTTCAGTCATGCACAATTCCCGCGGTTTTACTCCACTGATGTCTCATTTGTTTTTGTGCAATGCTGTTAGAAACCAGATGCCTATTAGGGGTGGTGTGCATTTTGAAGAATTAGTTAGTAGTGATAGGCACCCGACGGAGTTGGGTAAGTGTTTTCCCGGCCCGGGCTCCCGGAAAAGTGCCCAGAAAGGAACTCGGAGGAGATTCGACAAGAACTTTCCGGTTGCTTGAAAGGTTGGATATGATTGTTGAACTCAAACATATGACTGGCCGCAGTACTGGCAGGCCTTCACTTGTTGACAATGCAAGAATAGACTTTTGACATAATCAATATGATGACCATGTTAAGGTAGTTGATATTTCATTTCGGCTTGCACCCAATTAGACCAGGGGCTCGTATGTAACTATGTTTTTATTATTGTTTCCATTTTTCAGAGGTACCCTGAGGATGCGGAATTGTTGAACAAGGATATCTTTAACTTTGGACAATGAAGTGTATCTGGGGCCCTATATATACTAGAGGTGAGAGTACCGAGGCAAAGTGTTGAATTAGCGAGGGGTGGCGGTAGCTCCAGGAAAGTGACTGAAGACGATGATGATGACTTTATGCCAAGCAAACGAGCTCAGAACAGAGGCAAGGCTCCTGTTGCATCTGAGAGAGGTGGCAGCAGCTGTAAGAAAGTGAAGAGCAACGATGATGACTTTATGCCAAGCAAGAAAGCATAGGACAGATCCAAGGGTTGTGCCAGATTGAAGAGTTGTAGGTCACGTAAGAGTGTAGCATCATTGAAGGGCGTCGATGCTGACTACGATTCCGCTGATGAGTTTATGCTACGGAAACTATTCCAGGTAACATTTTGGACAAAATGGTGAAGACCTCTGGAAGCCCCATGTTAGTGAGAATAGTGATGATGGCTTCATGTAGTGGTTGTGGAAGTAGTTTGTAGTGTCTTATTCAAGGAGCATTATGTTGTATCTTAATTTTTTGTTGTAGTGTATCGCAATTTCTATTGTTTTGAAATGTCTTCATTAGAATTATCATATGAGCTAGCAAACTTGAAAGTAACATGTAAAGAAATATATCTCATACATAGGTAATGGATCACACATGTAAGCAAGTGCGATAGTAACATAGATAAAAGCATGTCTCATGCGTAGATAATGACTCACACATAGATACCACTCACCTACATCTCCCACGCCTAGGGGGGACTATTCACACATCGAAAGAGAATAACCAATCATCTAAAGAGAATAAACCTATAAAAACAATATCAGTAATACCGCGAAGATCCATAATAAGATGAATGATCAAACAAGTCTCAATCTCCAAATGAGTATGAATAGAGTTTACTCCCTGATCTTAGAACTTGGAATTCCTCTTGTAATAGTGAAAAATGAACATGAAGATGGAAGAACAAAACTAGAAGGAATCCTCGGTGGTTCTTCGATCTCTTCTCTCTCAATTCTAAGTGTGGTGACGACGGCTAGGTGATGACCCACAAGTATAGGGGATTAATCGTAGTCATTTTGATAATTAAGAGCGTCGAACCCAACGAGGAGCAGAAGGAAATGACAAGCAGTTTTCAGCAAGGCATTGTCTACAAGCACTGAATTTATCGGTAACAGATAGTTTGATAGCAAGGTAATTTGTAACTAGCAACAAGTAGTAACGGTAACAAAGGTGCAGCAAGGTAGACCAATCCTTTATAACGGTGTCCGAAACTAGGGGGTACTAACCTAGTAGACCCATGTTCCTCGGGTTGGGCTGATGGGCCCTCATTCTTCTCACGGTGGACACTGGAAGCTGTACGCTAGAGGCATAATAGACTGCATCTACCGAAGACTTGTCGTATACTCCAAGAATTCTCTCCTGCCTCCATGCCAAAATACCGACCTTGTAACCCTAGATACCCTATTTGGCGTGTATATAAGCCAAAGGGTTTAGCCCGTAGAGGAGACATTAACGCAATCTTATTCACCTAGCCATAGAGTAAGAACACATCTAACGATCTCGTGGTAGATCAACTCTGTATTCGATACATCTCCATCAATATAAACAAGAGTAGGACGTAGGGTTTTACCTCCATAAAGAGGGCCCGAACCTGGGTAAACATCGTCTCCTTGTTCCTCTTACCATCTGTTTGAGATCCACAGCTCGGGACCTGTTACGTCTCCAACATATCTACTTTTCCTAATGCTTTTCCTCTTGTTTTCGACTCTAATTTGCATGATTTGAATGAAACTAACCCCGGACTGATGCTGTTTTCAGCAAAACTACCATGGTGTTGTTTTTGTGCAGAAATAAAAGTTCTCGGAATGGAACAAAACTTTGCGAGGAATTTTTATATAATAAATAAGAATTTCTGGAGTCCAGACCTACCGAAGAGGGGCCCCTGGGTGGGCACAACCCACCAGGGTGCGCCCCCTCTCCTGCGCGCCCAGGTGGGTTGTCCCCACCTGGTGGCCCCGCAGACCCTGAAACCGACGCTATAAAATCCTATTTTTCCAGAAAAAAATTAGGGAGAAAGAATTATCGTGATCCACGAGACAGACCTGCCATCACCTCCTATTCTTCATCGGGAGGCCAGATCTGGAGTCTGTTTGGGGCTCCGGAGAGGGGGATCTTCGTTCTTCGTCATCACCAAGCCTTCTCCATCGCCAATTCCATGATGCTCCCCACCGGGAGTGAGTAATTCCTTCGTAGGCTCGCTGGTCGGTGAGGAGTTGGATGAGATTCATCATGTAATCGAGTTAGTTTTGTTAGGGCTTGATCCCTAGTATCCACTATGTTCTAAGATTGATGTTGCTATGACTTTGCTATGCTTAATGCTTGTCACTTTGGGCCCGGGTGCCATGAACTCAGATCTGAACCGTTTATGTTATCACCATTATATCCATGTTCTAGATCCGATCTTGCAAGTTATAGTCACCTACTACGTGTTATGATCCAGTAACCCCGGAGTGACAGAAACCGGGACTTCTTCTGGTGATAACCTTAGTTTGAGGAGTTCATGTATTCACTATGTGGTAATGCTTTGTTCCGGTTCTCTATTAAAAGGAGGCCTTAATTTCCCTTAGTTTCCAATATGGACCCCGCTGCCATGGGAGGGTAGGACAAAAGAGTTCATGCAAGTTCTTTCCATAAGCACGTATGACTATTTATGGAATACATGCCTACATTATATTGATGAACTGGAGCTAGTGCCGTATCGCCCTAGGTTATAACTGTCTCATGATGAATATCATCCAACAAGTCACCGATCCAATGCCTACGAATTTATCTTATATTGTTTCTGCTAAGTTACTACTGCTATCATCACTGTTACACTTGCTACAAAATTACTACTATCACTGTTACTGTTACCACAGCTGCTGTTACTATTATCAAAACTATCAAACTACTTTGCTACTGATCACTTTTCTGCAGATAATTAATCTCCAGGTGTGGTTGAATTGACAATTCAGCTGCTAATACCTTCAAATATTCTTTGGCTCCCCTTGTGTCGAATCTATAAATTTGGGTTGAATAGTCTACCCTCGAAAACTGTTGCGATCCCCTATACTTGTGGGTTATCAGGACTTTTTTCTAGCGCCGTTGCCGGGGAGCATAGCTATATTTGTTGAGTCACTTGGGATTATTATCAATTTATCACTATGAAGAATCTGAAGGATCCTAAGACTAATATATTTCCCTCAAGGACGAGGGGAGGTAAGGAACTGCCATCCAGTTCTGCTTTAGATTCACCTTCTGTTATGAGTAAACTTGCAACACCACCACATGCTATTAATACTGATATGTCGCAAGTTATTGATGATGTTACTTCTGCTATGGATAATGCTTATGATGATGCTAGTACCTTGCTTGATAATGATGATGTTCCACTTGGTGAATTTCTTGATGCACAAATTGCTAGAGTAATACAACATGATGTTGTTGAATCTGATGATGACCTTGAAACTGAAACACCTGCTAGAACTAGCCTTCTTAGATATGAATTGCCTAAGGTACCGGAAGGTTATGTTATGAATGAGGAGACAACTAGAGATATTCTTGCTTGTAAGGATAGAGATGATCTAGAGAAATTATTATGCAAGTATAAAGAAAAATCTCTGAATGCTAGAATGAAATGGGGATCCTAAGTTTGCTACTTCACCTATCTTTATTGATGATAAGGATTATGAATTCTCTGTCAACCCAGAGTTAGTCACTTTGGTTGAATCTGATCCTTTCCATGGTTATGAAACTGAAACTGTTGTGGCACATCTTACAAGTTGAATGATATAGCCACCCTTTTTACTCCTGATGAGAAGACTCGCTATTACTTTATTATCAAATTATTTCCGTTCTCATTAAAGGGTGATGCTAAAGCTTGGTACAATACTCTTGCTCCTGCACTACAAAAAAAAGACACATCCGTGACATTTTGGGCCGAATGATTTTTTTCTGTCATACTTATGACACTTCTATGACGATAATTGTGACAAAACCCGGTATCATCATATATGTGGTGCGCTTCTAATTCTATGACAAAAAATCATGACAGAAAATGGGCTTTTCATCCTGGGCGGGCCGGAGGACGCAACTGCATGACATTCTTTGGGCCGTCCATGACGGAAAAAACCGTGGTAGAAGCGAGGGCGAGGAAAATATCAGGGAGTTCCCGGTTATGGTGGGTGGTCGGGGGCCGAGCGATGCATGTTTCTCTCATACGTACGCGTGTGTGTGCGAGGCGTCGGGCTCTAACTGAACCCGGGCGAGGCGTTGGGCTCTAACTGAACCCGAGCGATTGCACTGCAGGCTACGCGTTGCTGAACCCGAGCGATCGATCGATCCCTTGCTGTTAACTGAACCCAAGTGATTCCTTCGATACTACTACTAACTGAAGCCGATCGATGCTGCCTCTAGATGAACAGTGAGCGTTGTTGGGGGGTTTGGGTGAATAGTTCCCGGTGGGGGGTTGGATGAACAGGACCCTATGGTAGTAGAGGCCGTTGCCGCTGGATGAACAGGACCCCGATCGATCGAGCCGGTTGGGGGGTGGATGAGCATGACCCCATGGAGGGATGGATGAACATGACCCCGTGGAGGGCTGGTTGAACAGTAGCTGGTGGAGGGCTGGATGAACAGTAGCCCGTGGAGGGGTGGTTGAACAGACCCCATGGAGAGGGCTGGTTGAACAGTAGCCGGTGGAGGAGCGCGCGGTGGAGGCTGGATGAATAGGAGCCCGTGGATGAACAGCCGCAGGTGGAGGCTGGAGAAGGTCGACGGTGGATGAACAGTAGCCCGTGGAGGCAGTCGACGGTGGAGATGAATAGTACCCCGTGGAGTCCCGTTTTGCGGTACGCCACACCCCTCCCGATGAACAAGACCCCCGTTTCGACCGTGGCGCTCCAACACAAGTCTGTTTCCTCCATTTTGCGGTACGCCACACCCCTCCCGATCAACAGGATCCCGTTTCGACCGTAGGAGGTCCATTTCCTCCGTTTTGCGGTACGCCAGACCCCTCCCGATGAACAGGATCCCATTTCGATCATGGCCGATCGAACACAAGGCCGTTTCCTCCGTTCTGCGGTATGCCAGGCCTCGTTTCCATCGGCTGTTCCATCCAAGCCAGTTGGCTCCCGATGAACAACATGCGTTCTGTTGCCTCCCGATGAACACGACGCATTCCGCTGCCTCCCCATGAACACGACGACGATGTAGTTTCTCCGTTCCGACCCAGCCATGTACACAAGCCTTGGCCGTACGTATGCGCGAGTAGGCGTTCGAGACCCCGCCCGTATGTATGTACGTGGACGTATTTATTTTCTTGCACCCTGGACGCTATACATACATGTACATGCTACGTGCGCGCCTCTACTACGACACGTGCGCGCCTCTACTACGACACGTGCCCTTCCTTATACAGCCACGGTTCATCACTACAGCCTGCATACAGACCGATCGTATGTACGTACACGTTCGCGACCAGAATGACAACGTCCCGACTGTCAGGCACTTCCTTCCGTGCGAAGATGTAGCTGGTGGGTCCCAGCAGTCAGGGGGCTGAATCATTTTTTTTGCTCGTAATATGGACGCACTTCCTTGTGTGCGAAGATGTAGCTGGTGTGTCCTAGCAGTCAGGGGGGAACATTTTTTTCATGAAATACGGTGGCCCGCCCGGTGGGTCCCTGCTGTCAGGTGGAGGAATAATTATTTTGCGCGTAATAAGGAGGCACTTCTTTGCTGCGGCCGTGGAACCAGCTGTCAGCCTCTCCACGTATAGTATTCTTCCGACGGAAGTCGTTTGTTGACCACATTGACCACGCCGCGCCGAGAGCACCAGGGCGGTGGACGACGGCGAGGCCTAGGAAGGGGACGACGCGCAGCTGGGGAAGACGCAGTAGTGGATGCCCATTCGGAGAGGAGTATGTGGGTTGACTGCTTCGGCTGCGATGTGAGGCTGCCGTCGCCGGAGAATAACAGGAGGTGTGGGTGAGTATAGAGGGATGGCATGGCCAGCGGTGGCAGCACAGCCGGACACGGGAGACAGGAGTAGGCGGCACGACCGACGCTTGTTTGGGCGGCTGGAGCAAGAAGACCAGAGGTTGAAGAAGCACTACGGCCATTGGATGGACATCGTACGGTCACTGGAGCTAGAATAGTTCATATTGACTAAGTTGACAAAGCCCTTTGTCCCTGTCAACTTAGTAGGCCCACAAGTCAGCCTCCCATATGGTGGGTCCCAGCTAGCTGGGGGAGTATTCATTTTTTTGTGCGTAATAAGGAAGCACTTCCTTGTGTGCGAAGATATAGCTGGTGGGTCCGAGCTGTTAGCGGCGGGAACGTTTTTTTCACGAAATACAGAGGCCCTTTCGGTTGGTCCCAGATGTCAGGTGGAGGAATCATTATTTTGCGCGTAATAAGGAGGCATTTCCTTGTGTGTGGCCATGGACCCAGCTGTCAGCCTCTCCACGCACAGTCCACTTCCGATGGATGTCATTCGTTGACCACGTCGCGCCGAGAGCACCAGGGCGGTGGATGACGGCGAGGCCTACGAAGGGAACAACACGGAGCCGGGAAAGACACGACAGTGGCTGCCTACGCGGTGGGAAGTACGAGGGTTGACTGGTTCGTCTGCCGTCGCCGGAAAATAACAGGAGGTGTGGGTGAGTAGAGGGATAGCCAGGCCAGGGATGCGAGTATGGTGGCGCCGTGAGGCCTTCCCGGCAGCACAGCCGGCCATGGGAGGTGGGAGCAGGCGGTTCTGCCGGCGCTGGTTTGGGCGGTTGGAGCAGGAAGATCAGAGACTGAAGAAGCATGATTGCCGTTAGATTGACATCTAACGGTCTGACGCTGGTAGAGTCGATTGTTGACTAAGTTTCTTTTTTTTGAGAAACCTTGTGTACGCATGAACTTAGTAGGCCCACAAGTCAGCCTCCAAATCTGTGGCAGACAACATAGAGCCCATTGGCTATTTTTTAATAATTTGCAGCTCATTTGCTAATTCTTAAGTAATTTATTACAACCCATTTTCTGCCCAGGACCACGATCAAAAAGTTCAACCTTATTTTGGATATTTCGGTGGAGTCCGAACTATTGTTATCCTGAAATGATAAACATTTTTTAAGAACTTATGGATTTTCCAAAAAAATAATTTTGTTTTTGTAAGCAAACAAGACGTGGGACAATTGAGTTGGTTTAAGGGAAAACCAGTGGTAAAAAAGTCAGCGCTGGGAGGGAAAACAACAACAAAAATAGGGATGTAAATATGAAAAGGGAACTTTATGTAATTTCAATATAATGATACATGTATATGAACTAGTAAAACTATAGGTAGAGATTAGAAAACAGAAGCAGGACATGGCGTTTCAGGAGGAAAATAGAACTGTGCTGTGTGTTTGATTCAGTAAAAAAACTGCCTGCAGATGCTGCAAGACAAAATATAACTAACGCTGGCGGGCCAGAGGTCAGTAGATACCTGCTGGATCTTTGTGCCCCGTTGTCGTCATGGGCTAGGCCTGTTAAAAAAAACCAAGCCTGGGCAGTCTACAGCCCAGTTGAAACTTGCTCGACCTGAAAAAACAATATACCTGCTCAATAAACGAGAGAATTCTGCAAGTACAGACTGATAACTGGGATGCAGCAGGCATATTGTTTTTTCATCGTGATAATAAGTGCATGCACTTGTTTCAAAAAAATTGGAGAACTGGGAATTCGAACAGCAGGTGCTTATGCTACCCAACAAATAAAAATCAGATGCCTGAAAATTCGTTTCGAAACAAATGATTCAACTTTATATCCACGTCGACCCTCGGCATGATGGTTGGAAGCAAATGCCAAGTTCATACCGAAAGATCGTTAATAGCAATACCAACTTGCGGACGAAAAGGTAGTACAAGTACCAATACCAAACTAACTTATTATCTTTTTAGTCCTGGCCCTAGTGTTCGTCTGGTAGAAAATCTTGCAGAGGACCAGCTCCCGCTCCTTCTCTTGCTCCAGGTCCCCGAGGTGGTACTAGTGCATCACCTAGTTGGTCCTCTGCTGGTCCAAGTTCTTTTTTTTCTTTTTTTTGCGGGAATGGTCGATGTTCTTGTTGGTGTGCAGCACCAGAACCTTTTTACTGCCCGTCTGCCGGCCATTGACCATCACCGGCAAGGTATTGCCGGTCTTGTGCCACATCGCGTGCATGCCGGACTCCGACTGTATCTTGCGACGCGTCCACGTGCCCCTTTTGAACGCCCTGGAATTGCGCTGGAAGAAATGCTTGCTTAGGCCACTCAGTGTGATACCTGCAGTATTGTCGAATACATGTTTTAGTGTACATAGTTGGCATTTTCATAACATCTTTGGCATGTTGTAGTCACTTGTTTCACTTTTTATTAACTGTCAAATTGTAATTGCTTCACTAGGTCTGCGTCTAAATAGAAAAATAGAGCTATAAACAAAGGAATATGTTTGTGCAAGTAGACGGCCGATTGGTGTCTTACTTGGAAGTTTCTCAGGATGGGTGTAGCATATGCCGTGCTCGCTGCCGATGGTTGGTATGAACAAATCGATGAGAGGGTGAGATCCGCGCTGTCAGCACTCACTTTGGCCTCAAGGTGCTCGATCAGCTCCTGATCCGTGGGATCAAACTTGACACCAGCCGGCCGCACCGGCCAATCCTTCTTGGAGTTGCATCGTTTAATTCCAGTTATATGGTACTCAATGTATGATCAATGGACTGTTTTAAGTGAATGATGAAAGATTTTAATAGATAAGTGGTAGTACTCCAAATCTGAAGTCCACAATACCCGAACACGCCGCCGGGATTCTTGTGTCACCTCACGTGCAGCGTGTTGTCACGTCAATTCAATATGAGGACATGATGAATAATTTGACCGGCCTATACTAGTACTGCTACTGTACTACTTACTAGTCGTATTTAGTGTCACATTTTAACCATAGGTTTAACTAAGAAAATGTCAATGCATGTCATCGAAAATTATTCCATTGGAAACTATGTTCAAATACGAATAAAATGATATAATTTTTTGTGACATGCATTAACATTTAGTTAGTGAAATTTATGGTCAAAATTTGACACAAATTATGAAGGGGACCAGTAAACCAGGAGGGAGGTAGTAGTACAAGTAGCGCAATATACGGTATAGAGGACTAGTACAAATTTAGAAATGGGGTAAGAAGTTACAAGGCTGTGCGACAGACTTTGTAGGCTAGATGAGTAATACTACATATAATTCCCATTGGACAACACTTTCACCAACAAGTACACACTTGAAGCCTAATTTATATATATATATATATATATATATATATATATATATATATATATATATATATATATATATATATATATGGCTTCTGCACAGCATCTCCATCATCATTTTTAGTACATCCTACGCAGGTGAGTTAGGATGCACTTGATCCCAGAAAGGTATCTATCCTTCAAACCAGAGGAGTGCTTCAAACTAACAACAGTACATAATATCCAACAAAAGAGAGTCATGCTACAGCAGCAGGATACATGGCTCAATCTAGATATCAGTACGAATCAAGTTGTGCATATTTGCTATTGGCATGAACCACATCGCCGCATGTCGAGTTTGCAAAAGCCATCCATCACATGGAAGCTTGATGCCTTTCACACACTGATGATTATCTGGCAACAAGCTGTGTCGACGAATCTCTGGATATGGTGATTCATGAAACCCATGGTATGATGTGTAAACACAGTTCCCCCTGGAGAATGGAAGTTGCATAGCACGGTAATCATCGCCGGTGATATGATCGATGATTGGTTGGATGATCAGATAATTGAGCCCGAGGAACATGGAGTGGTTGCCGAGGCTGTAAACTTGCCTCCAGTTCAATACGCCTGGCCCAACGGAGCTGGGATCTTTCTCGAACATGAAGCAGCCATAGCCATTAATGTCATGAGCGCCCCAGGCATTGTACTGCATGTGGTTTGATTAAATGGTTTGGTCAATTTGGTACGTGTAAATGAGCATCAAATGACCGCCGTCAGCTGAAGGAGCGATAAACCACCACCCATCAGCTGGTATGATTCCAGGTCCTGGAATCATGAAGGCCAACGCATTTGCGTCTGCTGCAACAATTCAAATTGGAGACCAAAAGGACAAAAATAAACAATCATGTTCAGAGTATGCATGGAATTAAGATTATTATAACAGTGACACATATCATAGACATAGAATTGCAATGCCGTGGTCATAATCATACCCCAAGTTAAAAAGATAAGCCAATGGCTTTCATATTCTAGCAATATATTATGGTTCAAACATCATGTAACAATGAGAGGAAAACAGATATGACAGGGCCTACTCATGTTCTACCATAACACTTACTACAGTTATCATATCAAATCTAAGCAATAACATGCGTGGTTATAAAAATCCTGGAAATGAGAGTAACATATAGCAATCATGAGGTTATACTCATAATATCTATTCTAACAATCATTATATGCCAATTGTTCTCATATCAACTCTAACAATAACATGTGTGGTCATAAAAATCTAGGAAATGAGAGGAACATATAGCAATGATGTGGTTATAGACATACTATATATTCTAAATTTGTAACAATGAACCTGTAGTCATATTCATAAGGTAAAGATGAGATGAGATAGAACAATTACATGACAATAGATTCCACCAGTATAGGCAGCCAATCTGTGCGTCGACCGCGTAAATGATGCCATCATGCACTATAGCATCAGACAGAAATGTTGGCTGAAGAGGATTGACGATGAGCCATAACCATGTATGGTGACCGGATTCCAGATAGACTAATCCCATGTTGAACACGGCAATGAGCTTGTAATCCATGTAGTCTTCTGATGGTGTGGGCACTTCGCAGATTACAACCTTCAGCAAACAGAGGTCGAGCCAAAAGCTCAACGCGTCTTGTGCGTAGTAGGCAGGAGTGTCCGGTGGGCCGCGAGGCTCGATGGCGGCGGTATCCAACGATGGAAGGGTGATCTCTTGCTGGGTGTAGATATCCACGAGACGCCACGGACTACCGGATTGGTGGATGAGGACAATCCAGTTGGCCTTCATGCCAGCCCAGTAGTGGCCGCGCATGAAGGACATGTGGGCGGGTAGTGGTAGCATGTCGAGAGGCACCACGACAACCTCCGTAGGATCATCAAGTCGGTGTCTGGGCCACCTGCGAGGATCGGGCATCAGCAAGCATGGTGTCTTGAAAAGAGCTGGCCGCTTGCAGATGAGTAGATGGTACAAAGACACCGAGCATGCGACCAGACGGACGGTGCTGAGCAGGTCCATACGATTACATATCTGCTCCAAGAGAACATCGGGGAGGGAATTCCAATCGCGGCTCTGCGTGTCAGTCGGTTCTGCCATAGGGTTTTTTTGGGTGCTGAGTGACTGGGGTTTTCGGTGCCTGAGAGCCAGCTGGGAAGTGGATTCGGGTGGGCAAGCGAAGAAGATGGTGTGTGTGGACGAGCAGCGAGCGGGGGGATATGGTACGCGCGAGCTACCAAGGACGAGGGCGCGGGCAGGCGAGCAGTGAGCGGGGGGAAATGGTGTGCGGCCGACGATGAGGAAGAGAGGAGGAAGAAGAAGAGAGGAGGAAGAAGAGTGAAATATGGGGAAGAAAGTGCATTAAATCTCAATTCTACTAGTACTACTACCAGGATATACCGTCCTTCGTAGTGTAAATAGTTACGCCGATGATATGTGGGTCTACCTCAAGAGGGCCCATATGTCAGTTAATGGAGGAGAGAGGTGCGTAGTCGTATTTGCGGAAGCGTGCTCCACTGGCAAACATTATGGCAGTACTGGGTAAGGCTGATTTAGTAACACCAACACGCTGGTTCAGCTTATTAATTAAGTGTCCCATCTGCTGCAGCGTGTATTGTCACATCACTGTGAAGACTTCCTATCTACAGTATCCCTATGCCTGTACGCTCATCATCCTGTCCAACAAGATGAAACATTGGCCAAGGCAGCCGGCGCCAATAATGTAGGAGTACTAGTACTACCTCCTTTCCGGTTTATAGGGCTCAATTCAAAAATCTCATCAACCAAGGTAGATGATGAGTGGTGGAATAATTTTTGTAGTTTGCAAAAACACTCAATTAATGCACTCGTTTTCCTCAAAAAGTTATGTTTACCAATGCATTAATTTTATGTCAAACTTTGACCATCTACTCCCTCCATCCAGGTGAATAAGTCATCTTTGATTGTGCACCGTGAGCAAGGAGGGAAAAACAAGAGAACTTCATGTTTATTTGCTACTCCCTCTGTTCCTAAATATTGTCTTTTTAGACATTGAAATGGAATACAACATACAAATGTATGTAGACATATTTTAGAGTGTAGATTCACTCATTTTGCTCTGTACGTAGTCACTTGTTGAAATCTCTAGAAAGACAAATAATCTGTATTTTGAAATAGAGGGAGGCTTTTACTCCATTGGGAACAGAGGGAGTATCACCATATGGAGGGAACAGAGGAAGCTTGAAATATGAACATGTCAATGGGAGGGAGTAAAAGCCTCATGCATGCATGCATGCAACATGCAACACTCACACGTACACATGGACGCATGCAACACTCGCGCACCCATGTGGCACACAGCACACGATGCAACACACACGCTCACGCTCAAGTGCTCAACCTACTCCCTATGTCCGTGAAAGACTGTACATTTAGAGATTTGCACGTTGACCAGGGCATAATTAACGCCCAAAAGTAGCAGACTTATGTGTGCATGCGACCATTGAGAGAAGAAGATTAAATCAAGGTTGTTGCATGCTGTAATTGAGGATAGACATGTAGCCTATAGCTAGAGCACAAGTTGGTGCATTAGTCAATCAATATCGATTTTAGATTAAAGGCTAAATGCATTGGAAGTGTAAATGTACACTCTTTGTTTTTTAGCTGATGTACACTCTTTGTTGGAAGACCGAGGGAGTACACGTGCATGCACTCACATAGACAGCGAGGGTGGTTCGCGCACAAGGGTTGGACTCCTGTCGCGCCTGTGTAAAGTTTTGTTTAACTGATTTCTTTGCTCTGCCAACTGACAGGTGGGACCCATAAACCAGGTGACAATTTAACCAGTCAACAAAGTGCCACGTCGACTATGTGGCCGGTCAGTAGGGTGCAATACGGTGCTCTACGATGAGCTAGTGATCGTATAATCACCACAAAACTATATATAGTGACCGTAAAGAGCGTATTGTTACATACGTTGACCGCCAGTGTATTTTTCTCGTTTCAAATTAAGCCACATTATCGGAAAGGACTAGTACTAGTACTGCTTTGATGTGTCCCGTCAACTCACCGAACGAGGAGAAGCTTGCTTACTACGCCTCTCCCTCACCCACGCACGTGGTGGCTCGCAGGACGAGGAGAGGGTTTTGACTACAGCACCCTCTCCCTCTCCCTCTCGCTCGCCCTCGCCCTCGCGGTGGACGTGCAGCAGTTCAATCGGTGTCAGATTGCCAAAAGCATATTGTACTGTAGTATCATCATTGTTGGACCTTCCGAAGAGGCGAAGAGCCAGGTGCAAGGTTCACACGAGTATGAACTGTTGAACCTCCCGAAGAGGAAAAGAGCCAAGTGCAAGGTTTTATAGGAGTTGTCGTCCTAGTAGGAGTATTACAGCTATAGCGAACGATGCTACTGTATGATGCCGCCACGTCACCTATATCCAAAGTTGTGCCACCTTTTTTTCTCAAAGAGCGTGTTGGATCCCGTGCAACAACCACACAAGTTGCACGTACACATAACACATTTACTAGTAATAAATTCTAAAGGACAAATGCCAGTATGCCACACAAGTTCATCTCCAATTCATGTGATAAATTTGTGCATGACTAGTCTACATATATTCACAACGCTACCGTTCACAATTTACCTACCCAACTTACACGTTATAGATGGGATACATGTCCTCCTCCAGGTTCCAGTCCTAGGTGTTCTTCATGGATGGCACGATCCATAGCGGTGGGCAACGGGAATCATTGTCGCAGCTTTCTAGTCTGGTTCCACACTATGGAGACTCATCCAAGCTGAAGCTGCATAAATCAGGGATAGCGTGTCCCAGCATGTCGTTCATCCGGTGGTGCACACTAACGACACAACCATGTTTCATGAACAGTAGGCCTTCAGTCTCGTGCACGGAAGGTGGCATCCTCTTCACAATGGGGTAGTTGTCCCCAATGAAAAGCGAGTACTCTCCAAGAGTGTTCCTCGGCACCCACGTAGCATCACGGGGGTCGAACTCGGCGTCGTTCATCTGGTACACGCGACATCTCAGATCTGGACACATGGTGACGTACATAGTCAAGGTCCATGCATAATAATGTTGTGCTCATATATGGCGGTCAGTAATACTGTGCAGCAAATAGTACTACTCCGGTATAGAGGAAGTAAAATAACCGGCTCATTATATATAGCCACTCTTGGCTACACGGATGGGATAGTAAGACATGGAAAAACCAAATGGTGGCAGCTAGTGGGTTCAAGTCTTCAAGGGCCTAGCTAGCTATACGCGTCCTCCAAGGTAAAAAGTACTCCTACTAGTACTAGTAAGTAGTACAACAACGAAAGAGAAGTCGAGAGGGTTAAAAAATATAATACTGAATGGAATACCTGGGTAGATGGTGACGGTCCGATCGTGGTAGATTGTGTGACCATCTTGCACATCAGTGGTACCATGGGTAACGACTGCTAACATAGTTGATCCCAATATGCCAAAGTCAGCTACAAGGTTCCAGGTTAGACCGAATTGCGGATGCAAATGCACATCCAGGATCGGCAATCTTATTTTGATCGGGGGATGACTGGTCCCTGCAAAATAATGGAGTACCGTTAGGGATGCAAATGATGGTTTGTGCATTCCGTTTGTAATCTCCCGTACCGTAGGATGGCAACCAGATGAAACAAGTCCCCTGGCTTGTCACCGCGAAGATGCGGCCTAGACGGCGCACGACGTCTTCGAACGTGTAGGGGTACAAATCTGCCGCGGCCAACATGCGCCAGCCTCTGCCGTTGCTGCCTCTTGCATTGATGGCAATCCATATGTCAAACACCGTGATGAGATAGTAATCGTCGTAGCCGCGTTGCTTTGTCGGCGGGTCCGCAATCGCTATCTTCTTCAATCTCATGTAGGCATCATCATACGTATTCAAGCCCAGCCAGTCCGGAAGGCCGATCCCAATGGTTGAGAAGGGGTCTACAGGAACTGCCGCACTGTTGTGGATGTTGTGCAAAATGATGGTGGTGTCCGGCCGGAGGTATGCAAGCCAATCTTCGTTGGCACTGACCCAGACCTATATACAAGACGGTGGGCAGCGGAGAAATTACGGGATGGTGTCGGTGGAAACGACACCTATGGGATCACAGGAATCCCTACTATGGTTGGCGGGGCGCGGGGTTGAGAGAAGAGCAGGTTTAGGAGTCAACACAGTTCGTTTACCCAGGTTCGGGCCACAAGGATGTGTAATACCCTAGTCCTGCTTTGGTGTGTATTTGAGAGTGTTCTTGAGCTTTCGAACTAGCTATGCAGGTTGTGTAGTTCCAAAGAGCCGAATCTTTCTCCTGGTCGCCTCGGGCCTCCTTTTATAGGAAAAAGGGGCTGCCACAGTGGCACACAGGAGGTGGAAAGGCGTACAGCGCGCAAGCTTATCGCCTGGCATTAGGGGAAAAAACGCATTCAATGCGTTACTTAGGTGTCCACTTGCTTTATCGGGGACGGGAATGAGGCCCGTCTCGTCCGTCGCCGCCCCGCCTTGCCTCGACACGTGCCCTGGCCAGCGATGCATGCGGCGCCATGTAGGCAGGCACGCAGCTGAGGTGGCGCGGTGGTAGGGTCTTCTCGAAGATCTGCATGCCATCGCGTAGGTGCTTGCTGGGTTGGTGTAGAGGCCGCCCGCCGCCACGCAGGTGCCTGCCCGGCTGGTTGAGCTAGCAGCTGCTTGGGGACGACGGTAGAGTCTTGGCAGGTGCGGGCCTGGCTGTGGCCCTGCTGATGCCCTCGGCAAGGGTCTTGCCGTGGCGTTGTAGTCGTTCCCGGCAAGGCGCTTGCCGGGGGTATTGTGGATTTCCTCGGCTAGGATCCCGCCGAGGGTCGTCGTCTTCTGGTCCTCATCTGATCTCACATGTTTATGATCTTGAAGAAGATCTGCATGCCACCACAGAGGTGCCTCCCGAGCCCCAGTTTCAATGGAGTTGTTGGTGACGTTTGGAACCCTTGGGCTCAAGGGTGGCTCGCTTTGCTGGAGTGGGCAAGTTGCCCGTCCAAGGCTCTTGCCGGGGCCATGGAGGCCGCCCAGGCAAGGGTCTTGCCGGGGGAGTCCACCTCGCCCCTTTGCTCCTTCATGCCCCTGATCTTGGCGTTGTCTTGGCTGTCTTGTGCTTCGGCTTCTCTCCGGCTTCCCTCCTCTGCCCTGCTAAGTGTGGTTGTGGCACGCGCGGCTCTGACTGCCCGTGCACAAGTAAAGGCGTCAAAAGGAGAGCCCCTACTTTTGTACATCGACAGGAGCCCCCGAGCCTGGGCCACACATAAGCGCGACACGTTGTTGGGCTAGGCCCAGAACGGTGCACTGGCAGGTGGGGCGGATTTTACCGCAGTAACTTTTCGTCCGCTGCGCTTCCCACGACCCGCGTTGAACGCGCGACGTGGAGGGTCGTGCGTGACGTGGGGGTCATGCGTGGGGCGGTGCCCGCACGCATGCGTCACATCGCAGTTAATGGGAAAAGAGGCGGTCCGCGCCTTCCCCGTAAAAAGGAATAACCGCGGGCGCGCTGCTCATTTACCCTCTGTGCCTTCCCCAATCTTGGAACCGCCGTCCTTTTCTTCCTCCTTCTCAAGCTCTTGCCTTCGCTCGCCGCCGCCATGCCTTCGCCATCCTCCATTCCTCGCCTCCCGCAGCCGCCATGGCACCAAAGACCAGTAGAGGCAAGGGAGTGGCCAAGGGCGCCGGGGAGAAGGAGCCGCCGGAGAGCGATTTGGCGGTGCGGCGGACGCAGCACGCCTACTTCCCGTCGACGGTCGACGCGGTCGAACTCCAGGACTACTTCAAACACCTGTGGGGGTGCAAGACGGGAAGCGAGACGACGGGGCATCCGGCCACGCGCGTCATCCCCGCCGCCTTCGCCGAAGCCGGCCCGAATCGGTACCCGTTCTTCGTCGACTACTTTTCTTTCGTCCATTGCCCCCCTTCTCTGATTTCTTCAGCGACATTATGCACACCTATGGCTTCCGGCTTCTGGATTTTACTCCGAATGCTATGGCGTGCATGGCCCTTTTCGCTCATCTCTGTGACGGCTTCGCCGGGGTGCATCCCAACACGGCGCTCTTCCGCCACTACTTCTTCCCTCGCATCCAAAAGGGGGGCGCCATTTCTGGTTGTGTCGCCTGGATCCCAAGGACCCAGGAGAAAGGGGCATATCTGGACGGCGCCCAGAAGGAGAGGTGGGAGGAGTGGCGGGGCCGATGGTGCTGGATTGAAGAGAAGGACCCGCCGGACTTTTGCCGGGTCCGCCACGCACTGCCGGTCCACAGGAACGACTGGAGTGATGTCGACATCAATGATGAGAAGCTCACAATCGCCACCACCAGAATCCTTCGTCTCACCGACGCCGGGCTCACCCTTGAGATGATCGGGCCGGATTTCATCCCCCGCCGAATCGCTCCGCTGCACAACAAGGGGAGGCCGGCTGGCGTTTCTCGAACACCGCTAACATCATGAGGCTCCGCCCCGGCTTGGACCACAACCTCACGGTGATGGGGCATGCTCATTTTTGCCAGCGGCTCTTCCAGCTCGACGTGAACCGCGAGGGTGAGGTCGAGCGGTCCGGCAAGGCCGCGAGGGCCGCCGCGAAGGCCGGCAAGGTCGCCAAGGGGCCCTTGTTTAAGTTGCCGTCGGAAGTGGTCCCGCTGTGCAACAATTCGCGTCGGAGCAACATCATCACCATGATGCCGGAGTTCAACGCGCAGGGCCTCATCCCAAATTGGGCCGAGTCACCGGAGGATCAGGTGCAGGAGTTTTTCGACACCTTGGAGGAGAAGTATGTTAGCGCCGAGCCGCGGCTCGTCCAGGACACCACCCAGGCGGAGCTGGACTATATCGCCGCCAGGGCGGTGGAGGCGGAGCTCGCCAAGGAGGCCGGCAGCGCCAGCGGTGTGGAGGATAAGGCCGCGGTGGCCGCGGAGAAGAAGGAGCTTGCCTAGTGGGCGGAGTCCGCTGGGGAAGCCAGCAGCGCCGGCACCGGGGCCCCTCTCGTCGAAGATGTGGTCGATGAGTCGTCGTCGGAGGAGGCCGAGGATGCCGGCCCTCCAGTCGCGGGAAGAGGGCGAGTCCTGCGGCGGGCCACCTCTGGCGAGCCGGTCCGGCCCGGCAGGGCCGTACAACTGCGGCAATCCCAAGAGGGGTCTGCGCGCCAGACAAGGGCCACGACAGCGAAGAAGCTGGTGAAGGCCGTGGTGGCGAAGAAGAAAGCAATTGCCTCTTCTTCGACCAAGCGTCCCCAGACTCATCAGCTTCCCCTCCTCCGGCAGGTGTCGACGCGGGAGTCGTCTTCGGTTTCGGGTCCCTCAGCCCAAGGAGGAAGAGGAAGGTGGCAGAGGAGGAGGTGGAGGACGAGTAAGCATCTTGCTCCTTTTTGTCATGTCCGTCTCCTCAATCTGTGCCGCTTGTCTTGATCTATTCTTCTTCTTTGTAGGGATGCGGAGACACTGGCCCAGAGGGTGAAGCGGGCCAGGGCTTCGGCGAGCGGCCAGCCCCGACAGGTACTTCCGGTACCCGCTGCTGGTGTTGAGCAGCCCGGACAGCAGCCCCCGGCACAGCCCCCAACGTAAGTTCATCACTCACCCCTCGTCGACGTGTGTTGCGGGTATGATCCTTTGGTGCTGACCTTGCCGTGGTTGCAGCAGGAGGATAGCAGCAGGAGGAGCCATAGAGGTCTACCCCCAACACACCGCCCCCATCGACCACGCCGCCCCGAGGGGCGTCGCCGGCAAGGGCGCCAAGCACCGAGCCCATGCACACGGAGGAGCAGGAGGAGAACTTGGGTGTTGGTGGCTTCGCCTCGGCGCCAAATGTTGGCGGGCAGGGGACCTCTGCTTCCCAGCCCGGCACTGGTAAGTCGTTCGCCTTCCGTCCCTGTTCTTTTTCTTTTCTTTCTGGATCTTGGTCATGGTTGCGTCTCATCCCTTTCTCGATGTCCAGACCCTCCCTTGGCGGACTGGGAGGACATAGACACCGTTATCGAGGATGTCGCCAAGGATGCCGTGGCGGAGGCCGAGAAGATCGCCATCGAGGAGGCCGCCAAGGATGCTGCTGCGGGTGCCGCCAAGGGGCCTGCTTGGGAGCCCGGCAAGGCTGCTGCTGAGGAGGCCGGCAAGGGGCCTGCCAGGGAGGCCGGCAAGGCCGCTGCCGAGGAGGAGGTGGTTGACGACCAACCTTCGTCCTCCGCTGCCTCGGGCTCCGGCAGATACCTGAGGGTGAGCGACGACTTGTTCGTCCACCTCCCTGGGGCGGCGAGCACCAGGGTGCCCGTCGAAGGGGAGGTGTTTGATGATGAAGTGCTCGGCGCCGCCGGGCTTGAGGTTGTTGACGAGCCGAGCGCCGGTGGCGGTGGTTCCCAGGAAGAGCGGCTCCTCCAGGCCATGGGCGCCAACTTCCAGAAGCTCCGGGCGCTTCACCGCGCTCGCCTGGACAAGGCCAAGTCCAGGATGGCGATGGTGGACAAGGCGGAGGCGGACCTCGAGGGGCATGTTGCTGAGGCGCAGGCTTGGTTCCACCAGGCCCACAAGGACCTGAGGGCCGCCCAGGACGAGCTGGCCAAGCGCGAGGTGGAGCTCACCATGAAGCGGACCGACATCGAGAAGGCCCAGGAGACGGCGAAGAACCTGGCCGCCGAAGCCGAGGCCGCTCGAACCCAGCACCAGGCCACGCTGAACTCCCAGGAGGACGACCTTGCCATGCGTGAGGAGAAGCTTGCCGCAACGCTCCGTGGCAAGGATGAAGAGGTGGGGAAGCTCATCGTGCAGTGGACCCAAGAGCTGGAGCAGAGGCACAAGGAGGCACTCAATGCCCACGCTATGGTTCACGCCGGCAAGGTGAAGGAGCTGGAGGTGGAGCGGGATGGGCTGAAGGATCAGGCCCTGAAGCTGGCCAAGGAGAAGGACACGCTCAACGGTGCCTTGGTGGAGCCGCATGGCGCAGTCCTCGGCAAGGCTGATGAGCTCTCCAAGGCCAACGACTCCATCAAGGATCTGAAGCTGAAGCTGGAGGGTCTTGAGGAGACACTTTCGGAGGTCAGGGCCCGGGAGGAGACCCTGACCAAGAATCTGGAGGAGGAGAAGCTACTGCGGAAGAACGAGACCGCCAACCACAAGGATTTCGTGGAGGGCGAGAACCGCTGGATCCGCTGCCTCGTGGACGTCGCCGGCAGGATCACCACGCAACTGGCTACCATGGGGATGCCAAATGTGAAGTATTCCGCGGAGCGCAGTGGGAGTCCCAACGCCAAGCTGACCCTATTCTTCGAGGGTGTCCTCGGGGCTCTGGGGTAGCTTCACTCCAATCGGGCGGCCTCTCTGGCCGACGAGTCCCGGAAGCTTTGTCGGGGTGCCATGACCAAGCTCCTCACCAAGGTGGCGTACTGGAATCCCGCCCTCGACTTCGACGCTGCGCTGGAGAGTTTGCCAGAGGGTGCTGACCTCACGGCGCTCAAGGAGCGTATCAAGCCCATCATAAGCTGTGTCGACGGAATCGAGAGGGTGGAGGGCCAGCGCCGGGATTAGGCACTCCGTTTCTCATCGCCGCTGCAGGTTCACGACCAAGACAATTTCTATCTTTAGTTAGAACCGCAGCAACAATCGATGTAATATAACTCTGCAGTACTTTTGATATGACGCATGTTATTTTCCTGTTCAACCTCTCTTTGTATGTCCACCCAACATTTATTTGGGTAGGCTTGCCGGCGCGTAACCCAGGCCATGGCGCCTTGAGGACGGATCCCCAACAGCCTGCCGGGTATGCTTGCTGCCAGGCGAGCCACCTTACCACCCTCAACGCGGCCACTCGAACAATCGAGCTTGACTCGAGTCAGAATCAAGAGCGTTGCTAATTGCAGAAGGCTATCCTGCCACTCTCGACGCGGACGCTTGGGCTGTTGAGCGGACTCAAAACAGAGCAAGGGCGTTGCCAATCGCGGAAGGGCCCCATTGCGTGCAGGTTTTTCATACAAAGAACAAGATCTCCGAGGGGAATAACCTTATATAAAAAGGAAAAATTTAAAGTTCGACATGACTTAGCTTTCCCGTCGCCGCGCTGGGGTCCTTCGCGCTTGTAGACGGCGCCGTTCTCTTGGCCGCTTCTTCTTTAGAAGCCATGGCGATGAAGAACGGCTAGGCTAACTGCTAGACCAGATTCTCACAACTGCGCACCCCTACCTGGCGTGCCAAAGATGTCGGTGGAAACGACACCTATGGGATCACAGGAATCCCTACTACGGTTGGCGGGGCGTGGGGTTGAGAGAAGAGCACGTTTAGGAGTCAACACAATTCGTTTACCTAGGTTCGGGCCGCAAGGATGTGTAATACCCTAGTCCTGCTTTGGTGTGTATTTGAGAGTGTTCTTGAGCTTTCGAACTAGCTATGGAGGCTGTGTAGTTCCAAAGAGCCGAATCCTTCTCCTGGTCGCCTCGGGCCTCCTTTTATAGGAAAAAGGGGCTGCCACAGTGGCACACATGAGGTGGAAAGGCGTACAGTGCGCAAGCTTATCGCCTAGCATTAGGGGACAAAACGCATTCAATGCGTTACTTAGGTGTCCACTTGCTTTACCGGGGACGGGAATGAGGCCCGTCTCGTCCGTCACCGCCCCGTCTCGCCTCGATACGTGCCCTGGCCAGCGATGCATGCGGCGCCATGTAGGCAGGCAGGCAGCTGAGGTGGCACGGTGGTAGGGTCTTCTCGAAGATCTGCATGCCACCATGCAGGTGCTTGCTGGGTTGGTGTAGAGGCCGCCCGTCGCCACGCAGGTGCCTGCCCCGCTGGTTGAGCTAGCAGCTGCTTGGGGACGGCGGTGGAGTCTTGGCAGGCGTGGGCCTGGCTGTGGCCCTGCTGATGCCCTTGGCAAGGGTCTTGTCGGGGGGCCCGACAAGGGTCTTGCCGTGGCGTTGCAGTCGTCCCCGGCAAGCGCCTGTGGATTTCCTCGGCTAGGATCCCGTCGAGGGTCGTCGTCTTCTGGTCCTCATCTGATCTCACATGTTTATGATCTTGACGAAGATCTGCATGCCACCACAGAGGTGCCTCCCGAGCCCCGGTTTCAATGTAGTTGTTGGAGACGTTTGGAACCCTTGGGCTCAAGGGTGGCTCACTCTGCTGGCGTGGGCAAGTTGCCCCGGCAAGGCTCATGCCGGGGCCGTGGAGGCCGCCCCGGCAAGGGTCTTGCCGGGGCAGTCCACCTCGCCCCTTTGCTTCTTCATGCCCCTGATCTTGGCATTGCCTTGGGTGTCTTGTGCTTCGGCTTCACTCCGGCTTCCCTCCTCAACCCTGCTAAGTGTGGTTGTGGTATGCGCGGCTCTGACTGCCCGTGCACAAGTAAAGGGGTCAAAAGGAGAGCCCCTACTTTTGTACACCGACAGATGGAAATGGAATAACTAAGTACTACATGATCAAACTCCATGACTGACCTGCTCATCGGACAAAATCCGACTACCTCTCAACGTCGGCAACTCTAGCGGAGTCAACGTGCAACCATGGCCAGGGAGCGGTGGACTGTTCGAAGGATTGTCCCACAGAAGAACCTTCTCCTCGAGGACACATGGAAGACCAACAAGCATGGCCTTTTCCCAAGTCTGTTTAAGCACCGTCTTGAAAAAGTTGGTGCAGGAAGCACCGAGTCTTGCGGCGGTGAGGACGTCGGAGCGGCGTGCGATTTCTCCTAGAGGATCGTCGTCCAAGGTCTCCTAGCCCCGACGAGGAGAACCACCCGGCGAATCCATTAGAGCAGCGATGAACTGCCTTCTCTTCGGTGGGAGGGGAACTGGCAAGGAGGTGATAAGAGCGTAGTATCCGTAGGGCCTCGTCCCTTCCAACTGTAGCTCCTCGATCGTTCCTTAGCAAAGGGGTGAGGCTATTATTTACTACGCACTCGTACTGTAGCAGTACTAGTACTACTTTCTCAACTAGTAGTGCGATGTACTGTACTTCTATTATAGTGCACCAGTTTTGAACTCTTAGAGGTTGTTTGGTTTGTGACTATGGTTGCCCCATGTTGCCACACCTAAGGTTAGGCGACTTTGACCAACTTAGAAGGGTGTTTGGTTCTACCCTTACCTTTGGCAATATACTTTTTGCCACACTAGGGCCCACATGACATACACTAAAAAATGTGGCAAGATTCTCTTAGGCTTGTCAACTTGTGGTTCTCATTTTGAAGAACTAACCTTTGCAAGTGTGGCAAGAAATGTGTGGCAAAATGTGGTACTCCTAGGCCTAGAACCAAATAGCCCCTTAATCTCAGGGCCAAGGAGCTACAGTTGGAAGTGGAGGGTAGTACTGTTCTCAAGAACTATCGTTGTACTATCAATGCAGGGAAAGTACACCTACATAGTGGGTACTCTCAGTGCTCTATTCAAGCGCGTAGCTGGCCTACTCAGCCGCTCCTCTCACGCACACACTAGCAGCCTGTTTATCAGCGATGGTTACTGCGGGGGCAGAACATTTGAGTTATTTGATACAGCGAGACTAGGCTTTTCGCTTCCATTTGTGGAGGTGTAATGGATCTGGTCGAACTTTGTTAGTAGTTCCTTCTTTATGAATGAGATGAGGCAAAGCTTTTGCCTCCGTTTCAAAAAAAATCACATCAAGAGGAATTTCTTTTATAGAGCCGATAATGGAGTGAGGTACATGCGTGCAATGCCACAAGCTACAGAGTAGTAGAGTACTAGCACTTTACGTACAGAGCCATATTGCACAGTTCCCAATGCCGCGCCGGGCTTTTCCGGCTCCTCAGACTTAATTGGGAGGCGCTAGTTTAAATATGCTACTAGCTGATGAGGAAGCTGCAAGCGAGGTGCGGCTAGGGCGAGCACGCGAGCCACGAGATGATGGGATGGTAAACCCGTTCACGTGGCTGGGCTATCTAGTGCACCCAGATTGTGGTGCGACACATCCGTTCGACTTCAAAACTCAAACTACCCGTGTACAATATTGGCTCGCAGCAAAGTTACTATTTAAAAAAAAGGCCGCCGTGCGTTCGACCGGGATCGAACCCACAAAACGAGGTATACACTCCCGCGACCACTAGTAGTACTCGTTGGAGTACAACGCAACCTAGAATCGCCTTTTGTCGCTAGTAGTACATTGTTCCTTACAAGAAACAACTAATAATGACAAGAAACCACTAATAATGTCAAGAAACCACTACCACTTGCATACGTGGCAGACTTAAAATAAGACTACCTTATCAACCATTGTACATGCCCTTACCAACCAGCCCTACCCAGAAACGACTACTCTACAAAGTGTCGTTATAGGCACGTTTCAACCCATGTCGCCCCTTAAGTCAACGCCTTCTATTCGACCGACAAGTTAGGCATTATGACTTGTGGGACCTACATGTCAGTCTGCACAAAAATCCCCGAGTGACCTCCTACCTCCGGCCCGTCCACCTAGTCATCATTGGCCATGGGACGCAGCTACCGCCGCCAGCAGAAGGTGAGTTCAAACCCGCCAGCGGTGCGGAGCCCATCTTGCGGCCGCCCGTATGCCAGCTCCGTCCGGCGCTCGCGGTCGCTAGCTAGCCAAGATAGCTCCATCCAGCTGCTTGTCTGCAAGGTTTGCTAGCAAGATTGGCACAGTGGCGCGGCGGCTTGCTCACGCGTGAGTCACGCTCGGGCCAGCCTGCCAACCCGTGCGGAGGCCAGCGCGGCGTCCGAACCATCCGGCAGAGCGGCGGCCAACTCCCTCATCACCGACGCCACCGGCGAACATGCATCAGTACTGTTTGAAGTAATGTTCAGGAAAAATAATGATTTCAGGGGGAATATAACAGGATAGAAGGTCAGATGTGGGTCCCTCGTGTCAACGGTCAAACAAAATGTGTTGGTTTAAGCTGCCTCGTCAGCACGGACGTGTGGGCCAACCTTGTCATATCGGGTTTAAACGAGCCTAATCGGCACTAGGTAGTAGTTTTTGGCACGGATTAAGAAATTTTGGGTATGTTTTTGCTATTTTTGTACAATAGTTTCTTCCTAGGGCTGGTTGAAAGTGGTAGTTTTTTGTTAAATACTCTACATATTGTAAGTAGGAGTGAAAGTTAAGCTTTGGAAGCCAATAAGCAAGGCTAGTTACATAGTGCCTATGTGTACGTGATTGAAAGTAAATATCAACCCTGAGTGACTAATATCTTGATGCAAAACTCGAAACTATGGAAATACTAGCATTTTTTGGAATGGTTGGAAATAGTAGCAATGTTCATGTGCGTTGCAACGGATCATAATTAGAATAACACTTATTCACAAACTTGATACAAAACACTCTAATTTTGATATACATATATTACTAGAGATATATTATGTTTCAATTAGAAAATATTCATTGGGCTGTTTTGGTGAGGCGAGGGAGGGGTGTGGTTGGTTTTAAGATACTAATTATGGGTTCTTCTGGAAATTGGTAGATAAGTGGGATGTTGGTGAGAAAAGACAACAACTTACCTCACAGTTGTTAGATGTGGATCTAATGGTCAGAAATGACGGATGGCACACGCCCCATCATCACCAACTTAGTCTTCTGGAGGAGTACTAGCAAGATGTCCGTGCATTGCACGGAACATCAAGATGCATATTTTTATAAAACACTTGTTGTGATTGACCCATGCAGGAGTAATCCCATGTGTAAAGCTAATGATATCTCGCGAAAGAGGAGATAAGGTGAAGAGGAGTGGGGCGTGGTGGTGGTTGGTGGTCGGACTAAGCAGAGGCAAGGGGATGGACGACACCGGCAGCGGCCACCAGGCCAGCTTGTTCCAGAGGCTTCCTTTTTTAATTGCTCAACAATGAGGTTGTTGGAGATAAGTATGAATGAGGGAAGGCCTTGTCTGCAAATGTGGAGAGAGGTGCGGGTATCTTTTAGTTTAATTTCCATCCGTCAGATATAGATCGGACGGTTTATTGCAAGATGGCACACATACCATCATCACCAACTCGATTTTTTTATAAGATAAGAAATATAAGTATGGAGATACAAATGTATTATCGATACTTGTTTCCGTAAACTAGGATCTACATTCTATTCAACGGCTCAGCATGTGGGGCCTTAGCACAATGACTTCTCGACTGTGTAAAACAAAGGTTTTCCCGTCGTCGATAAGGAGGGGGTGACGACGGCGCGCTTTCGGCTTGCTCTAGTCCTAGTAGTCAGACTAGGTGGTCTACGCACGTGTAGATTTATTCTTTTTCACGTCTCATGTTCGCCGTACTACCACGACTGTTGATGAATAGACGGTAAGTTATTCACGGGGAAACCCTTGTTGAGCGTGTTGGTGTGTGAGAGAGAGACAGTGTGCGTGTGTGATATGTCTAGAGACTGAGGCAATGATAATAGATTCTTTGTGTCTATGTGTGTGGAGGATAGAGAGAGACATGTACATGGGGCTTTGTGTTGTGTAACGTGGAGACTATGACATAATCACAGAGTGAGTGTGTGAGATACACATGCGGACATGGGGAGAGATGTGTGACACTGGTACGGGTCGGTCCTAAACAAACGGTTTTTAACCCCTTTCCACGACGGCATTTGGAATCGTCGCCAAGTGACTGTGGGCGATAGGGGGTCCTTCCCACACGACCCAGAAACTGTGGGGATATGGCCCCTACAGTACTCCTACTCGTTTCTGCTCACATTGCCATCACAGCCGGTATTCTGTGGTGCTACGTTTACGATGTGCGACCCATCACAAACGGTTCACTATTATAGAACGTGTATGATGCGTGGCCCATCATAAACGGTTCACCGTTAAGAAGATTAGCTAATCGTCATACGAGTGTCGGACAGGATTACGAAACGTCGGACCGTCGTAACATCGTCGTACACGACAACTATCGCACACGCTATTCTGTGGTGCAACGTTTATGATGCATACTTCATCAGAAACACTTCATGGTTGCGAATCGTGTACGATAAGGCAACTAACACAAACGTTTAGTTTGCCCGCACCGTTTGTGATATTGTCTGACATCGCACACGCTTTGCAAACGGCAACTATGCGCATGCTTGCACATGTTTCCTCTCTGTGAACCGTCTCGGATTATGGTGTATATCGCAAATGTTTCTGTTTTACCAACCGTGTGTGTTGTAACAACCTGGAGAGCGTAATTTCACCGTAATTTAATTGCTGCTTTTCCAAATTGTACCGGATTTGGATTTGATTTTGAATTTGAATGTATGCTACAACTTTATTCATATCCATCAGGTTCAAACAACCAATGCATTGTTCAATTCATAGGTACATATGTTCAAGAATTACATAAGAACCAAATAAAGGATGATGAACCATAGTTGTATACTTGTACTATTAAAGACGGTAAAGAAAGAGGCGAAATTTATTCTGGTTGCTGAACAAGGTGAAGCGGAATGCCCATATTGTGCCGTCCTCCATGCAAAAAGGCACGCACGACTCTAGTCCAACCCCTTGTGATGGCCGACTGCCCATCCTTCACGGTCTTCATGAAAACATCCAGATAATCATCATGTTCTGGTAGAAATACTTTAACCTTTGCATGCCCACCAATCATGTAGTTTGAGAGGTAATCTTGAGTAAACTGCTTTGGCAACCACTGCAAAGGAAAAAGATTCAGACATTGTCATCCAACACAACTCCTTATGGGCAGTAAAAAGAAGGCTGCAGAGTTCTAGCTTACCATCCTGCAGTTTGCTGTCGTCTTGGATAAAGTGCAAACAAATAGTTTAATTGCCATCTTTGGACCCATTTTACTAACAATCTTTATCAGCATCCTCACTTGATGCTGGTTCATCGATATCTCATTGCCCCATACGCAGAAAGGGTCAAAACGCGGATCTTTACCAATGACATATGTACCTAAAAGCACCAAGTTAATATTAGAAGCTAAACAGGAATTGCACAATGATGTAGTACAACACTCTTTTATAATATGTCTATATACATCCGTATGTGGTAGTCCATTTGAAATCTCTAAAAAGATAAATATTGTAGGAACGGAGGGAGTATCTTATAACATCCAATATACTCACGTATTAGATGAATTAACATATTATATTATGGGCCGGAAGGAGTTTAGTTCATTCTTACAAATTATCGGCTGATTAACTACTGCTGTATCCATGGGTTACAGTTAGTTTGAGCTAGTTCAGGCTCAAATAGCCCTAAAGTATATCTAAACATGAGGGCTAGTTTGAGCTAGTTGCATCTATAACCCACCCAAAAAAAACTATCCAACCCAAGAGGTGCTAATTGGAGCTAGTTGTCCTAGTGCATTTATTGTCAATCTAACCCTACCATTCAAACAACTCTTTGGATGGAGTTAGTTCAGGGTTAGTAATGAGCTAGAAACTAACGCTAACCTCAAGCTAAGTTGGGTATCCAAACATGGATGTGTTGTTGCTGTTGCTCTTCTACGTATATCTAGACATCATTAGAACATTAATGTAACACTCTTCCTTGTTGCTATGTAGCCTAGGATTGCATATTTAGACATAAGTACAATGCATGTTGCTATGTAGCCTCAGATATATTACATATGGCCCTAGTTAACCTAACAAAAAATGGGTTGCAGATATATTCAGCTAAAAGTCCGATTCACCGATTAGTCCCTTATCAGCCGCCGGCCTATATGGTACCAGCTACCGATATCCTGAACAGTGAGCAGATATAAGCCATGGGATGAAACTAACCTCGATGGAAAACAGCAGTCATTCCCAAAATTGTCCTATGTAGGTACATCGAGAAGCATGTTAAGCACAACAGGCTAAACATCAACCAAAATTATACACGGCAGACAAAATATCTCCAAAAGATAGCTTTAGTGTGCAGGTTTAAGCACACTAGTAAAGCAAAACAAGTGGAAAGGTGTGCTAACTGCAACAGGCCTAACATTTAACAACAAGCAAATATAGTCATTCAAACTGGTATTGTGTCGGTCTAAGTACACTGGTTATGGTTAAATAAAAATGGAAAGGCGTGTTAACTACAAGATGCATCAACCAAATGTAGTCATTCATAGTGGTATTGCTGAAACTGGTACTGATGAAATTGAACTGCACAGTTCATACTTGCACATATAGAACATCACGTTGTTAATAACTGGAATAAACAAGGCATACTACGGACAACCAAAGATAGCATTTGAAACTGAACATATGCTAACTACAAACAACCGAACAATCAAGAAACTTTAAAAGAGGCATATGCTAGCTATAACAGGCTTAACAGCAAGAGAATATATGCATTCCTATCGGTATGTTTAAAACTGGATTGATGAAATGTACTGCACAGTAAATAATTGCACATATAGAGCATCACATTGTGAACAACTGAAATAAACAAGGCATACTACAAACAACCAGATATAGCAATTAAAACTGGACATATTCTCACTACACTACAAAAGGGACTCGACAAAACAAATCATGGGTTTCCCCCTGTGAAGAGGCACGGCAAAATAAATCATGGGTTTCCTCACTTGTCACAGATGGGCTCGTTCCCGTGGGAAGAGCACGGACCCTGGATGCGCTCCATGTTGTCGCAGATGGGCTCCTTCCCCTTGGAAGAGCACGGCTGTAGGGTGCCCTCCCTGATGTCGCAGACGAGCTCTTTCCCCTTGGAAGAGCAGATGGACTCTTTCCCCTTGGAAGAGACGGAGAGGGTGCCCTTCTCGTGGTCGCCGTCGATGAGGTCTGACTTGGAAGCTGTGGATCCCAAGCCAGCGTCGCAGAACGTGTCATTCAGAAATG